>NC_068420.1:24145414-24475147 GCF_023724105.1 Carassius gibelio
GATGAGTCTCGATTTCTGTTAAGACATTCAGATGGTAGAGTCAGAATTTGGCGTAAACAGAATGAGAACTTGGATCCATCATGCCTTGTTACCACTGTGCAGGCTGCTGGTGGTGTAATGGTGTGGGGGATGTTTTCTTGGCACACTTTAGGCCCCTTAGTGCCAATTGGGCATCGTTTAAATGCCACGGCCTATCTGAACATTGTTTCTGACCATGTCCATCCCTTTATGACCACCATGTACCCATTCTCTGATGGCTACTTCCAGCAGGATAATGCAACATGTCACAAAGCTCAAATCATTTAAAATTGGTTTCTTGAACATGACAATGAGTTCATTGTAATAAAATGGCCCCCACAGTCACCAGATCTCAACCCAATAGAGCAAAGATGTGAGATGTACATCTTCGTGCCCTGGATGTGCATCCCACAATTCTCCATCAACTTTAAGATGCTATTCTATCAATATGGGCCAACATTTCTAAAGAATGCTTTCAGTACCTTGTTGAATCAATGCCACGTAGAATTAAGGCAGTTCTGAAGGCGAAAGAGGATCAAACACAGTATTAGTATGTTGTTCCTAATAATCCTTTAGGTAAGTATATGTATGTATGTATTATTGTATTTTTTTATTGTCATTGTGTTCTAATTGCGGATTACTTGTTGGCTGGATATGGTTGTACAAGTCCTTCTCAAAATATTAGCATATTGTGATAAAGTTCATTATTTTCCATAATGTAATGATAAAAATTAAACTTTCATATATTTTAGATTCATCGCACACCACCTGAAATATTTTAGGTCTTTTATTGTTTTAATACTGATGATTTTGGCATACAGCTCATGAAAACCCAAAATTCTTATCTCAAAAAATTCATGAAAAGTTTCTCTAAACTTTTTTTAAAAACTCCCAGCCTGGTTCATTACTCAAAACTCAGTAAGACTGCCGACCTGACTGCTGTCCAGAAGGCCATCATTGACACCCTCAAGCGAGAGGGTAAGACACAGAAATAAATTTCTGAACAAATAGGCTGTTCCCAGAGTGCTGTATCAAGGCACCTCAGTGGGAAGTCTGTGGGAAGGAAAAAGTGTGGCAAAAAACGCTGCACAACGAGAAGAGGTGACCAGACCCTGAGGAAGATTGTGGAGAAGAACCGATTCCAGACCTTGGGGGACCTGCGGAAGCAGTGGACTGAGTCTGGATTAGAAACATCCAGAGGCACCGTGCACAGGCGTGTGCAGGAAATGGGCTACAGAGAAGCAGCACTGGGCTGTTGCTCAGTGGTCCAAAGTACTTTTTTCGGATGAAAGCAAATTTTGCATGTCATTCGGAAATCAAGGTGCCAGAGTCTGGAGGAAGACTGGTGGAGAAGGAAATGCCAAAATGCCTGAAGTCCGGTGTCAAGTACCCACAGTCAGTGATGGTCTGGCTTGCCATGTCAGCTGCTGGTGTTGGTCCACTGTGTTTTATCAAGGGCAGGGTCAATGCAGCTAGCTATCAGGAGATTTTGGAGCACTTCATGCTTCCATCTGCTGAAAAGCTTTATGGAGATGAAGATGATTTCGTTTTTCAGCAGGACCTGGCACCTGCTCACAATGCCAAAACCACTGGTAAATGGTTTACTGACCATGGTATTACTGTGCTCAATAGGCCTGCTAACATTATTAACTGACATTAATAATCATCCATCAATTTAGTACAGAGAGCCTAACCTCACCCAAAAATAAATAAATAAAAGGCCATTTAATTTTCATGTTGCTGTAAAACCTATTACAGACACCACACAGTCAAGAAAGTGTCAAATTATTGCTCAGAGAGAGAGAGAGAGAGAGAAAAGAAACCTTTAACCATTAAATATTATGTAATGTATGCTTCATTAACAAGTTCCAGAGTTCCAAATGTCAAAATCAACAAATCATAACATGCATTGGGCTAATGGAATATTTACAATATACAACAGATACAGTATGACATTCATGTTTCTGTTAGATGTTTGACTGCTCAAGCTGTTTATTTACTGTTTAATTACTGAGTATATAGGTTCAAATGTAGCTATTTCAAAACCATAGACAAACTATAAAATGTTCATAACAAGAAGAGAAAAATGAGAAATAGTAGTAAATGTGTTTGTGTGTTATTTGCTCACCTGGATGGATGATGCAGGGATCGCATTCATTTACAGCATTACGACAGCATGGCACTGCATAACCTATCGAAGACCCTTGAAGAGGACATTTACAGTGGATGACATCATATTCACAGCATCCCCTACACATCACATTCCACTCGGGTCCTGGACAGTAGTTGTACAGGTACCTGTAATCTAACAAGTAAAACACAATATCTTAGGCAGTACAAACTGACTATACACTGTTTATCAAATGGCTGTAAAAGACGTTCTTATATTAAAAGAGTGATATAAAGAATTGTTTTAAGGATTCACTCTAAATGAATGAAAATTTAGATTGCTTGTATGTAGACATGCCTAAATAATTTTGTTTAATCAAGTAATTTTAACATAGTTTAGTTGCAATTACTCAAGAGTTTAATTTAATTTGACTTTTTCTCCCATCACTACACAATAAATAATAATAATAATCAGTTTGTAATTTCTCTTTATTTCTTTTTAAGTAGAAAATCAAATGACCAGTAATGTTTGTATTGCTGTTTAGTGTAAACAACATAGATCAAACTTATGTCATTCAAATGAAGAAATACGTAGTGCTGAATTGCACAATGAATTTAATATGATATTTAATGAGCATTTTGTCAGTAAAGTCGATTCTGTAATCAGCGATTAATCTCCATCACCTGTACGCTTTCACATGGAGCAGCATTAACTACACAGAGATGTTGTTCACTGACAAGCTGCATAAGAAGTAACAACAACGACAAAAAAAAAACAATCATATTGTGCGCATATTTTACATGTAGGTCCCATCAGGTCTACCGCCAACATGTACCCAGGTTCAACGATTTGAGTTGACTGAAGATGACCAGATAGTTTAGAAAGGGAAGGTTTGTATCTCTGGCATGTTAGACATTCTTTACAATGTTTATACACATCAGAGGTTATGCTTGGCCAGAAAGTTACTTCCAGGAGTCTGAGGAAGGTTTTGAGTCTTCCAAGATGACTGCCAAGTGGATTGTCATCAGCATAACACAATAAATCTTTTTTTCAAACAGGAATTGATAATTAATTGAAATGTATTACCTATTTGTTTATCCAGCATATTTGAAACAATAGACCATTTTCCAGAACGTAGTCTTTTAATGACTGAGGGGTAGGGAATACATTAATTGCTGCCACCTTTGCTGGATCCTTCATGACTCCCTCTGTGGATACAATGTGACCCAGAAAAGCAATGGTGCGTTGCATGAAATTACACTTAGCCAGATTGAGCATGAGCCCTGCATAATGTAAGCATTATAACACCTGGTTGATATGTTGAAGGTGTTCTTCCTCATTTCTTAAGTATACAAATATGTCATTAATGTATACTAGCCAGCACTTTCCTCTTACACTCTTCAGGGCATGCTCCATTAACCTTTGGGATGTAGCTGCTTAAATTTTCAGGCCAAACTGAAGGCATCGGAACTCAAATATCCCTGCACATGTCACAAATGCAGTTTTATTTCTATCTGCCAGTATCCACTCTTGAGATCTAATGTGGAGAATATGGCAGCTCCATGTAGAGACTCCAAGATGTCCTGAATCTGAGGCATCGGGTGTGCATACAGATGAGTCTTAGCATTGAGGTTTGCATAAACAATGGATAATCTCAAGATCCCTTCCTTTTTTGGTACAACTATCACTGAGCTAACCTCAGCATCTACAAATTGTTGTTTATCTATGGACAGTCTATTTGCCTTCTTCCTCACTGGCACCTCATCAGTAGTTATAATGCAGTGTGTCTGTGCAGTGTGTCAATGTCTTGTGAGTATACGGTGATCCAGTTGTATAAAATACCTTCCAACTCATTTTCGTATGGCTAAGTAGGTTCAGCTTTACATGTAACCTGTTGAAACACATGATCAGCCAGGTCATTTGTGACTGTAAGTCTTTACTAGTCTTTTTTAAAATCTAGAAAAACTCCTGTCTTCAAAAAATCCATTCCAAGAATAAATAATACAGACAAATTTTGGTCCCTCAAAATTAATACTGTCAATGCCACCCCTTGACCTTGGATTTCACATTGCCAGGGCAATTTTCTTACAGCTTCATGCTTCTGGCCATTGGTTAGCATGAAAACTTGGCCTTTGCTTGGACCACAAGGTTCACCCTGACTCAAATGCTTCCACAGAGATTCACGCATGAGCATCAAAGTGCTTCCAGGATCCACCATATCTTTTTCAGACATCTCCTATTTACATCTTAAACACAGAGGATAATAAAGAAATGCAAAGTCTCTTATGCTTTCCCTTAACCTTTGCTTTCTCTCCAACTGTTTATGTGCTGCCACATCATCACAATCTTAACTATGGAATGAACAAAGAAATAACTCTTTAAATTGTCTCCATCCATGCATACTTTTCTCTTCTCCACTTGCCACCAGTCCTTGGCAGTCCCCTTCAGCACTGATTTAAGGGAATTTGATTGAGGAATCTGGATGATGGTGGAGAGAAGGTGAGTAGTCTGGATGATGACGGTGAGTAGGCAGCAGGAGAGGATAGCACAGGAACTGCGGGGAATAGAGACGAAAGTAAGAGTTCGTGGCTGAGTGAAAGTGCGGAGAGTGGATGAGGTTCTAGGGAAAACACAGACATCCAACGCAGACAACACTAGAGCCGACGAACAGGGTAACCACATTAAACATGAAACAACGATCTCACAAACACAAGAAGACAAGCCAATATATAGTGGATGAGTAATGAGTGGCAGCTGTTGCTGATGACAATTAACAGAGACACCCACAAGCTAATCAGTGCAGACGCGAAACACAAATTTCACCACAAAGTGTAAACACCCCGAGATCAGGGTTTACCAGTACCTCCCCCCCTAAGAACTCCTCCTGGAGTTCCCAGAAGGGCCTACCTGCTGATTGTATTCATCAATAAGGGAGTGATCCAATATGTCCCTAGCAGGTACCTAACTCCTCTCCTCCGGACCGTAACCTTCCCAGTCCACCAGATACTGGAATCCTCGTCCCCTCTGTCTCGAGTCCAGAATACGATTAACTGAATATGTCGGTTCCCCATCTACAAGACGCGGCGGCAGGGGAACCGGAGTAGGCGGATTAATACGTGCATAAAACAAGGGTTTAATTTTGGACACATGAAAGGCGGGGTGTATCCTCTTGTACACAGGAGGTAGTTTGAGGCGGACTGTCACCGGACTAATGGTCTTGGTGATAGTGAACGGGCCGATAAATTTGGGAGCTAATTTATTAGAAACAGAAAGCAGGGGAATGTTACTAGTAGAATGTGCCGCCTTCGAGAACCGGTCCACTACGGTCAAAACGACCGTCATGCCATTAGAGGGCGGGAGGGCAGTTACAAAATCTAGAGTGATGTGGGACCAGGGTCTCGAAGGGACAGACAGCGGTTGAAGAAGCCCATCAGGAGGTCGGTTAGATGACTTACCACTGGCACAAACTAAGCAAGCCAAAACAAAATCGCGGACATCGCGAGCCATACGTGGCCACCAGAATCACTGTCTAACTAACCCATTAGTTCTACTTATCCCTGGGTGACAAGCCACATTAGAACAATGACCCCACTGGACAACTTCGGACCTTAACTCCTCCGGCACAAACAAACGGTTCGGTGGACAACCGGACGGAGGCGTGACCTCCTATACAAGTGCTGAGACCACTAATTTCTCAGGTAAAATACACTCGGGAGTCACCGGACAGGCGGAGGGATCAAAAAGACGTGATAAAGAGTCGGGTTTGACATTTTTGGAAACTCGGCGGTACGATAAGGTAAACTCAAAACGACCGAAAAAAAGTGCCCACCGAGCCTGCCTGGAATTGAGTCTTCTGGGAGTTCTAATGTACTCTAAATTCTTATGATCGGTCCAAACAATAAAGGGAACCCCTGAACCCTCCAACCAGTGACGCCATTCCTCTAATGCTAATTTGACAGCCAACAATTGCTCCTACCCCCACCTCTGATGCGTCGACCTCAACCACGAACTGCCGTGTGGGATCAGAGGCCACAAGGATAGGAGCCGAAACTAAGCGGTTCTTGAGGTTAGTGAACGCAGCCTCAGCTGCATCCGACCACCTGAACGGAGTACTGGGAGAGGTCAAGGGTGTCAGAGGTGAGGCTAGTTGGCTGAAATTACGTATGAAACGCCGATAGAAATTGGCCAACCCCAGAAACCGCTGTAGGGCCTTACGGGAATCTGGAGATGGCCAATCTATCACAGCCTTAACCTTGTCAGGGTCCATACGTATTCCCTCGGACGAGACGATATACCCTAGGAAGGAAACAGACTGTGCATGGAATACGCATTTCTCCGCCTTGACAAAAAGCCCATTCTCAAGTAACCTCTGGAGCACTCGTCTGACGTGTTGAACGTGTTCCTGGAGAGATGAAGAAAAAATCAGTATGTCATCCAGGTAAACATATATAAACTGATCTACCATATCTCTCAACACATCATTCACGAGTGCTTGGAAAACCCCGGGCGAGTTGGAGAGCCCGAACGGCATCACCAAGTATTCAGAGTGCCCTCTAGGGGTATTAAAGGCAGTTCTCCATTCATCCCCCTTCCTGATGCGGACCAAATGATAAGCATTGCGTAAATCCAATTTTGTGAATATGGATGCTCCCTGCAACCTCTCGAAAGGTGAAGACATGAGTGGTAAAGGATAAGTATTCTTTATAGTGATGTTGTTCAGCTCTCGATAATCAATGCAAGGTGGCAGAGAACCATCCTTCTTACCCACAAAAAAGAACCCCGCCCCCGCTGGAGAAGAGGAAGGACGGATGAACCCAGAGGTTATGGAATCAGAAATGTATTTCTCCATGGCCTCCCTCTCAGGAATAGAAAGAGATTATAACTTGCCCTTAGGCGGAGACTTACCTGACACTAAGTCTATGGCACAGTCGTAGGGACGATGCAGAGGGAAAGAAGCAGCACAGGACTTACTGAACACTTCCTTCAGGTCCAGATACTCAACGGGCACGTTTGGCAAAACCATGTTCTCCTTCTGAAAGACAGAAACAGGGACAACAGGACAAGCAGAAACCAGACACGACTCATATGGTGTGTGACGTGAGGCAGTTCCTGGCCATTGAGTGCGGTGACATGGATGGGGAGAGACACAGGAAGGACAGGAAGGACAGTGAAGAATCAATGAAATTACCTTCGGCTCCGGAGTCCAGAAGGGCGTGATATTCCTGATGTTGATTCTTTCACCGCAGTTTCACCGGAAGGAGAGTCGATGATGTAGATGAGGACTTCTCAGCGGAGATTCCACCCAATAGTAGCCTCAAGTTTAATATCGGTCTGGCTCTTTTACCGGGCATGAGTAGGTGTTATGAGCAGAGCCTCCACAGTACAAACACAGTCCTTGGGACTTTTGCCATTCCCTCTCCCTCCGGGACAGCCAGGCTCTACCCACCTGCATGGACTCGTGGTCGTCGACAGAACCATCTGTGTTCTCTCGACTCAAGCGCCCCCTAGCAGGAGAGATGGTAGACCTTGAAGGACTGGGTAGGTGGCCCAGGCGATTAATCCGTGCGTCAACCCGTAAAGCCAACTCAATGAGACCATTAAGAGTAAGGGGCAGCTCGAGGAGGTAGATCTCTTGCTGAACACGGTCGGATAACCCATGCAGGAATCTATCCCACTGTGCCGCCTCGTTCCACTGACAGGCGGCCACCAGGGTGCGGAACTCGATGAAGTAATCGGTCACTGAGGAAGAGCCTTGACGGAGTTCCGAGAGTCGATGAGCGGCCCGGTCAAATACTCTCCTCACTCCTCAGAGAGGGCGTGGAACGAGGCATAACACGGATGTTGATTTTCCCACACCGCTTCCCCCATAAGGCAGCCTTGCCAGATAGCAATGTGAGCGTGAATGCTACTTTAGAATCCTCAGTAGTGAAGGTGCGGGGATGTTGGGGCGAAATGCATTGAACACTTAGTTAAGAAAGTTCTGCAAAACACTGGCTCACCCGCATAGTTCTCCGGCGCCGGAAGTCGCGGCTCTGGCCGGAAGTGGTCCTGGGGAATCTCCCAGGGGACAGACGTCGCAGGCGGTGCCATGGGCGCAGTGGGAGACGTTAGTTGATGGATCTGCTGGGTGAGCTCGGACACCTGTGCCACCAGTGCATGGACAGCGCGTCTGGTGTTCGAGATGCTCTCCTGCTGCTGATCCATTCTCTTGACGCTGAGGTGCATGAAATCCGTGAGGGTATTGGTGCTCACTGCTTAAATGTTGGTGAGATTGTTCTGTGACGGTGGATTGAAAGAAAGTCTGGAAGCAGATGCGAGTTAACAGATTTAATGAGATGAGAGGAATACAAAGACACAAATAAACAATGCTGCTGAGAAGACGACACTCCGTGGTGGTGGTGAGGAGGTGAGGAATCCGGATGATGGCGGAGAGAAGGTGAGTAGTCTGGATGATGATGGTGAGTAGGCAGCAGGAGAGGATGGCACAGGAACTGCGGGGAATAGAGCCGAAGGTAAGAGTTTGTGGCTGAGTGGAAGTGCGGAGAGTGGATGAGGTTCTAGGGAAAACAGAGACATCCAATGCAGACAACACTAGAGCCGACGATCAGGGTAACCACATTAAACATGAAACAACGATCTCACAAACACAAGACGGGAGACAAGCCAATATATAGTGGATGAATAATGAGTGGCAGCTGTTGCTGATGACAATTAACGGAGACACCCACAAGCTAATCAGTGCAGACACAAAACACACAGTTTTCACCACAAAGTGTAAACACCCCGAGATCACGGTTTACCAACCGTGACAGGCATCTAGTCTGAAATTCATTGCGTGTGATATATTCACCCAGCTTTTTAACACAGTCTTTAACTTGGACATCCAGCATATTCACACATTTCATCAAACTTGCAATAGCCTCTGATGTTTCATGAGGTGGCTCTTCTTCAACAGGTGGTGGGGATGGAAAATTGAAAAAAAAACCTGAGGTTCTCCTGTTCACGAGCATCATGATCTTCATTGGATTCTATGTACAACTGAAAGTTGTAAGTAATTCTCTGAGAAGCACTCTTTGGATGGAGAAAGCATCAGAAGAAAAGTCGAACTTGGGCACAGACCCATCCTCATCCAAAGCATCCTGACTCACCATTCTACAATGAAACAAAATTATAAATGTAACACTTTTGTTTTTGCCCCCATTTTTTATGATCTGAACTCAAAGATCTAAGACTTAATATGTACACAAAAGGCCTATTTTTCTCAAATATTGTAAAAAAAATCTAAATCTGTGTTAGTGAGCACTTCTTTCTAGCATTTTAGTGAACACTCACTTTCTAGCATTTTAAATACAGTTGCTCCTTTACGCTTAAGGAAGGTTAAGGAAAACAGTCTGACACCATGGTATACTGATCACACTCGCACCCTAAAGAGAGCATTCCAGAAAATGGAGCGCAGCCGGAGAAAAACAAAACTAGAGATATTTCGTATTGCTTGGCGGGAAAGTAACCTATCCTATAGAAAAGCATTAAAAACTGCTAGATACGCTTACTTTTCTTCTCTTTTAGAAGAAAACAAACATAACCCCAGGTATTTATTCAATGCAGTGGCTAAATTAACGAAAAATAAAGCATCAACAAGTTTTGACATTTCCCAACATCACAGCAGTAATGACTTTATGAACTACTTTACTTCTAAAATCGATACTATTAGAGATAAAATTATAACCATTCAGCCGTCACCTACAGTAACACACCAGACAGTGCACTATAGATCCCCTGAGGAACAGTTCCACTCATTCTCTACTATAGGAGAGGAAGAATTGCATAAACAAGTTAAATCATCTAAACCAACAACATGTATGTTAGACCCTATTCCATATAAGCTCCTAATTAATAACTATTATTAATTCCTCATTGTCATTAGGATATTTCCCCAAACCCTCAAAATGGCTGTTATTAAGCCTCTCATCAAAAAAACACAACTTGACCCCAAAGAACTAGTTAATTATAGACCAATCTCAAATATCCATTTTCTGTCCAAGATACTAGAAAAGGTAGTATCCTAACAATTATATTCCTTCTTAGAGAAAACTGTTATCTGTGAGGATTTCCAGTCAGGATTTAGACCATATCATAGTACTGAGACTCCTCTCCTTAGAGTTACAAATTACGTGCTCTTATCTCCTGATCGTGGTTTTAGCTCTCTATTAGTGCTCTTGGATCTTAGTGCTGTGTTTGATACTATTGACCACAACATTCTTTTGCATAGACTAGAACAGTTTGTTTGCATTAATGGAAGTGTGTTAGCATGGTTTAAACAGTACTTATATGACCACAATGAATTCATAGTAGTGAATGAAGAGGTATCATATCGATCACAAGTGCAGTATGGAGTACCTCAAGGCTCAGTATTAGGGCCGCTACTCTTCACGCTCGATATGTTACCCTTGAGAGATATCATCAGGAAACATGGTGTTAGCTTTTTCTGTTGATACTCAGCTCTATATTTCTTTGCGGCCCGGTGAAACACACCAATTTGAAAAACTAATGGAATGCATAGTCAATATAAAAAACTGGATGATGAGTAATTTCTTACTGCTAAATTCTGAAAAAAAAATAGAGGTGTTAATTATAGTACCTAAAAACTCTGCATGTAATAACCTAGAACACTGTCTAAGACTTGATAGCTGCTCTGTCAATTCTTCGTCATCACTTAGGAACCTAGGTGTGCTTTTTGATAGCAATATTTCCATAGAAAGCCATGTTTCTAGTGTAAGACTGGAGCTGGACAGTCTGGGCTGAAGGAAGACTTCTCCCTAAGAAAACAAAGGACTTCCCTGATAATTAACATTTGTACACTCTTGAATACCCTCCATCATAAGTAACGGTGCCATTGAAGACGCACCACACCTAGTAGTTCACACCTCACCATCACACTCCCTCCACTTAGTTTCACTCAGAATTGCCAATAGTATAATATTCTGCATTAATGCTAGTAATATTTACAGTCATGTTTGGTCTCATTTGAATTGTCTCAGGGAGACTAGTACAATGGTCTCAACCTTAGAAAAGTAGATTAAAAGATAATACACATCCTAAGAGTTAAAGGGATACTCGACTGTGTTTTCATATTAAACTATGTTTTTCCCTTACCTAAGACGAGTTGATACATACCTCTCTCGTCTCAGTGCGTGCACTCAATCGCTTTGGCGCGCGGTGACACTTTGAAAGCACTTAGCTTAGCCCATTTATTCAATATGGGCCAAGCAGAGAAGCTACCAAACACCTCCACGTTTTCCCTATTTAAATACAGTTACTCGCATAGTGTAACTCGACCTAGGACGGTAACACAAAACAAACCGTTGCGCTTTTCTAAGTGTGTAAAATGGATAACTATATTGTGTGGCAGAATACCATGGCAAGTCCTTGTAAGCACTTCGTCTTGGCGAGTAATATATTCACTAGAGGGAGCGGGGGCCGGTGAGAGGATTTTTCACGAGTGAAGATATTACTGCGCCAAGACGAAGTGCTTACAAGCACTTGCCATGGTATTCCGGAGTATCCCTTTAAGAGATATTATGATTACTGTAATGAGAGTGCCCTTTTCCAGGGTCTTCCATGTAAATTACCTTATGTTCCCATTGTGGTGTAAACTACCCTGGTCTGGGACCTGACCTAATCAAATTCCATTTGTTAGTTTCTGTCTTCATCTCCGGGGGATGTTGGTTTTGGTCTGAGATATTTAAAGGATTGCAGCAAAAGCATCAGGGTGATTTTGTAGCCAGAAAAGCCCATAGTGTTGTGTGTCTCTTCACTTCATACTATGTATTTTCTAAGGTCAGGTGTGCATATTTTACTCTTATATTAATCTTTGAGAATTTCATTTTCTATAATGCTATGATTTGATATGTTTCAGTTGGATATGTAATTGGCAGAACACATATTTACCTGACTGATAATAAATTGTTACATTTGATTTTATTCTATTTTACTCTGTAATTATTGACTAGTAGATTACGTTGTATCCTTGTTAGCAACATGAGCACCCGAATTAACAAGTTAATGTAAGAGTTAACTAGAATAATCAAATGTCAGAAGAATACTAATTAAAAAGGCATACAACCAATTTGCATTTCAACCTAAATTAAAGGTCATACTAAAATGGAGTCAGATTAAATAATAAAATGGAGTCAGATTTGAGTTTAACCTAAATTAACCTAAACTCTATGCGCCGAAAGACTGAACATGTAGGAAACCTTCATCCAGCACTGAATATCTTCTTTGGGCCCCCAACTGACCTTCCTTGTACCCCCCAACTGAGCCTGGTTTCTCCCAAGGTTTTTTTCTCCATTCTGTCACCGATGGAGTTTTGGTTCCTTGCCGCTGTCGCCTCTGGCTTGCTTAGTTGGGGTCACTTCATCTACAGCGATATCGTTGACATGATTGCAAATAAATGCACAGACACTATTTAAAATGAACATAGATGACATCACTGAATTCAATGATGAACTGCCTTTTACTGTCATTTTGCATTATTGACACACTGTTTTCCTAATGAATGTTGTTCAGTTGCTTTGACACAATGTATTTTGTTTAAAGCGTTATATAAATAAAGGTGACTTGACTTGACATAAAGTAAATCTGGTTAATAAACTCTAAGTGAAGCTGGCAATGCTTTTTGTGGAGTTGTTTAATCAGATCTTGAGAGATTAAAGTCTTGTATTTTTAGTTCATCTAAGGCTGTGACTGAAGAAAGTTGTAGTTTGTGTTCTTTTTTCCTTTTCTTTCTAACCTTTAAATAACATTCTACTAATGTTATGGAAACTGGACATTTTATGTTTTTGGAACGTTGTAAATCAATGTTCTGTTATTATTTGAAATGATCCTTTAACATCAAGAAAACTGGACATTTTCTATGTTCCTAGAACCAACACTGAGTATTTGGAGAACGTTCTTGTAACAGAATTCAGTTAGCTAGGTTAAAAGAGTCAAACCTCTACTCCTCTTGGGGGCTGATCAAATACACTTGATTACTCCAACACAATCAGCGAAATTGGGCCCTCCTGGAGCCTGTGTTGCAGTTAAACCTGATTCGGCTGGACACTAAAGGGTCTGGCAAGGGATCTGACCGAGTCATCCTTCACCCATTTTCACTATATCTCCTTTAAATGCCCACCTGATGACATCTACCACAATGTACAGAAGCTGTGGAAGCTGGATGCACTACCTCCGAGAAGCATGAAAGAAGTGGTTCAATCTAAACAGGATCAAGAGGCAATTCACCAGCTTGAGACCCAAACCATCAGAACACCTATTGATGGCATCCTACGATATGCAGCACCTCTCCTTCATGTAGAACCCTGGCCCCTGTGAGGGCCCTCATGAAGGCAATTATGTCCCATCTTTGCAGCTGTCAAAGGTGACTACTTCAAAACCCACAACAGGAGAAAACCTATAACAGAGAGATCAGAAACTAATTGATACTGCATATGTCAACAAGTTATCCTCATTTGAAGTAAAGGATGTACCTGAATTCTGGTACATACCCCACCACATTGTGCATCACAACAGTAAGGACTGCATTGTGTTTGATTGTTCTTTTTCCTACCAAAATCAAAATCTGAATTCACAGTTATTTCCTGGACCAATCCTTGGGCATTCCCTACTTGGAGTCCTGCTCCGTTTTAGGCACAATAAAACTGCAATCAGCAGAGACCAATAGATCAATGTTTCACCAGGTGCGCCTGTTACCTCAGGATAAACCACTTCTGCGATTCCTCTGGCGTGATCTAGACAGCAAATCACCTCCAACTGTGTTTGAGTGGCAAGTTCTTCCCTTCGGCATGACTTCAAGCCCATGCTGTGCTATTTACATCCTACAAAGTATAATCAAAGATGCACAAGCATAAGAACACATTACCCATTACATACACAATTGCTTTTACATGGGTAACTGTTTACCAATGCCGCGCACTTCAAGTGGAACATTATAATCTCAAGAGCGTTCAGTGCGTGGGAGTGGTCGCATTAGATATAATGAAGTGAGACGTGAAAGACTGACATCGCGTTGTTTTCATATGGATTACTTTATCACAAAATATTTGTTTTCGGTAGCACTTGCTTAGTTTAAAAGTAGACATGTCAAGCTTTCTATAGATATATCTCTCGTTTTAATGATGCGTTTGTAAATGAGGATCAACGCAGACAAAGGCTGCAGATAGCGTACCTTGTTTGTTTTCTTTATTTTATAAAAGCACAAAGTTTGTTATTATGTAAATACAAATAAAAGTAGAGCCTTTACAGATTCGATTGATGTATTGCTCTTATCTGTACAATCAAATCTGAAAGTGTAATTTAAGTTATTTTGAGGATATCAAGAGAAGATGCCTCATAACTTGTATACATGGGGATCGTCTTCAGGGGGTAAACAGGTTAACCTGTTGGCCAGCACCCCCCATTATGGGACTCACAGCTGAAAGTGCCCTACCTAACAGGTCCTTACTCCAGTGTGTTACACACATAATCTTAGTGTCTTTGGAAAGAAGACCCTTTGGGCTTTACTGTTTATCAACCAGAGTTGAAAATTATAAAAAATATGAGAAGTTATAGACACTGAAGTGCCTTGAAAAAATTGTAGCACACTGAATTTGTTTTTTAAATTTGATATAAAAATATATTAAATCAGTCCTGGAGCGATCTAGAAAATGGGTTTAAAGTCACATACATGTCTCATGAGTTTCTATTTCAAATCTGAAGAAGATAACATGAAAAATGAGATTCCTGCAACCATAAACCATAAAAAAATATTTACCAACTGTATTGAAGGTGTCATGACTCTTTCCTCCTCCCTCCCTTTTTCAAACACACTCATTCACTCACTCTCCTATTACGCGCACACCTTTCCCTCTACTCTATTAATCTCCTTCAGCTTCTCCCCATTTGCCCTATTCTTTGCGCTTGGCCTCCTACACCTGTTCCCCCTTCTCCCTAGATCAGCTCTCAAACTTCTTTCCTTCTCCTTCCCATCTTCCTTGCCATATTATTCCACAATTCTCACTAAGGTCACATGTCTATCTCCCCTGTCGTGTCCTAGTCCTGTCTGGTTGGGGATTGCGGCTTCACTGGTTGTCCTTTCTGCATATAACATTGTGTCAGCCCTGTACCCAGCGCGCCAATCTCCCGAGGCTGCCTGCACCCATGTCCCTACGGTGTGATCTAGAGTGAACTGAGAGCACCGAAGTACTGCCACTGCTCATATACGGATTCATCTATTTTCTCATTCATTTGGCTGTTGAGCTGTCGACCGAACTGTTATCACCTGGGCGGTTGGCATCTTTTTGGTTTCTCTATTTTTTCAACAAGTGAACGTTTTGGTTCCAGTTTTTCCCTATGGGAGGATTTTTCATTTCTCATTGGACTCACATACTTCATACTTACTCATACACATACTTCTGTGTTTTTTATTAAAGACTTTGTCTGCTTTGCAAATTGCTCTCTCTGGTCCTCTTTCTTCACAACAGAATAATCTGACCACTTATGGACCCAGCAAGATAGAATCTGATCCAGATGGCCATCAAGCTCGAAGGGCTGATGCTGGACAAGCACAAGTCGGCCGCGAGGCACGCTGTGGAGACCCTGGCTGCACAGGTTACAGATCTCACCAAACAGCTCCATCAGCGTTGTCTCAACTCACGAGCCTCGTGCAGGACTATCAACTCTACAGAGCCATGGGTAAATAATCCGCCCTGTTATTCTGGTGAGTCCACCCAATGTCGCTCCTTTTTAACCCAATGCGAGGTTGTGTTTTCCCTCCAGCTGTCAACCTATTCCGGGGACTGGGCTAGGATCGCCTATGTCATCTCTCTTCTCTCCGGACGAGCTCGCCAGTGGGGTACGGTGGTTTGGGAGGCTAAGGACGTGTGCACGGATCGTTTTTTCCTCTTCAAAGAGGAGATGTCCATGTCTTTGATAATTCAGTCTATGGTGAGGAGGCTTCCCGCCTCTTGTTTTCTCTTCACTTCACAAGGTTAAGCGCTCTGTAACAGACTTTTCTATTGAGTTCGGAACATTGGCAACAACCTGTGGCAGGAATGAGCCAGCACTGCTCTCTCGCTTTTTGGAGGGGCTCAGCGCTGCAGTAAGGGATGAGATACTATCCAGGGTGGTTCCCACTCATCTGGATTCACTGATTGAACTCGCCTTATGCTTCGAGAAGCAATTCGACCTCCGCTGCCACGCTTGGAGTCTGGAGTCTGCTCTACTGGCTTCACCACCCGCCGATTTCCTTCCACTCTCCTCCTCCTCACAGCCTGAGGCGCATATCCGCAACGGAGAGAGCGGAGAATCGTTAATCATCTCTGCATGTACTGTGCATCACCAGCCCATTTTGTTTCCGCATGTCTGTTAAAAGCAAGAGCTCGCCAGTAAAGAGAGGGCTACTGGCGAGCACAACGACTCTGGTCTCTTCTCCTAACTCTTGTACCACCTTCTCCATTCATCTTCGCTGGCCGGGTTCCTCAACCTCCTGCAGGGCTCTGATTGAGTCTGGGGCCGAGGGAAATTTCATAGATGAGTCTTGGGCTCAGGCACAAGGTATTCCCCTGAAGTAGTTAGACACACCTGCCCCACTCTTTGCTCTAGACGGAAGCTCACTTCCTAGGGTTAGCTG
This sequence comes from Carassius gibelio, assembly GCF_023724105.1. NCBI lineage: Eukaryota > Metazoa > Chordata > Actinopteri > Cypriniformes > Cyprinidae > Carassius > Carassius gibelio. Next base: position 24,162,211 of record NC_068420.1, read on the forward strand.
TGAGACTCCTCCCTTAACTCTCACTATCTCCGGTAACCACCGTGAGACGATTTCTTTTTTAATTTTTCCTTCCCCATACTTCCCGAGAGTTTTAGCGCATCCTTGGCTATTGCAGCACAATCCCCAGATAAACTGGATTAAGGGAACTATCCAATCATGGAACGTGTCTTGTCATGTTGAGTGTTTAACCTCTGCAATTCCTCCTGTGTCCTCTGTCTCTGTTTTCCAGGAAGAGCCAGGTGATTTGTCTTGGGTGCCGGAGGAGTATCACGATCTGTGGATGGTTTTTAGCCAATCTCGGGCCACTATTCTCCCCCCTCACCGTCCCTATGACTGTGTCATCGACCTTCTCCCGGGTACAGCGCCACCTCATGGTAGATTGTATTCTCTGTCGGATCCCGAGCGTGAAGCGCTTGAGAAAATATCTGTCTAAGTCCCTGGACGCAGGTACCATTGTTCCTTCATCCTCTCCCACTGGCACTGGGTTCTTCTTCGTGAAGAAGAAGGATGGTTCTTTGCGTCCCTGCATAGACTATCAGGGCCTTAATGACACAACTATTAAGAACTTTTATCTATTGCCCCTTATGTCATCAGCCTTTGAAGTCTTGCAGGGAGCAAAGGTTTTCACGAAGTTGGACCTTCGTAAAGCCTATCATTTGATTTGCATAAGAGAGGGTGATGCATGGAAGACCACGTTTACCACATTCCTTGGGCACTTTGAATATTGCATTCTTCCATTCAGTCTTGTAAATGACCCTGCCGTCTTTCAGGCTTTGGTCAATGATGTCCTTAGAGACGTGCTCAATATTTTTTGTTTTCATTTACCTTGATGATATTCTTATTTTTTTCTTCTCCCTCCAGGTGCATGACCAGCATGTTTGTCCTGTTCTCCAAAAGCTTCTTGAGAATAGGCTGTTGGTTAAGGCTGAGAAATGAACTTTCCATGCATGTTCGGTCACTTTTTTGGGTTCTGTCATTTCTGTGGAGGGCATCAGTGACCCAGATCCAGTACGTATCCAGACCAGATGGTGGATCAGCACCTAGAAAGGACCTCTACAGCCCTGAAAGACAGCGGAGACAAGGACAACTAGAGCCCCTTTCTCAGATGAACATCGGGACAAGACCACAAAAAACAGGTGATTCTTCTGCCCAATCTGACTTTGCTACAGCCTGGAACTGAAATGCTGGTTTTGTCTGGTCAGAGGACAACTGCCCCCCCCCCAACAGAGCCTGGTTTCTCCCAAGATTTTGTTCTCCATTCTGTCACCGATGGAGTTTTCTGTTCACCAGTACCTGACTCTCGCGTCGCCCTGAGGCATTTCTTGGGGTTCGCAAATTTTTACAGACGCTTTATTTGTAACTTCAGCCAGGTTGCCGCACATTTACCCACCCATACTTCTGTCAAGTCCAGTTTTGAGTGGACCGAGTCTGCGCAGAAGGCTTTCGACCGTCTTAAGACTCTTTTCACGTCAGCTCCCATCCTTATGACCCCCGACACTTCCAGACAGTTCATCATCAAGGTTGATTCATCCGAGGTAGGTATTGGGGCCATGCGCTCTGCTTCTGATGGACAGGTCCATCCCTGTGTGTATTTCTCATATCGGTTATCTCCCTCCGAACGTATTTACAACATGAGCCCTTGGAGAATGGTGTCAGTGGTTGGAGGGTTCCTGTGTTCCTTCTACTGTGTGGACGGACCACAAGAATCTCGAATATATTCATTCTGCCAAAAGGTTAAATGCCCGTCAGGCTCATTGGACGTTGTTTTTTACCCGGTTTGACTTTTCCATTTCCTACCGACCCGGTTCTAAGAACGTCAAGCCTAATGCATTGTCCCGTTTCTTTGATTCTTCAGAGGTCACTGAGTAACACGTTCCCATTATCCCTAAGGGGCACGTGATCGGTGCGGCCATCTGGGGAATGGAGAGGCTAGTCAAACGAGCCCTCTCTCATTCCATCATTCCGCATCAATGTCCCGGTAATCTCCTTTTCATCCCTGCATCTATTCATCCAGCAGTACTTCAGTGGGCTCACTAATCTAAATTGGCTGCCCGTCCTGGCATTAGGGGTTACTCTGGCTTCTATTAGCCAATGGTTCTGGTGGCCCACCCACGAACGAGATGCTCGTCATTTTGTAGCCGCCTGCACGGTGTGCAAACAGACCAAGTCAGGGAACTCCCCTCCGGCCGGCCTCCTTAGACCACTTCCTTTTCCATCACACACTTGGTCCTATATCACTCTAGATTTCATTTTGGGTCTTCCCCCGGCAACACCGTTATCCTTACAGTCATTGACAGTTTTTCTAAGGCGGCCCATTTTATTCCATTGTCCAAACTCCCCTCAGCCAAGGAGACCGCCCAGATTGTCATAGAAAATGTTTTTAAATTACATGGTCTTCCCTCTGACGTTGTCTCTGATAGAGGTCCCCAATTTGCGACACAGTATTGGAAAGAATTCTGCCGGTTGATTGGAGCGTCTGCTAGTCTCTCTTCTGGCTTCCACCCTCAGAGTAATGGTCAGGCCGAACAAGCCAATCAGACTATCAGCCGCATGTTACGTAGCCTTGCGTTTTGCAACCCTGAGTCGTGGTCAGAACAACTTCCCTGAGCAGAATCCGCCCATAATTTCCTCTGCCACCGGTCTTTCCCCTTTTCAAGTGAGTCTCGGATATCAACCAACCTTGCTCTCGGCTAAGGACTCCTAGATACATTTTCGGGCAGAGAGTTTGCCTCTCAGCCCTTAACCTGTTAACCTGACCCCCCAGTATGGGACTTACAGCTTAAAGTGCTCTACCTAACTTAAAATTGTAAGAGTTTCCTACTTCAGTGTGTTTCAAAAATAATTTTTGGTGTCTTTGGAAAGAACACCATTTGGGCTTTACTTTGTATCAACCAGATTTGATAATGTCCGAAAAGGTTAAAAGTTATAGACACTGAAGTGCCTTGATTTTCTTTTTTGTACCACACTTATATATTTTTTTATTTGATATAAAAATACATGAAATCAGTCCTGGAGCAATCTAGAAAAGTAATGGGTTGAAAGTCACATGTCTCATGAGTTTCTATTTCAAATCTGAATAAGATATCATGAAAAATGAGGCTCCTGCTAATATTTTTATGAGACTATGTCTAGACCCCCAACCCCCAAAATATTTATAAAAAAATATTTACCAACTGTATTGAAGTCTTCTACAAACTATTTAGTCATTTAGTCAATTATAAAACACTAGACAGAAACTTATTTATTTGAGCACTAGAAAAAAACAATAAGAATAATTTGAGTAAGAAAAATAAGAATAATAATAGTAAAAAAAAAAAGATTTAACTTTGTATTCCAATTACAGAAAATCCTAAGATTGCTAGAAATGAAGCATTTATGAATTACAATGCAAATAAGTGCTGGTGTGCTGATGGCCACTTACTACAGATGGTAATAACACATATGCGCCATAAAGGAAATAATTCACTCTCTCTATTCATATAGATGTGTTCACTTTGATAGCCGTGACCATACAGTAATAGCGTGATATATTCAAATTCAACATAAAACACACTCTCACATAAAAACGGTTGAAAAATAAAACAAAGAAAAAGGCGATTGTTATAAATTGTGCCTCCATCAGCTGACAGGTGCGTCAGAGCGTGTCATGAGCCGCCACGAAAGAGCGCAAAAATTCAAATATACTATCTTTCGCCTATCTTTCATTCTTTTTTCGCGTGGATTGTTTCATTCCATTTGTGATACTGTAAAAACCAAGCCATTTTTTTACTAAAAAGATGCAGTTTCTGAGCATGAGTTATTCCATAATGGATACAGACAGTTTTGTTGATGAAGAACTGAAACGTAAACAAAATAATTATGATCCATATTACAACATTACTGCTTCGTTGGACCAAACGTGCTCCCTGAGATGTCGTTCAGTGGACCCTTACCTTCCTAACTAAACCAGGATTTACAGCTGTGGATGTGTTTATGACTCGTTATTAGGACAAATCTAGTATGTACAGCGTTTCCATTGTTCATTTTTTGATGTGTACTGCATACACAAATGTAGCAAATACAGTTTTTATAAGCTTTCCATTGAAAAACAGCAATCTGTCGTCAATGCTTGAGGCTTAGATCTTTATAATGATATATAGTTTGTCAAGATTAAACTTGTTTCATTTAATCTATTCATAAACACAGACACGTGCGAGTTATGGGGCTTTCAGGATGCCTGCATCGGGGGCTGGTTTAACAAATTAACCTGCTCCTCCAGTCAGTCTACCTCAAGTTTGCCCCCCGTTTTGTTGATCCGTTTCGCATTTCTAAGATTATCAGTCCTGTCGAGGTCCGCCTTCAACTCCCTCCTAATCTCCGTCACATCCATCCTGTCTTTCATGTCTCTTGCATTAAGCCTGTTATCCCCTAGATTAGCTCTCCTTCTCCTTCCCATCTTCCTTGCCAGATTATTCCACAATTCTCACTAAAGTCAGATGTCTATCTCCCCTGTCATGTCCTAGTCCTGTCTGGCTGGGGATTGCTGCTTCACTGGTTGTCTTTTCTGCATTTACCCTTGTGTCAGCCCTGTACCCAGCGCACCAATCTCTCGAGGCTGCCTACACCAGTGTCCGTACGGTGTGATCTAGAGTGAACTGAGAGCACCGAAGTATTACCGCTGCTTGTCTATGGATTCATCTATTTTCCCCTCTGTGCGGCTGCAGAGCTGTCGACCGAACTGTTATCACCTGGGAGGTTGGCGTTTCTCTATTTTTTCAACTAGTTAACATTTTGGTTCCAGTTTTTCACTTTGGGAGAATTTTTCTTTTCTCATTGGACTCTGACATACTCCTGTTTTTTATTAAAGACTCTGCTCCGTAAATTGCTCTCTCTGGTCATCTTTCTTCACAACAGAAGGCTTCTACAAACTATTTAGTCATTAAACATACCACTGCATAGTTTTTTCCATTATAAAAAACTAGACAGAATCATAGACATCATATAAGTGATTTATTTGAGCACTAGAAAAATACAACAAGAATAATTTGAGTAAGAAAAATAAATAAGATTTAACTTTGTATGAAAATTACAGAGCACCCTGAGATTGCTAGAAATGTAGCATTTACAATGAATTACAATGAAAATACATGTTGATGTGCTGATGGCCAGTTATAGAGATGGTAATAACACAAATGCGACATGAAGTCAATAAACCACTCTCTATTCATCTAGATGGCGTTCACACTGATAGTCGAGATTACACAGTAATAGCGAGCTAATTTGCCCTCAAACAGATGGTAATCATGCAGATTAAGGCACATTCAACATAAAACACACTCACACATGTATAAAAACTGTTGAAAAATAAAACAAATAAAGAAAAAGGCGATCGCTAAGTTCCGTCTCCATCAGATTATAGGTGCGTCAGAGCATGCATCACGAGCTGTCACGAGAGAGCGCCAGAATTAAAATAAACTATCTTTCCACCTATCTTTAACTTTTTTTGTGGACTATCTCATTCTGTTTGTGTCACTGTACGCTACAAAACCATGACGTTTTTTTTTTACCGACGAGACGCTGATGCAGGTACTGATCATGAGCTGTCACGAGAGAGCGCCAGAATTAAAATAAACTATCTTTCCACCTATCTTTAACTTTTTTTGTGGACTATCTCATTCTGTTTGTGTCACTGTACGCTACAAAACCATGACGTTTTTTTTTTTACCGACGAGACGCTGATGCAGGTACTGATCATGAGACATTCCATAACAGACACAAACAATTCTGTCCCTGAACTAAAATGTTAAAAAAGGAATTATCATCCATATTACAATGTGGACCCACTTTATATTAAGTGGCCTTAACTTCTATGTACTTACATTTTAATTAATAATTTAGTACAATGTACTTATTGTGTACATACATGTTTTTACATTGTACTTATATTAAAAAAAAACTACATGTAATTACATCTGTATTTAATTTCTGTGATTACATTTATAATTACACGGTTGACCCATACTTTACACCTTAACCCACCCTTAAACTTACCCATACCTCCAACCCTCTCCCTAACCTTACCCCTATCCCACCTCAATAGCAGCAAAAGTGTTTTACAATACAATATGAACACAATAAGTACATTGTACTTATTTTTTATGTAAGTACATAGTAGTTAAGGCCACCTAATATAAAGTGGGACCTACAATGTTATTGCTTCATTGAACTAAACGTGCTCCATGAGATTTTGTTGCATGCCTGGACCAGGTAATGGTGTTCGACTGGCTTCTTGTTCATTTGTGGCAAACTCATCTTCTTCCTAGCCAAGGAGGTGGTGAAGCTGAGCTTAGAATAATCTGAGTCAGTGTAATTCAGGAGCTATCTGATGGCTGTCACTTGTACTTTGATGACTGGAAGTCCAGCTTGTAGTGTTGCTGAGGGAGAGGTTTGCTTTTAACCCACAAAACACCTGCTCTGGGCACACTGTGCTTAAACATTGCATCATTAAAGGATCATTAAAGGGCCATTGACCATGTAGCTTTGGGGCGTCGGTCCTCTGTACAGATGCGTTGGCTGTTGAGGGCCATTGAGGTTTGGAGGCACACATGAGTTTGATGGCAGGTGGTCTTGAGTCAGTCCACGTAGTTAGCATTAGCTATGCATCATTGCCTCTTGTGAAGAGCAGCTTTGGCACTGGCAGTTGTCCGCAGGTGCAGGATGTGTCTTCAGAAAAGTAGGTGTTGTTAAAAGTGGGGCCGGGTTCCCTCCATTCCCTTGAAAGTGTGTTGTGGAAGGTTTGGCCATGCTGTGACCCCTTTATGGCCATGCTGTGACCCCTTTATGTATATTGCTTGTGAAGGCAGGTCTGGTGTGTGCTTGGTGAATGCTTTGAAGATGTGAGGCTTAAGGCCATATTCTCATGGCTGGCTGTGAGATTTTCGTGTGACCTCTGTGACCTGACAGTCTGTCTGGGTAACCTGACTGGCTGAATTGGCAGGAGTTTTGCACTTCAGCTTGGAGTTTCGGCTGTCTCGAGTTCAGCAAAGGGTCAGTGTGATCCAGCAGCTCTTTATCAATGAGAAGGTGGTATTCATGTATGACTGCATGCTCAGTGCACACTTTTGGGCCTTAAGAGTTCATTTTTGTTTCCGAGCTTCATTGTGGGGTCTATCAAAGCGTTACAAGTGACATAAAAGTTTTTTTCAGAGTCACCATAGCCCCAGGTCTCACCTTGTTTTCCAACATGCTGTTTCCTTGAGCCCAATTCTTTGAATGCTTGAAGTCCATTGGGGTTTAAAACAATACAGCAAGTATATGTTGGTGAAAAGAGGGCACATGTCCATTTGTGTTGTGAACACAGGGTCTCATGGACCTGCTGGTCAGGTGCAGGTGAGTTGGCCGTGTCAGTATTTTGGCCTGTCGTGTGTTGTCAGCCATCTGCTGATGTGCTGCCTGGTTGCCATGACCGTCTGGCTCTAGAATGGATGTCTCTGTGGTGAGAGACTGTTGGCCTAGATCTGGCAATATCTCTTAGTAGGAGGGCATTCTGTGCATTCTGCTGCTCGTATTTAAAAGGAGTCTGCTAGTCTGATCTTGTTTGTCCTGCTGGTGAGGCCACTATCAGCATCAGTTCCTTTAATGTCCTCAGGATCTTTTCATGCTGGCCCATGTGCTCTCCAGAGTCAGTTCTGGGTACTGTGCAGAAATAGACAGGATTTTACTGCGGATTTCAGGAGGAAGAAAGGTCCTGGAGTTGAAACCTTCCTCCCTTGTTGCCTGTTCTGTCATCTGCTGTAGATTAATTGTTGAAGTAGACTCGTAGTTGTAGTTTTTGTAATCTGCTTTGATAGTTTCAGTCTGCTGGTACAGGATGTTGTGTGCCTCAAGGTTTGTGTGGTCAAACTGGCAAAGTTCAAGCATAAAAGTCCCTGTTTTGCAAGTATGCAAGTGTTGTGGCCTTCTGCAGTGTTTAGGTCGACAGTTGTAATGTCTCTAGCCAGCTTTTTGGGGTCTGTGGGTCCACATGGTGTGTGTGTCTGCAGTGAACCTCTGGAAGGGACCCTGCCCACCCCGCTGTGGTTGCAGGCTGGGGAAGTGTGAAGTGTGAACAGTGGGCTCTCACCAACCAACCCCCCCCCCCCCCCCCCCCCCACTCGCAGGTTTTTACTCTTAGCTTGGGGCCTGGGTCTGCTTATATTTCCCAGTTTGTTCACCTTGAGATCTACAAGCATATTTCAGCTCATTTGTGACACTGAAGTCACCTTGACTTTTTTGATTTTACCCGATTGGTGTTTGGGTTGTCTCATTGCTGAGCCAAGGACTTCGGTTTCAGCTTGGGCTGCTTACAGTTGGAATTCACAGTTGTTATTTTGATTCACCTGGGCCATTACTTAAGAGAGCTTCAGCCTGACATGATCGACTTAGCTAAATCTGTACATTCAAGCTAAAAAGTAAATGAATAAAATGAAATCATAGAGGGGTATAATAAAGTCAAAATAAAAAAAAAAATAACGAAGATTATGGTTTCAGTTCACATTTGTTATTTACTCACTCTGTTCAGTTTTATTAGATTCATAGATTTGAGTCCACATACAAATCAAAACAATAAATTCACCAATTTCACTTCTAAAAATTAATGCTTCTTATCCCTCTCAAAAAACAATTCACATCTTATGTTCCTTTAACAGTGTGTGTGTGTGTGTGTGTGTGTGTGTGCGTGTGTGTATTCTGAGTATGAGTCACCATACTTGGCTGTATGTCACGTCACTTCCACACAGCAAATGTGTTGGTTTACAGGAAATGTTCTAATCTCTAATCAAAGTTATCCCTGTAGATTATAGCATTCATTTGAATAGTCTGCACTCGGGAAAGTAAAAAAAAAATCTGATCCAGGTAAGCTACAGGTTACCAGTGTACAGGAATAATCAAAATATACTAAGATTTATGTGAGAAAATATTTTCAAAGAAAGTATTTATTATTACCATGTCGATTAAGGATCACATGTATTGTTGTGTAACATTTTATCTGAAAATAGGCATAAATCTTAGTATATTTTAAGATTATCCCTGTACACTGGTAACATGTAGCTTACCTGGATCAGAAAATGTTTTTGCTTTCCTTAAAGGTGCATAGTTACCTTTTGGGTCTGTATGCATTTGTGTGGACAGTACAATGTTTTTCATTATTTTACACAGAAGAGAGAAAATATATGTGAGTTTCAAATGCTACCAACTCAAGTAATAGTAATATACTGATTAAATGAATGAATGAGGCACTTATATAACATTTTTTAAAAACATGTATTCATTTAGCTGACGCTTTTATCCAAAGTGACTTAAAATTGTTATTTATGTCAGAGGTCGCACACCTCTGGAGTGTCTGGCTCAGGGACACATTGGTGTCTCACAGTGGATATAACACTTTATTTTGTATTGCTGTACACTCAAGACGCTTTACAATTATATGATTGGATTTCTCCTCAACTAGCACCAATGTGAAGTATCCACCTGGAAGATGTGACAGCAGCCACAGCGCTCACCACACACTCAGCAACAGGTGGAGAAGACAGTCATAGAATCAGTTCAATGGACGGGGTTTATTAGAAGGTCATGACTGACAAAGGCCAGTAGAGGGAATTTGGCCAGGACACCAGGGTTACATCCCTACTTTTTATAAGAAGTACCTTCTGATTTTTAATGATCACAGAGTCAAGACCTCGGTATAATGTCTCATCTGAAGCACGATACTTGTTGACAGTATAGTGTCCCAATCGGCTGGTCTCACTAACATCACTTCCAACAGCAACCGTGTTTTCCCTGGAGGTACCGACCAGGTACTGACCAGTCTCAACCCTGCTTAGCCTAAGTGGGCAGCCAGTCTTGGGCTGCAAGGTGATATGGCTGGGGCATCTTAGACATGGCATACTGTAGCTCTAAGAAGTATCTAAGTGTCACTGTAAACATCTATAAATTATAATTTTTTGGCTTTATCTTGACTCTCTGTGCCAGTATCAGGCAAAATCAGATGTCTACGCACAAACTAACTAAACATTTGTCGGGAAATTCAACATAATCATCACTGAGTGTTGGTTTGAACCCATTCTAAAAGATTTTTTGCCAGGTTGTCTCATGTTTTTACAGAGACATTTAATTTGGAGATCTGAACATAATGAAATTAACAGTTACTAGTCTCTAAAGGTAGCTTCCTGAGGTGCTTTGGAGTTTACATTATTTCTAATTATTTAACACTAAAACAATGTATGTGTTCCTCAAGTTAAATGAAATAATCACTCAGTTTGTAGTTGCTACCCTCAGCCTTTAAAAAGCTCTGAACAACAACATTTTAGTGGTTTATATGACAAATTGTAACTCACTCTCATATAAGAAGACCAGGATTAGTCAAGTCATGGTTGAGTATATTCAAAATGAACTTTTATACACAGCTCACATGGAAAAGAGAACATATTCCGGTGCTGTGATCTAATCACCCGATGGCCTCATATTTGTGTGTGTTGGTGTAAACAGAGAAAAACAGAGAACAGTAGTTTGGGAGCTGTCTGTAACCATTTAAGTTTGTTATAAAAAGCCTACTGTAGTTTATGTTTTTTAATTATTATACCAGAGCTTAATTCTGCTATGAGCTTATGTTCAATATGTGTAATGAAGAGAACTTCATTAAATAATGTCATTATAGGTATAAATATCAAAACACTTATACAATAAATTGCAGTGCTCTCTCAATCTAGGTAGGTTCCTGTCCAATGGCTAGTTAAAATGCAAAGCTATAATGTATGTTACAACAAAATTACATTTAGACATACTCTCAAAATATTAGGTCCACTTCCCTCACTGTAAAAACATAATTTTTTTTGTTACACCATATTTCTAGAAACAGGGTTGGGAACCACTATCCTTAAAATTAAATTTGAATGTGAACCTTGTTATGTTTTAGTTTACCTCAAGGGCATCCAAGATATAGGTGTCTTTGTTTCCGCAGTAGTTCCCATTTTGATATTTTTAGGTAAAACTGTTCTTGTCTGTGACTCATATAATGGAGGTCTATGGATACCACCTCAAAGAGCATGCATAGAGAAGTCCAAATTAAACAATTCCCAATCGTAAGTACACATTGATGACCTAAGACACGAAACGAGCGATTTGTGTAAGAAAACGAATAGTATTTATATAGTTTTTACCTCTTGTACACAACCACGTCCAACTGATTTGAGGGCGCTCGTGCTTCCTGTTGTGTGACATTTGCACGTGCCCTGGCTTAGTCTGCGCAAGCGCAAAAAGCCCTGGAAGTTATCTCTCGCGCTCAACCCTCAGATCAGTTGGACGCGGTTGTGTACAAGAGGTAAAAACGAAATAAAAACTGTTTGTTTTCCTACACAAACCGCTCGTTTCCTGTCTTAGGTCATCAATGTGTACTTACTAGGGCTGCACGTTCTCAAGTTTTTCATTAACCGTTAACCGAGGCCCTTAGCGGTTAATACTCGGTTAACCATAGTGTGCCATAGTAACCATAACCATAGTAATTTCCGGACATTGGCCGAAAAAAAAAAAGGAATGTCCTACAAAATTTAATCTCTCCGGTCAAATTGTCCTATTAAAACTGCCTAATAATGCCGCCCATTAACACAATCTGAATTTGAGAATAAGCCTAAAATGTATAAGGCAAAAGGTAACAAGCAGACTCCACGGCCGCCTCGCTAAGGCTATGACTATGACTATGTTTGACACGTACAATATTTGAAAATCGATAATTATTTATTTATTTAAATTACATTTATATCTGAATTTATGTCAACCTATAGACTTTAAAATATCAAAATGTCATGAATTAATATGTATTTGTGTACAAAATGACATATAAACATATTTTCCTATTATACTTTGCCTGGAAACGCTTCCAACAAGGCGTCGGTTCTATTTCTAGCATGCACGCGTCGAGCCGCGCCTGAGCCGCGCGTCTCACGCAGGCAGTCGGCAAGCTCTAACCTGTTAACATGGGAGCCGAATTAAAAACAGACACGCCACGCAGCTGAGATGCTTTCGCCACGCATCCAGTGTGTCCTGACCGGCCTAATGATGCCCGGGTGTTGGCTGTTGAGATTACAACAACGAGGTTGTACTTAAAGTATATCTAAGCACTGTATTGCAATACTTGCATTTTGCCCCGTCACTCGTGTTAGCCCGCTTCATATTAGAAAAATGACTTCTTCTTGTGGACATTACAAATGTCTGGGAGCGCTCTGGCGGTCTCTGGTGGTGCAAAAATGTATTACAACTAAATTCAATGCACGCCATTGACGTCACTTGATGAAACAAAATGTTTCACTCGGTTACACAATTTTTAACGGTTAATCGGTTAACCGGTTAACCATGGACACCCCTAGTACTTACGATTGGGAATTGTTTAATTTGGACTCCTCTGTGCATGCTCTTTGAGGTGGTATCTATAGACCTCCATTATATGAGTCACAGACAAGAACGGTTTTACCTAAAAATATCAAAATGGAAACTACTGCGGAAACAAAGACCACTACATCTTGGATGTCCTTGAGGTAAACTAAAACATACCAAAATTTAATTAGAAAGTGAGCTATCCCTTCAGTGATTATGCCCTGAACTGCACAGAATCATATACAGATATAATATACAGTGTATGCCTCTAAATAAAATATGCCCTTTAGCAGGTTTTATTTTGAGACAGCATTACTGCAGCATCTTTTGCTATCAATATTAATTGGCATGTAAGTACAAATTTTGCACTTTACTACTTTGCTGTATATTCCACAGGCCAGGATGATTTTGTAGCCATGGAACAAGAAACTCCACTGGTTTTAGAAGGACTCTCACTCTGAATTAGCCCTACAAAGCTCTATATGCTTTCACCCAGACATAAAGGAAACCTTAGTCCAATATGAACACATTTGCTCCCTAACTAGCCTCTACTTGAGGCATGGTGTGTGCAACTAAATTGTCCAACCTATTTTTGGATGTCTGTACATGAGGTAAAACATAACCTTTAATTGAACTAATACTTGTTTTCAAAATGTGACTTAAGGATGTGGATGTGGATGTGAAGGGCAGGAGTTCCATGGAAACCCCACCCCCACCCCCGTCTGATCTTTGCCAAAGGGTGGTGAGCCAGGGAATACAAAGTCAGTGATCTGTCCCCTCATCAATGCTAGAAACAGTCTCAACATCTATCTAATATTGGGGTCTGTAAGATTAAGACAGGAATATCTCTTGGATGGGTATTATGAAGATTATGGTTTCAGTTCACATTTGTTATTTACTCCCTCTGTTCAGTTGTATTAGATTCATAGATTTGTATCCACATACAAAGCAAAACAATTAATTCACCCATTTCACTTTTAAAAGTTAATGCTTCTCAACCCAACCCTCTCATTCCGTTAACTCAGATGGGAGTGTTTTGTTTATTAAGAACATCACTTAAACTACGACTAATTACTGTAATGTGAAACAAATAAAGACTGGTACAGTTTCCACACCTCAAGCATTTAAGAGAGAAAAGTGTGTAAGGCACAGTTGAGTTGACACTGACCCTAAGACAACAAAAGAGTGTGACTCTTGTTGAAAACAAATCAATCAATCAGACCTACCATATGGCCAGGCAGTCCCCTGAGCCGACAGGAGGAAGATGATGAGTAGGGTACTGCAGGGTACAGAGATGTGGTTTGAGAAGAGAATGTGGCCTGCCCGCTGGGTGCGCCTCTTCAGCTGAACAGATAAAAACATGCTGCAATCTTAAGCTCTGTTTACTCTTTGAGCTCAACTGCTTTGACATCACCTCTCCTCTTTACTTCCCTCCCTCCTGACTCACATTTTCCCCCTCTCTCTCTCTCTCTCTCTCTCTCTCTCTCTCACTGCATACTCCCCTAAGTTTCTCTCTGTCCCAAACCTCTTGCATTCTTTACACTTACAGCACCCTCTCCCTCTCTCTTTAAATTTACTGTACTCAAAAGAGAATGTCTCTCTTTCTTCCTCTATTTCTCTCCCTTCCCTTGGTTTCAGGTTTCAGACTCCAGCATGCAAGAGCCTCCACTAATCAACAGCTCAGCTGTTACAACTCCCTCACTGTTTCAGAATAAGAGATATGTTCACTGGAAAAAAGGTTGTTTTTAAGACAAACAAAATAACTGATGAAGAACATCATTCTATTATATTCTATTTCAGGAACAAATGGTCACAGACTCACAAAGCCTGACGTTTGACAAGTAGCATAAAGTCTGATTGAGTTTTCAACTTATATATGCCAAAAACTGCCCACTTAATTCTTAGTAAAGTACTTTCTATGCAATTGATCAGTGTCTTATATGACCATACAGCATGTTGTTTCAGCTCAGCGAAGCATGTTCAAAAACACATCATTTATTAGCAGGCAAAAGCTGTAGCATTACTTTTCAAGTTATACAAATATAATATTAGTTATAAAGATATAATACATATAAAGTTGCAATGTTTTTAATAAGGATTGTCACAGAATAACTGCGAACAATGACTTTTATTTTGAAAGGTTTGCTGAAGTCCATGTGCAAACAAAGTTTCCACCATTACACTCTCTCTCTCACTCTCACACAGACACACACACACACACACACATAAACACAATCTGAAGGCCGGCAACACATTGTAGATGTCTGTTTGTTATCCTGTGTTGTAGTGTGCCACTCATTGTCCTCTGTTTACTTTCATTGTATTGTATATTTAATTTTATATTGTCTTTTGTTTTAAAGTTTAATATTCAGTTATGCAGTTTAACATCAAAAGACAGGACACCAGTTCCTTTACAAATGTTAATAGATTCATCTATGTAACTAAGCATACACACATGTACTCAGAACTGTACTTGCATTGTGGTACACTTCTCACCAGCCAAACTTGTGCCCAGAAAAGGCTTCCATATTTAAAGTTTCTATTTGCCCAGAAGGGCACTTCCATTTTCAGTTACATTTCAGGGGAAAATCAAGAACAAGATTTCTCATTCTCCTAGTGAAAAATAAATATACTTAAATGTATTTGAAATACATTTCAATCATACTAAGTATACTACAACTACATTTTTCTATTTATGTACTTAATACAATTTTCTGCAATTGTATTTTAAGTATAGTTAACTGGTATACTTATGATGAATTGTAACAACTAATTTTGTACTTAACACATTTTAATTGTGCAGAAGTAGTGCTAAAGTACTATTAAAGATGTACTTAGTATATTTGATTGTGCTAAAGTGAAATTATTGCATGTACACTATAGGTACACTTTAAATATTTTGCATTTAAAGCTGCAAAATATTATTTGCAATATATAATTCAAAAACCATAAAATCCTCATCAAAAGTGACATTAAATCACATTTTAACATTTTAGACTTAATATTAAGAAAAGTGCATTGTTCACAAGTAATAATATAATAATAAATTGTGTGTTTAGTTATTAGCTTTTTTTTGGGGGGGGGGGGGATGTATAATATAATGGAATAAGATTCCAGCGATTTTCTGCCAGTTGTCTGCTGAATACATACACTTTCCATCACAGACATTCAAATTGTGCACAACCAGGGGCGCATATGGAATAAACAGATGTTTCACCCAGTAAAGTTTGTTATGGTTCTCCATAGAGACATAGAGGTCATAATTTGGACTTTCCTTAGAATTTTCCTATTTTGGCTGAATGATTTCATCTGTAATATAGCCAATAAGCCCTGTAAAGAATTTGGAGAAGTGTACATATGTAAAAACAATCAATTTTGTGTACATTCAGTACTGACTTCAACGCAAATTCTGAATCGACCTGGGTCCTGTTTTTTTTATTGGTTTCTTATGACATACAAAATAATACACAGGATCATCTCATTGTCAAGCAAAGCCACCTTTACTTATATAGTACTTTACTACAGTCTCAAAACAGCTTTACAGTAATTTATAGAAAATAAACTGAATCAAATACATAATCAAATATAAGAAAAAATAATTTTTGTCTGCAAAGATTATAGTGTCAGGTAGGCAAAAGAGGAGAAATCAGATGTGGGGATAACAATAATTAATCAAAATTTACTGGCACACAGAAACAGGAAATAAAACATTGAAGGAAATGTTGAGGTCACTGTCAGGAAGAATTCCAGCCATGCAGTCCAGAGAATGGAAATTCAGAGCGAGCCACAGAGCAAAAAAAATAAATTAATTAATTAATAAAAAAAAAAAACTCACAACACTGATTGGAATGTTGTACCATACAGCCTGGGGCACCATTCTCATACGGTGATACTCACAGTGTGAGCAATATGTAAAAGCTCATTGTGAATTCAGCAGGTTGAGAGGAGATAATTTAAATATTGGTCACAGAGGATGCTTTCTACCTCCTGTTTCTAAACACTATCACAGTAAGACCACATGATGAGCTCATGACAGCACAGTGGACGGGGTGAATACTGACCTATTGTGCATTCTGTTGTGGTCACTTCCTGTTTGTTGCTGCCATGTGTCTTGAGTTTTAGTCCCGTCACATTGATTCTTTAATACTATTTTTTATCCTTAAATTTATTTCATACTGCATAATTTTCATTAAGTTTTCAATTACAGTACAGACCAAAAGTTTGGACACACCTTCTCCTTCAAAGAGTTTTCTTTATTTTCATTACTATGAAAATCTGGTAATTCCGTGGTGTTTAGACTGGATTCAAGAAGATCAATGATGACTTGACTCTGCTCATGAAGATCATTGGTGACCTGACTCTGCTCATGAAGATCAATGGTGACTTGTATTTGTTCATGAAGATCAAGGGTGACTTGCCTTTGCCCATGAAGATAGTCGGTGACTTGACCTTGCTCGTGAAGAACCCTGGTGACTTGCCTTTGCCCATGAAGAACACTGGTAACTTGACTTTGCCCATGAAGATCACCGGTGACTTGACTTGACTCTGGAGTGTCAACAGTGACTTGCCCTGACTCTGGAGTGTCAAACGGTGACCTGACTCGACTCTGGAGTGTCAACGGGAGCCTGACTCGACTCTGGAGGGTCAACGGGAACCTGACTCGACTCTGGAGGGTCAACGGGAACCTGACTCAACTCTGGAGGGTAGACTGTGGCTGTCATCTTGTGCCATGATACAGGGCTGGTGGCCATCTTGGGCAGTGGCACTGGGCCGGCGGCCATCTTGGGCAGTGGCGCTGGGCTGGCGGCCACCTTGTGATGTGCCACTGGGCTGGTGGCCATCTTGCACTGTGGCGCTGTGCTGGTGACCACCTTTTACTGTGGCGCTGGACTGGGGGCCATTTTGCACCGTGGAGTTGGGCTGGCGACCACCTTGTGCTGTGGCGGTGGCCTGGCGACCATACTGTGCAGTGGTGCTGGGTTGGCGGTCCTCCTGTTAGCAGACCCCGGTCCAGAATCGGCCATCCTACTGAGACAGAGACAGGAGTGTCTGGGGCATCCCACGGAAGCCGATGCTGCAAGTAGAAAATTAATTCCCAGAAACCAAATGCGTCCAACTGATCCATTTCCATTTCATTTCTTGCGTCAGATCAAGGCTTCATCTCATTGCTAGTTTTACTTGATCTTAGTGCTGCATTCGACACCATAGATCATGACGTACTCATAGATCGATTACAAAACTATACAGGTATTCAAGGGCAGGCTCTAAGATGGTTTAGATCCTTAGATCCGAATGCCATTTTGTTTATTTAAATGGTGAGTCATCTCATTTACCAGTAAAATATGGAGTGCCACAAGGATCCATCCTAGGTCCCCTTCTATTTTCAATATACATGTTGCCCCTTGGTAATGTTATTATAAAATACAGGATTAGTTTCCACTGTTATGCTGATGATACTCCTCTCAACAAAACCAGATGAAACTTCTAAATAATCTAAGCTAATATAGTGTGTTAAAAATTTAAAAGTTTGGATGACCAATAATTTTCTCCTATTAAATTCGGATAAGTTCAATTTCAAGTCCACATGCACAGTACATACATACAGAATCGAAATTGCGTTACTCTCAGACCCCCGGTGCACACAGATAACATTAACATTAAAGCCTAAAATCTAGATCAAAATATAAAATGTAGATAAAACTATACAATAAGGGAATGTTAAAAAAGACATAAAATAAAATTTAAAATAAAGTTAAATAAAGCAGTTCAAGGCAAAAGGCAGATAGAGTGCAAATCAATTAAGTGAACTAGTGAAGGGCTCAAGCGCAGTTATTTTATTTAACTGACTGATGAGGTAGTGGAATGATGTCAGTTCCATGGAGAATGAGGTAGTGAGCAGACCAATGCTGCAAAAAGTGACTGGGGCATGTCATCGTATATTAGTGTGTGTGTGTGTGTGTGGGGGGGGGGGGGGGGGGGGATGGGTGGGTCATAGTTCAGTGGTGCCTGGGGCAGAAGAGGGGAGGCAAGTTCGGGAGTGAGTTCAGCTTCTTGACAGCCTGGTGGATGAAGCTGTGCTTCAGTCTGCTGGTCCTGGCCTGGAGACTCTGCAGTGTCCTCCCTGATGGTAGCAGGCTGAAGAAGCTGTGTAATGGGTGAGTGGGATCACCTGCGATGCAGAGGGCTTTGCATGTGAGACGTGTTCCGTAAATGTGCTGGAGGGAGGGGAGAGAGACACCAATGATCTTCTCAGCTGCTCTCACTATGCATTGAATAGTCTTCTGGCAGGACGTATTGCAGGTGCCTTACCACACAGTGATCCTTACCTCGACAGGATGCTCTTGATGGTGCCTCTGTAGAAGGTGTACATGATGGGGGCCGGGGCTCTGGCTCTCCTCAGTTTGCGGAGGAAGTAGAGACGCTGTTGTGATTTCACAGCCAGTGTTGCTGTGTTTTCAGTCCAGAAGAGGTCCTCTGTGATGTGCACACCCTGGAACTTGGTGCTGCTCACTCTCTCCACAATCACACCGTTGATGGTCAGAGGAACGTGCTGAGTGTGCGCTCTCCTGAAGTCAACAACAATCTCCTTCATCTTCTCCACGTTCAGAGAGAGATTGTTGTCAATGTACCACTTGGCCAGGCGGCTCACCTCGCTCCTGTAGTTTGTCTCATCTTTGTTGCAATGAGACCCACCACAGTCGTGTCATCTGCAAACTTAATAAAGAGGTTGGAGTTGTGTGAAGGTGTGCAGTCATGGGTCAGCAGAGTGAAGAGGAGGGGGCTCCTCTCCTTGGGGGGGCCCAGTGTTCAGTGTGATGGTGCTGGATGTGTTGCTGCTGACCCGTACTGCCTGAGGTCTTCCAGTCAGAAAGTGCAACAGCCAGTTGCATTGCGAAGTGTTGAGCCCCAGCTGGATTAGTTTGTAAATGAGCTGTTGAGGGATGATTGTGTTGAATGCTGAACTGAAGTCAATGAACAGCTTTCTGAGAAATGAGTCCTTTTTGTCCAGATGGGTGAGTGCTGAGTGGAGGTTAGTAGAGATGGCATCATCGGTCGAGCGGTTGAACCGATATGCAACCTGGAAGGGGTCCAGGGAGGGGGGAAGGGCAGACTTGATGTGGTGCATGACTAGCCGTTCAAAGCACTTCATGAGGATGGGATACAGAGATATTAATTTTTGGACCAAAAAACTGTACACAGAATCTAGTAGGCTACAGTTTGCAACTACCTGTAGATAGATGTACTGTTACTTCCTCTACAGTCAGAAATCTGGGTGTTATATTAGACAGCAACTTGTCTTTTGAAAACAATATTTCTCATGTTACAAAAAACTGCATTCTTCCATCTTAGAAACATTGCCAAGCTACGAAACATGTTATCGGTTTCTGATGCAGAAAAGCTAGTTCATGCATTTATGACCTCTAGACTGGACTATTGTAATGCACTTCTTGATGGTTATCCTGCTTCTTTAATAAACAAGCTACAGGTAGTCCAAAATGCAGCAGCTAGAGTCCTTATCAGGTCAAGAAAATATGATCATATTACCCCAATTTTATAGTCTCTGCACTGGCTACCTATTAAGTTCCGTATCAGTTACAAATTATCATTACTTACCTATAAGGCCCTTAATGGATTAGCTCCTGCATACCTAACCAGTCTTCTACCATGTTACAATCCACAACGCTCCCCAAGGTAAAAAAAAAAAACGCTGGACTTTTGGTAGTTCCTAGGATAGCAAAGTCCACTAAAGGAGGTTAGGAGGAGAGCTTTTTCACATTTGGCTCCCAAACTCTGGAATAGCCTTCCTTATAATGTTTGGGGTTCAGACACACTCTCTCTGTTTAAATCCAGATTAAAAACGCATCTCTTTCGCCAAGCATTCGAATAATGCATCTCATAATTTGTGACTGCAGTTGCATCTGATCAAATGCATATTCTTATTCTTTATCTTTGGTTAAACTAAATAATTGTACTTGGTTGGAACATCAGCTACGCTAATGATGTCTCTATTTGTTTCTCTATTCTGCCATGGGATTTACATTCCGTGGTAACTAAGATTTACACAAGCTCCAGTCTGGATCCAGAACACCTGAGAAGAGATGATGCTGACCCTCAGAGGACCTCAGATGATGCTAAGCCTGAATCAACAAACAGAACTAACAAATATTGCTACAAGTGTGACTGCATCATATAATAATGGCTGCTAATAATGTTCAACGTCTGGTTGACTACGTCTTGTATACATTTTTCAAAAAAATTCTGTCATATGCACACAAACTGACAAGTCACCACATAAGCTACTACTAAATATTGTAGAAAATTAATTTTCTGTAAAGTTGCTTTGTAATGATTTGTATCATAAAAAGCGCTATACAAATAAACTTGAATTGAATTGAATTGAATGATTAAATTGGCATTTTTAAGTGCAGAAGCTTGTGTCTGTACAGTAGAGGGTGCAGCAATATCAAACAAATATCATGGAGAATATGAAGCAGGAAAAGTAAGTTCAACACTATTCAGCAATAACAAAAATTTAAAGACAAATGTGTTATTTTTTCTCATTAGTATGGTTTAATAGGATATTAATAGGATGTCAGTAGCACAGACATTGGTTCATAAAATATAATTAAATACAGAAATTATATTTTTCTTATTTAACATTAAATTATTGCATGTTTGCATGATATTCTGAGTTTTCATTTGACTGTTTTCATTCATTTTGTAGAATACCAAATCTGTTTTTGTACAGTTGAGTAAATGCATGTTCACATTTAGTCTAGAACTACAGTAGCATCATATTCACTCAGAACCTCTGCACTCACCTCAAATTTCTCTCAACATGGCATCAAGAGAACAGTCAGTCAGTACATGGGGAACAAAAAACTTGTTTGAAAAAAGTAACTCAGATATTTCTTCTAAATAAAAAAACAAAAAAGTTATGCGTTTTAATTTAGAGCTAATTAAAAAGTAATCTGATTACATAACTTGTGTTCCTTGTGTGTGCCACCACCACTGTTACCACCAACACTTTTGTCAGATTAAAATCAAGCTAAAATATCTCACTTAAATTTGTGTATAAAAAATTGAGTATCAATTAGCAAGACAATTTTTTTCCATTACTCATAAAAATTATGCTTCCTTACTGAGTTTTCCAAACCTTAATGTCTAATTCACAATCAAAAAGGAACTTTTACCATTTCAACTGCATCTCTTTCACATCTGCTGAATGGAAGATTTTCATGTGTATTTATAGTTTATGGACTGCTTTGTTGGTGATAGACTGATCAGAGATGCCTTCTCACAGTTTCCAAACCCTTAAATCTGTTCTTAGCACCTTTGGCAGTGGTTTTGGTTTATGAGACTTAAAAATGGACAGCCATTTTTAGGTCTGTCCAGAGATGTTTGATTGAGTTTGTATCCAGATTTTGGTTGGGTCACTCAATAAAATTCACAGAGTTGTGCCCAAGTCACCTTAATGTTGATTTGCCTGTGTGCTGGTTGCAGAACCTGATTTTACCAAGTGAGACATGTTCCTGGGACAACATCGTTGTTGACCCTGGAACAACATTGTGATTAACCAATCAGATTTGAAGAACCAGTTTTTAGATTTTGTGAAGTTATGCTTAAAATCAGTGTTTGGTGCTTGTACGTCAGTGTCATTCATCTATCATTTCCTCTGATTTTAGGGATTACTCATGGTTAAGGTTAGGTTTAGGTGTAGGAATATGGTTAAGAATATATTTTTGGAGTAAAATGTTGTTCCAGGGTCAACAAAATATGTTGACCTAGGAACACTTCGAACTTGGCAAAATCAGGACGTGCTGTGCTGGTTCTTGTCATGGTCATTGTGACTCTCTTTGCTGCGTTCAGCTTTCCTTTACCCTGACCAGCCTAACAATCCCTGCCACTGACAAACAGGCCCTGTTCGACCACTTCTGGCCAGATTACCCCATGGTGCTGATTACCCTGTGGTGGGTAAAAGGGGCGGATCCCTCTGTCTCCGTCAAAACATGAGCGGGGGGGATAAAGTTACAGCACACTAATATTAAAGGGATACTCCATCCCAAAATGAAAATGTTGTCATTATCCACTTCATTTCAAACCCGTAAAAGCTTCTTCAGAACACAATTTATGATATTTTGGGTGACAACAGGGAGGCTTGAGACTGTCCCATAGACTGCCAAATGAATAATAAGGTCCAGGGAAGTAGGAAAATCATTGTCAGAATAGTCCATCTACTATCAGGGATTCAACCGTAATGTTAAGAAGTGATGAGAATTCTTTTTGTACACAAAGAAAACAAAAATGAACAATTCATCTTCTCTGTGTCTCTCCAAATCACCATAGCACCATTTTGACAAATCTGAGCAATACGCAGATGGTTTACCTTCTTCTGTGTCATCCGCAAAACAAGGAAAAGGTTTTTTTGCAAACAGCATATCGGCGCAGCAGAGCTGATATAGAAGGGCAGTCACAATCTGCCTACTGCTCAGAATTCCCAAAATGGCTTTTTGGGAAATTTGTTTTCTCTGGGTAAAAAAAAATTATTGTCACTTCATAATGTTACGGTTGAATCACTGATGACAGATGGGCTATTCTGATGATGCTTTTCATACTTTCCTGGACTTTGTCACTATAATTTATTTGGCAGTCTATTGGACGTCTCAAGGTCTCAACTGGTTTTCATCCAAAATATCTTAAATTGTGTTGTAAAGACAAACAAAGCTTTTAACGGTTCGGAACGACATGAGGTTAATGTGATTTTGCGGTGGAGTAACCCTTTAAGTCTGCTTGCACTTACTGCTGTTGTTTCTTTTTGTATTATCAGAAAAATATTTTGTCTGATAAGCATGCATCCTTGTACATCTTGCAATGATTACACATGTATTAGGTCAGTAGGTGGTCTTTTGTGGCTGCTCGAATGCATTCGACCACATTAGTGTCTACACCATGAAAGCAATCCAGACTAATGTGTTTTCAACTACCTCTTGAAGTGGTCGAAAGTAGACAAGCTCAAAACTTTTCACACCCTTTTAACAGTTGTATTTAGCATTGTCCAATAGTGATCCAATCGACCAAAACCCTTCGTAATACCAAGTGAAAACAGGGACACAAATTCTTGGTCACCTCTCTTACTAAGAGATTTTCTTCTTGGAAGACTCCTGGTTGTTCCAAAATTATTCCATTTAAGAAATATGCAGGGAATTGCACTCTTGTAAACCTTCGTTGCAGCAGAATGTTTTTGTAGCTTTCCTCAGATGTTTGCCTTTATACAATCCTGTCTCTGAACTCTTAGTTCCTTAGACCACAAGGCTATGTTTTTTTCTCTAATATGAAACCCATTATGAAATATTAGGTTTCATATTAGTTTTTTTTTTTAATACTTTTTTTTTCTCTAATATGAAAAACATGTTTTTTTTTTTCATTGAATTCATAAAATGTGATATTTAAATGTATTATTATTATTATTGATTAATACCCTTTGGAGATAACCCTCTATTGCAGTGGTTTTCAACCCTGTTTCTGGAGTACCTACAACCTGGGAAAAAGTGAAATGGGGGGGGGGTCTTCTAAATAAAGGAGGCAGTCAATAATTAAACTAAATTTATGTGAGAGTTATTTTCAGATTTCATCAGTGCCTTCAAATATTAAATTTAATCTTACACTTGGTAAACAGCTTTTTTTTTAAATCTTTTTTTTTTAGCTTCCCCATTCAAGGAGATGGGAGCTGTACTTGAATGACTGATTTTTAAATTTAATATGCCTTGATCACAATACCTGTTTCATAATTCCAAATGGGTAAGAATGGGTTGTAACAGGAAAACAAATGTCTGTTAACTTTCAGTCCTACAAATCAATTTGATCATTGTTCATACTTAAACTAAATATAGGAAGAATATGTGTGATATTAGGATGGATAGGCTCTTTCAGAACCTCTTGCACTAGGGTGGTAGAAGAATCAAGGAAGCTTCATTCCAAAGAACTCTTGCTTCTTTTCAAAGTAGTAGTTGAATCGAGCCATGGCATACCTTAGAAAGATTGAGAAAGAGAAAATAATGTGTACATCAATAATACATATTTATTGAAAGTAAAACCCTTTTTAAAAGCAACAGTCAGTAAAAATCACTAATAAAGCTTCTAACATCTAACAGAATATTTTTTAAATAATAGTAATAATGATACAATAAATAAAATAAACTAATATATATATATATATATATATATATATATATATATATATATATATATAGCACTCTAAACTAATGTTTTGTTATACAGTTTTCAGAGGCAACTCCTGTAGCGCTTGACAAGACGGACCAGAATCTGGCAATAAGATCAAGTAGCACATTTAAGTATCTTTTATAAACACTGTCCTGTTTTGATCCCCTTTATTGAAACGTTCTGTTTAAAATAGGCATGTAGATTCGGAAGTAAACGCCCACTGCTATGATTGGCTAACAGCTGTTTGTAATGAAGCCCATGTGGCGCTTCAGTGGTCAATGTAATTTAAGGAGCCTTAAGGTTAACAGGCCCAGTGGCTAGAAGAACTATAGCCCTACAAATTCATAGTAGTACACAGAGCTGGGTCTAGCCATATTAACGCTGATGCCTTGTTGGGCCGCTCTAATTGTGGAAACAGAAAGACTTGGGAGAAGGAGCTGTATCAAGAAAATGAGGTAAAACAACCTGCATGTGGAGCACTAAAGGTAGCTCATTTATTTCAGTAATTCAACTCAAATTGTGAAACTTGTGTATTAAATAAATTCAGTGCACACAAACTAAAGTAGTTTAAGTCTTTGGTTCTTTTAATTGTGATGACTTTGGCTCACATTTAACAAAACATTTCAACAAATTAGAATATGGTGACATGCCAATTAGCTAATCAACTCAAAACACCTGAAAATATTTCCTGAGGCTGTCAATTTGTATATTGTCATTCACTATCTACTTATTTGTATTTTTTATTCTTTTATTACGTGTTTTATGTTCTGTCGCTGTCATTCTGTTGTACTGCGGAGCTTCTGTCACGAAAACAAATTCCTTGTATGTGTAAACATACCTGGCAATAAAGCTCATTCTGATTCTGATTCTGAGGCTTCAAAATGGTCTCTCAGTTTGGTTCACCAGGCTACACAATCATGAGGAAGACTGCTGATCTGACAGTTGTCCAGAAGACAATCATTGACACTCTTCAAAAGGAGGGTAAGACACAAACATTCATTGACAAAGAAGCTGGCTGTTCACAGAGTGCTGTATCCAAGCATGTTAACAGAAAGTTGAGTGGAAGGAAAAAGTGTGGAAGAAAAAGATGCACAACCAACCAAGAGAACTGCAGTCTTGTGAGGATTGTCAAGCAAAATCGATTCAAGAATTTGAGTGAACTTCACAAGGAATGGACTGAGGCTGGGGTCAAGGCATCAAGAGCCACCACACACAGATGTGTCAATTAATTTGCTGAACCACAGACAACGTCATCAACAGCATCTTCAAAAAGCTGGTCAGCAGAAGGAAGCATAAGGTGCTCCAAAATTTCTTGGTAAATGGGTGCAGTGACTTTGGTTTTAAAAAAAAACACAATGGACCAACACCAGCAGATGACATTGCACCCCAAATCATCACAGACTGTGAAAACTTAACACTGGACTTCAAGCAACTTGGGCTATGAGCTTCCCCACCCTTCCTCCAGACTCTAGGACCTTGGTTTACTGGATCTCATCTGAAAAGAGGACTTTGGACCACTGGGCAACCATCCAGTTCTTCTCCTTGGGGAAGACTGCTGATCTGACAGTTGTCCCGCAGACAATCATTGAAAAAGACAATGAAACAGTTTGCGCCTTTCTACATTTGAAAATTTGCCCGTTATTATCACCTTTCTGTGAGTGAGGCGGTTAACTGTGAGTTGCTGCTCATTGTAACTACTTGGTCGGTCCCAAATTATTTTTATTTTGAGTGAATTTGAGTCGTGACATGTCAATGGAGAACAAAAACTGTTATGTGAACACAAGAAGGGTCAGATGTGTTCTGCAAGGTCCTGCAAACATACTGGCAAAATGAGGTAAGAAAATCGCTATCTTTATAATCTTTTGAAAATAGTAAAGTATAATGTTACCAGAGTTTACAAATGGGTAGCTTAAAGGACATGTAACCAGCAGAAGATAAATAAATACCTGTGTATTCTTGTATTCCTTTATCACAGATGCTCAAGTTAGATGCTCATCTGATGTTGTGTTACTTGTAAGTTATGTTAATGTCTGTCTTTAAGATATTTTTCCTGATATGAATCCCATGCATTATGTGTGTTATATAAGTTTTTATGCTTCAAATTGTCTCAAAGTGTTTTCTGAAATATATAATTGCAAATGTCGGTAACGTTACAATTTAAATGAATTAAAGAAAATGAATTTGAAAAAAAATTAGGATTGTTTAAAGCAGTGGTTCTCAAAGTGTCAGGCTCCCTCTAGTGGTAATCCAGGGGAATCACTAAATTAAATACATTTTAATTTAATCTTTGAGACCTCCGTTTATCTTTGGAACACAGTTTAAGATATTTTAGATTTAGTCCGAGAGCTCTCAGTCCCTCCATTGAAGCGCTGTGTGTACGGTATACTGTCCATGTCCAGAAAGGTAAGAAAAACATCATCAAAGTAGTCCATGTGACATCAGAGGGTCAGTCTTTTGTTCGTTATCTGGCTGGGCTCGGTGTTCATTTTCATTTCTCTCTTCACAGCAGTTCAGTCAGTGTACTCTTTGAGTAAATGAATTACTCCGGGATATTGGTTTGTTTGAACTCAGAGGGAGTGTCAGCCACATTAAACAAGTGAACAGCTTAAGTCATTTGTGGATTAGTGGGTATTGGAGAAGCGAATCATTTAAAACGATTCAGTTCGATTTGGTGAACTGGTTCAAAAAGATCCGGTTACATCGAATGATTTGTTCGCGAACTGGATATCACAAACTCTCTCACAACAGACAAGGAAGAGAAGACAATGCTGAATAAAGTCATAGTTTTTGCTATTTTTGGACCAAAATGTATTTTCGATGCTTCAAAATATTCTAACTGACCCTCTGATGTCACATGGACTACTTTGATGAAGTTTTTCTTACCTTTCTGGACATGGACAGTAGACCGTACACACAGCTTCAATGGAGGGACTGAGAGCTCTCAGACTAAATCTAAAATATCCCCCGTACAAAGGCCGGCTGGGTTTCTGCGCTCAACCTGCCTGCCACGTTGCTCAGCTGTGTTTGTTATAAAGGTTGCTGTCACATTTTATACAGGAATTGTTCATTAAAAAAATAAATAATAATATTTATACATTGTTAATTTTAATTAATTTACGCCATTTAACATAGTTAAATCCAGTATAAAAAAGGTTTTAATTGCTTAAATTATTTCCATGAATGAATGTGTTAGCATGACTTTTTCATCATAGCATTTTTTACTAGCTATATTCATTTTCTGAAACCAAGCACCCTCTTTTTTTCTTTTTTTAAAACTATTATTTGCTCACATATCTCATACATCCTCTTTTTTTATGGATTTATATTGGCTTCAAAAAATGTACATAACTTTATATAACTGAACATAACTTTTTCAGAAACTATCAAAAATATGCCATTACAACAGAAGAAAAATACAATAACAGGCTCTTCAAATATGCTCCATTCTTTGTTAATGTTTTCAAAAATTATTTTTCGCTAATTGTGGATTCTGAATGCATTGCCAAAGATTTCGCTTACGCTTCGCAGTTTTTCGTTTGGTGTTTTGACACAAACCTCTTGTGGGGGCGGGCTGCTGTGAGTGCAGGCATGTTTCAACCCAGTAACTTGACAACACACCGTTCCTCACAGCCAAAAATCAGCCTGAGTTCAGTTCAGCTGGAGGGGGTTGGGGTTTGGAATTGTTCTGTATAGCTTGTGGGGATCGAAATAAAGGTGTGAATTTCTTGCTCTTTCATATGGACAGTGTCTTATGAGGGTTTCCAACTTGCAGAGCAGGATTTAGGACAACTTTAAAGAAAGGTTTGATCCACTTCAAACACATGCACATGCATTACAGACATGACAAAAAAGTTAGGAGTTTTGGGAGACATTATATTTTGTAGACTTCATGTAATTTAAAATGCACAAACCAGAAGCACAATATCTGCAGAGAAGTGCTGGCCATTCTCAAAACATAAAATAGAAATTTTACTTCAATTTTCGATTTTGTGTTTCTGAGGAAAAAACAATGTTTAGGATTATAGAATTTATGCTAACGTGTATAAAATGCTTTAAAAACTATAACAGAGATGTCTAGAGGGTATTTAATAGGTCATTATTCAGCTAATCTGAGGTTTATATTAAATTTACATCCATAATACAGCGTTAATATATTCTGCTCAAGCACGTGCATTAAGTTTGCCACAAAA
This sequence comes from Carassius gibelio, assembly GCF_023724105.1. Taxonomy (NCBI): domain Eukaryota; kingdom Metazoa; phylum Chordata; class Actinopteri; order Cypriniformes; family Cyprinidae; genus Carassius; species Carassius gibelio. The sequence continues at coordinate 24,191,007 of NC_068420.1, forward strand.
GGCACAGGCAGAAGTAGCCTAATAACTGTGAAAAAGGAAACAGTTTATTTATTTAATAATAAACAAATGTTTTCTTGTCGGCTGCAAGATGAAATTCACAATGCTTGCGCATGTAGAGAGAAGCGCAACCTTCACATATTGCATAATGCTTTCGTATTGAATTGATTCTTTTAAAAGACAATTTAAGCTTTCTGTAGATCTATTTCACATGTCTGTGAGACACCACAATTTTCAGTTATATCATTATCAGGAAAAAATTAACATGAACATGAGGACGCCTCACTGTCATGCATGCGCATTAATAATTTTTGCGATTTGAAACACTTGAATATAAATAATAACTCACATTTTGACTATGCATTACAAAGTAAATATTTTTTTTTTTACATGCAGTCATCCAAAATAAAACCAAACAAGATTTTTAATGAAGATAAAAATCAGCATCGTGCCCGCCACAAATCTTGTACTGATATTTTACGTAATAATATACAAACATGCATTTAAATTCGGCTGCAATTTACTTATTATTATTTTATTTTTATTTTTTTACTCAAATTATATGAAAGCAAGTAAAGAAGACTCAATGAACTTCACTAAAATCACTGAAGTTGTCAATTAATGAAGCTCTTTTTTACATTGTGAGCATTTTGTTTATTACAATGAGAGAACTTGAGTTTAAACAAGTTTTTATTTTTTATTAATCCGTCCATCTTTACAGTTTCAATGATTTAGATAAATCGTGCAAGTTTCATTTCTTCGTTTTTTTATTTTTATAATTAGGCCTAAATAATGGGAGCAAAATTATACAGGGCCTCATGTTTTACTAAAATAAAGAATATAATTTATAAAACAGCAAGCCTAGCTCACTAAAATAGGCTACCACTTTTAATGCTCCGATGCAAAGTAAACCACAATTTACTTTTATATAAATAATACTGCACACTATTTAAATGTGTCAAATCTAAAATATGATGTAGAGAAATATTGTATATTCACTGGCACATAGGCTTGACAATTATTTATATGCTTGAATTCATTCTATAAAACGGACATGTCTTCATAAGGATTAAAGGTTCATTTGTGAATTTTAAATAATGTAATTAGCCTCCAGTGTTTTTTATTTTATTTTACCTGACTGCAGTGTCAAATGTAACACATCAGTGAGGCAAAGCTGATGGCTATTCGCGGAAATGTGCTTTGATCCGCTTGTTTGATAACCTGGTGGTTAAAGCACCACCCAGCAGTCAAAAGCTGTAAATGTGCTTTGCAGACACGGCAGTGGCAGCAGCAGCGGCGGCAGCACAGGCGGCAGTAGAACCATGATTTTGGATTGCCATCTACTGTACATATAGTCAGTACCCAGTGTACTATTAGACATACTTACAGTTAGCACTACACATTATATGCAATACTGTATGTATATACATGCAATTTCCACTACAAATTATACACTATACACAGTATGTACATAGTCTACATTTTGCAACATATAGCGTATAAACTAAGCTACATTGCAACAGATTGTACTTGAACTGGATACAGAAAATGTCATGGATGTACATTGGATGGTATACAGTGGTAGCAGGTAGATTCTTCCTAAGGGCAGGAAAGAGAGCAGTCTGTGGGATGGTGGCTGGAGTCACTGATGATCCTCCAGGCTATCCTTATACACTGCCTGAGGTAGATGTCCTGGAGGGAGGGAAACTAGCCTCCAACAATGTGACTGGCAGTTCACATGACCCTTTTCAGAGCTTTGAGGTTGCCAACGGTGCCATTTTCAAACCAGGCAGTGATGCAGTACATCAGGATGCTCTCTATAGTGAAAGTATAGAATGTTCTGAGGATGCTGGGGCTCATTACAAACTTCCCCAGCCATCTCAGGAAGAAGAGGCGTTAATGTGCCTTCTTCAGCACTGCGTCAGTGTGTGTAGACCAGGTGAGATCCTCACAGATGTTAATGCCGAGGAAATTAAAGATGCTTACCCGCCCCACAGGTGTCCTCTGCTCTGTGTCCTGAAATCCAACACCAGTTCCTTGGTCTTGTCGATGTTGAGTGAGAGGTGGTTCTCCTGTCACCAGTTAGCTTAGCGGTCCTGAAAGGCTTGCTATATCCAAGGAGGTCTCCTGCTGAGTAGACACTCTCTTGAGGCCAATGAGGTGGTCCCTCCTCTTGAAAGAGAGTCTGGGTTTTAGAGCCAGTACTTCATCGTTCTGAAGAAGGATGGGGGGTTGCATCTGATTTTAGATACGTGTTTGTAAAACCACTCCGTTATGTGACTCAAGTTCAGAATGCTCACACTCAAACAGGTTATGTCTCAAATCAGGTCTGAGTACTGGTTTGTGATGATAGATCTGAAGGGCACATTATTCCATATAAACATCCTTCCTCAACATAGGAAATTCCTATGTTTGCTTTTGGAGTAAACCAATATTGGGTTCTTCCATTTGGTCTGGCACACACACCCCACACTTTCACCAAGTGTGCGGATGATGCTCTTGCTCCTCTGTGGCTCCAGGGCATCTGCATACAGAATTACCTCGACAATTGGTTGATACTAGCTCAGTCAAAACAGGTAACTGTTTGGCAATTGAGATGTCATTCTCACTCACATGAAAGAGTTGGGGATAATACTAAATGCAAAGAAAAGTGTGCTTTTCTCCAGTAGAGGGGACCACATATCTGGGTGTAGTGTGGAACTCAAGCATGCTGCAGGCACCTTTGTCTTCTGTTCAGGTTGAGTCGATCTTCACAGCAGTCAAGAGAGTGAGAGAATGCTAGTCACTCACTGTGAAGCAGTTCCAGAAAATGTCAAGTGCTTCTGTCTTAGTGGTACATGATTTCACACTAGACAGGCAGTTTTCAGTATGGTGGCATGGGCATACTCATTCCCCAAAGTGTTTTGACGCAGCTCAAGTTGCTGAAGGGGAACATCTCTAGGTTGCATATGAAACCCTGGTTCCCAGAAGGAATGAGATGCTGCATTACCATACTCCCTGCATCCCTGTGAGGGACTTGCTTCAACTATCAGAATCTAATGCTAAAATAATTTACCGAAAACGCTTGTAATTAGTGTCAAGGCTGGAGTACACCAGATGAATTTTCACCAGATTTTTGTCAAATTGCAATGCAGATCGGTTTATAAATGTCGAGGAACATGCAAGTCATAGAATCATAACAACAACTAAGGCAGACTCCTATACATCCATGCTTTTTTTATTCTGAGCTGTCTTCGTTTGAATGTCTGGCATTTAGTTGTAAGCCCCCCTTCCCAATGACAGTATTACTAATTTACAGACCTCCCAAAACAAACACCGGTTTCAACTCTGAGTTACAAAATTTTCTTATTAATTATAAATACTTGGAGATTTTAATATACATGTCAACAACTCCACTTGTCACTTTGCCTCAGAATTTGCCTCAGCTACTGGAATGCCTTAACCTCAGATAACATGTCGATGTCCCTACACATATTAAGATGTGTCCCTACACACATAAAGGGAAGTCATGGCCTAATGGTTAGAGGGTTGGACTCCCAATCGAAGGGTTGTGAGTTCGAGTCTCGGGCCGGCAGGAATTGTGGGTGGGGGGAGTGCATGTACAGTTCTCTCTCCACCCTCAATACCACGACTTAGGTGCCCTTGAGCAAGGCACTGAACCCCCAACTGCTCCCTGGGCGCCGCAGCATAAATGATGAACACTGCTCCGGGTGTGTGTGTTCACTGCTCTGTGTGTGTGCACTTCGGATGGGTTAAATGCAGAGCACAAATTCTGAGTATGGGTCACCATACTTGGCCGAATGTCACGTCACTTTTTTTTTTTTTTAAGGGGAACACTCTGGACTTCTTGATTACTCTCTAGTTCCACCAACTGTTTATGATCTGGGTGTATCTGACCATAAGGTCATTTCCATGGAGCTGCCTGTTCTCTGTTCCTATACTAAACCAAAGCATGTAATGCGTTTTAGAAACCTTAAAAATATAAACACAGAAAACCTGACTTTAAGCCTACAAAACCTGCAATTTGCAAATATATCATCAGTTACTGAATCTGTGGGATTTTACAATGAAACTCATCCACCCATTAAAGTTAGAACAATTTCATTCTCATGCTCGGCTCCCTGGTTCAGAAGTGTCCTGAAGAAAATGAAAGCAGCTGGATGTGCCATGGAGCGGCAGTACATAGCATCTGGACTTATCATTCACAAGCTGGCTTATCGAGATCACCAAAAATCTTAATCAAAGTTTATCAAAGTTGCATGGTCAGAGTATTATTCATGCATCATTCAAAATAGTCATGGAAATTCCAAACAGTTGTTGATCCACCATCTTCTTAAACCACAAACTGCTCTGCTCACAGGAGCTTCAGAAGAAGATTGTAATGAATTTATGGCTTTGTTTAGGTCAAAAATAGCCAAAATTCGTTCATCTCTTGCTGTGCACTCCCCATTATCTGTTCTAACTGACAAGCCACAGTCTGGAATGACAAGACAGAGAGGCAGCTTTCCAGAAGTTACACAATCTGATGTAGAGGACATCATTAGAGGAATGAGATCCTCCAGCTGTGCCCTCGACCCCTACCTACAGCACTGGTAAACGCAAACATTCCTGCTCTTAGTCAACTTATCACCATGATTATAAAGCAGTCCCTCCAGTCTGGTCATGTCCCCCCTGCTCTTAAAATGACTATAACCCAACCTTGATCCTAAATCTCCTGTTTATTATAGGCTCATATCCATGTTTCTGGTTTTGACCCCTGCTTGGACTGTTTATTCTTTGGATTAACCCTAATAAATGACATACCCGCATTTGGATCTCTCTCCGTGTGTTCCTATATCCCGGCCGTGACATTCCAGACCTCCCAGCAGAGCAGATTCCTCCAGAGTGGAAGAATTTGGTCAACCAGGGCCCATTCAAATCTGACACATGAATACTAAAGGAGAGAGAATGGCTTCTGGGCATTATTGGGATGGATCAGGTTGGTGAAGGTGGGAAAGAATGTCTGCTTTTTAAATAGGCTACAAAAATGTAATAAACATTAAATCAACAAAACATTATTTAGTCAAGAGAAGTATGGATTTATCTGTCTTTTGTTGTTTGTAGTGATATTTTGTTTATGAAAGTATCGTACTTTTTGAAAAAAATCTTTAAGGTGAACAAATCATTCTCATTCACATAGTCCATTGACTCATATTTCTCGTTCTGAAATTCCTCCCTCCACAGCAAGGCAGCACTATTAGCAGTGAACGGTTTCATCCTGTCAAACTATTACTCAAACTCGAGCCAATAGCCTTTGAGTAAGAGATGTGATGTAGCATGTGATTTGTTGAATGTAGTGAATGAATACACCCTTCATACCCTTCACTGAACAAGTTTTGTTTGAGTCTGAAGGAGATCGAGATATCTTCTCATTCGTGAACGAAATGAATGAACTGGTACATGTCATTTGTGAACAAGCTGAATGAACTGGTACATGTCATTTGTGAACAAGCTGAATGAACTGGTACATCTCATTTGTGAATGAAATGAATGAGAGTATCCTGGGTCAGTCAGCCATTTAACATGTAAATGCAAACAGCAGATACAAAGCGCAGTTATAGGTACTGTGCACATACGCTTGTTTTTTACCATTTACCATCTAGAACATAACTCCACGTTTAATCCCAGATTTATTAATGTGAATATGTTATATATGTACTGTCTGACCAAACCATTAAAATGTTAATTATGCAAGAAAACCTTGTGCTTTGTTTATCTGAACAACTTATTTAGTATATTTATTTAATGCAATTATGCACACATTTTAATAAATCCAAACAAATTTTTGTAACATTTGAATACGTTTGTTGAATTAAATTAATTAGTGAAATAACATAAGACTTTTTTTTTTTTTTTTTGCAATCTGCTTGCATATTTGTGTAATATGAAGAAATGGTCACTGAACGAATCAGTGAACGAATCTGAACAAATCATTTTTGTGAACGAACTGAAAAACTCAATTTGTTGGAGTCTCTTGAAAGAATCAACATTTCCACCACTAGTTGTTTGATTAACATTATTGACAGACGGCACAGCTTTATAAGGTTGCTGCTGTCACAAGAACTATTTCATGGATCCAATACTAATACAAATGCATTTTCTTTCACAACTTTTTACATTAACTAAAGAAAAAACTGACAATGATGATACATTATTGATGTATTTGGCCACTTAAGCGCAACAAACTCAATTTGACCGCAGCGTGCACTTTGGATGTGCCTGTGAGTGCACAGAAAAGCACATCTGGAGTACCAAATGGCTTAAAAAGGCATGCAGATATAACAGAATCAAATAAAATCTGTTACACTAGCTTGCTCTATTCTTTTCTATTTTAACAGTTTCTTTTTTTCCATTTATTATATTATTTAAAAATACTATTGATACGTGTACTGCATTAAGCTAACTGATACTTGTTATAGCACTTGTATACCAATGCTCTTTTGTTGATTTTGATTGCTTCCATTGTCCACATTTGTAAGTTACTTTGGATAAAATCATCTTCTAAATGACTAAATGTAAAATACACACGCATATAGAGGCAACAATACAGTTATAGATTAAATATAATTAATATAGATTAAACGATCTACAATGCATGAGTGTTGATAAACAACAGTATAAATAAATGACCTCTTACATGGCATTGCTACAATAATTTAATGAATGGATAAAATATAATGTTAGACATCTAATAGTTTTCCTCAACAATTACCAAAACTTTAAATTAAGATATACCTGATTGATCGCATGAACAATTAAAGGGGTCCTATTATGATTTTTCACTTTTTCAACTATAGTTGTTATGTTGCTGTTGGAGTATAAAAAGCTCTGCAAAGTTACAAAGCTCAAAGTCCACTTCAGGAGGAAATATTTTAACAGAAATCACTTTTCAGAAATTACAATGAACGACCCATTTGGACTACCAACAAAAATTTTACGGGATTTGTGATATCACAAATATTGATGAATGGGACGAGACCTGTATGAGTTGCACTAGAGAATGGCAACAGAGACACTCTAGCTTTCCGAAGGCATACGAAATTTTGCGCTCAATATTTACACTGAAACTCACATTTACAGCATGCGGCTATGGTACGGAGCATGACATTTCCCGACCAGGTGCCGATTGATGCCAATCACAACACACACTGGCCCAGCTAACAAATCACAGCAAATTTCAGAAGGTGGGCCTCCATTTAATGCAGGAACCATTTGAGCATTCATTTGAGCATTATAGGACCCCTTTAAATAGATTTAGCCTACTGTAAATCTGTGTATGGATAGAATGCCGTGAGTAATGTCTAGATAAGGGCTTAGTGAAATTATTTTTTGTGAAAATTTTTCACTTTTCTTTCTTTTTTTTGCCTGTAGCTCAAAATATGCCTCTGTGTCTCACACTGTAAAAGTAATTAGTTACTCAGCAAAGTAACTGTGACGTTATTTTTTATGTTCTATAACACTATTACGTCCTATAACATCTTTAATATAAAAGATGTTTATATTAACTGATTGAAGAATAAAAACACTTAAGTATTTTAGAAAATGTTGTATTTATTTAAACTCCATAGATTGCAGCCTGCCATATGATATGCATAGAAATAAAAAAATAGAATTCAAGTACAAAATTAAGACAAACTTAAACTTGGGTAAAAAGAAACAGAGCCTGGCCATTAGTCCAAATCTCTGTAACTGTATTTTAGGCCTAAAGTTACTGCACAATAAAGAGAACACTATCCAACTCTTATGGTGCGTTCACACCAGATGCGAATAGAGCATCTGGCGCAAGTGATTTCAATGTTAAATCGATGCAAAGACGCGAATAGACAACCTCCGAAAATAGGCGAAACACATTTTTTAAATAAACCGCATATTTGAGTTTAAAACAACTACATTCTCGCATGAAATACTTTTAAAACTACATTTCATGACACGATAAGAGTAATATTTAGAAAATTATCTGAATAAAAACGGTGCTTGAAAATGCTGCGTGAATTCAACAGGCAGAAGTCCGGCCATGACGCAAATTCGCGTCTGTTGTGAAGTTAACTTGACACGCGAGTGAATCGTATGAACTCAAAATGTTCAAGCGTCCAACTACACGCGAATAGCGCGATTTATTCGCGCAAGTCACGTCTGTTTTGAACACAGCATTGCATATTCAGTAAAGTAACATGTTAGCATGTGTTGATGTGAGGTGGTTCATAAGATTTGAGTTGCTTGAGGCAGACATGGATAAAGTCTTTTTCCCTGGGCATAGCATGGCATGCCATTATCGCTGATGCCGTCTTGTGTTTAGTGGTTGTCAGAGCGTGCAGTGAAACAGCGTTTGCAGGGCACCGCCCACCCAGCCAATCATCATCGTATTTGCAACGGTGTCAGGCAGCTGATGTGTAGCCACTAGCCAAAGCATGACACTTCGCGCTTTATTCAACCAAATTGTAGTGACGCAAGACTTTACATTCTCAGTAAAAATAACAGCGTTGCAACGATGGGAAAATAAATTAATTACATTACTCCGTTACTGAAAATTAAACTGTTAGTAACGCTGTTATACTTAAACGTTGTTACTCCCAACACTGACTAATTTATAAAGTAAGGCAACCAACCTCTGGAAGTCAAAGTCAATGGTGGAATGTTTTGCCTGCAGGAGAGCCCATAGACACCAGAAAATATGAGCCACCTAGGGGGAAAAAATGAAATAGTCTTAGATTGGAAAATGTACAAACATGGCAACAACTAATTATCTAGCCCATTAACAATTAATTCACCCACCATTATAATAGTTTATAATGCACACTACTAAAGCTTGCAACATTCATTCTCTGATCCACCTCAATCTCTTCACCATGGTGAAACAGTGGCTCTCCTCCGAGTCCCTACCTTCCCAGTTTCACACTCTGCCTCTCAGGATCTACTCAGACACCTTGCGGAACAAACTTGTATTGGCCGCTTGAATACATAATCTTGTACTTTCTGCCACTACTGTCCAGACCATAAACCTATTTAAGGAGCATAAACTGGTAATTTGAGAGCTTTGCCCTCATGCTCAACTCTCTCTTTAACAGTGCATGTCAGTACAACAACTGTATTACTGCTGCCACTGCAGAGATGCACCAACTCATGCTCCAAAATTCCCTCATTTGTGAACAAAACCACAACATACTTTAACACCTCAACACTGGGAAGCAAGCAGTCCCTACCCGAAGGGGGCAAAACACGGTTTTCTGGCTCATTCTCATCGCTTCACACCCGGCCACATACTAAGTAAGCGCTGAAGTTCACAGCCTTATTGGGAATTGGTACATTAGGACAACATGTATAAGAAGGAACACACTATCTCATCCTCTTTATAAACCCCACCCACCCATTTACCAATTACCAAGCACTTTCCTAATCTTTCCCTGATTTCCACCCAGAGTTTTAATTATCTCTGCCTGAACCTCATCGACCCCTGGAGCCTTGCAATTTCACATCTTTTAACTAGCTCAGTGACTTTTGGCTGGTCCAGGATTCCTCCAAATCCTCTCTGACCCTCGTGATGTGTTTGGATTTCCTGGGTCTGTCCGGCAGTCTCCCCTGTCGTTTGACATCTCTGCTCCTCTGTTTAGACAAGTGTCCAGAATATATGGCCACAGATTCAATGGTAATTTTCAAAAATCCAGCGAGCTTTGGCCTAAAGTTTTCTGGTACTCATTTAATTATGAATCACCTTATGTTCCAAAAGAGGAAAAACTGCATAACTGTGGTTCTCTGATAACAGAAGTCCCATATTACAGATGTATATCTGTACAATTGCATATTAGCATTCATATCACTTGCATTTTAAATGTTTATTAATACCGATAAAGCACATTTTGATGTCTAATTCTGGCCCTATTCTAGATCCCTAATTCCTATACCATACGTAAACTTAAAAACTACCTTACTAACTATAAATGACCAATACATGAGTAGCACTTGCTCAACTTAGACATAACTACAGTTCCCCTTTAAGGGAACTGGCTCTGCATCAGAATACTTTGGGAATGTGTCTGCGTGACCACATCATGAAGCATGTGTGAAATCAGTCCAATAAAGTGGTGAGACGGCACAGGTGGGTGGACTTAGAAACCAGGAATCCTAAATCTGCATCTGGTATAAACAGCATTACTGTCACAAAATACTTGGGAAAACATAGAAGATCCATGTGCAGTTTATTGTAGTCCTACACAGTAATCCGAAAACAAGGGCAAAAGGTAATCCAACACAGGTAACACAAAAATAAAAATTAAAAGAACACAAGGTAACAGAGCTCCATATTCCAGCAACAAAAGACAAAAACCACATGACATAAATACAGGTGAGCATAGTACCTTATTTACTCATAGCTGAGGGTAATGGAACAATCATGAGTGCAAAGGTTGATGGTAACTTTAATCACTGCACTTTAAGATCTGTTCCCCCTAAATTTAATCAAAATGTCTCCTACACTACAAGTGGACATAAAACATTAGACCACGTTTATACTAATGTGACTGGTGCCCACAAAGTCACACCCCTCCCCCATCAGGGTCAGTCTGACCACCTCTCTTTCTTCCTGCTCCCCGAGTATACCCTGGTCATCAAATGTTTGAAACCTACAATAAGGACTTTTAAAATCTGGCTGGAAGGTGCTGACTCCACTCTCCAACATCAATTCCAGCACACTGGAGTGAGTTTGCTGCCCAGGCCACCAAAACTCTCAGATTAACATTGACACTTACACCAACTCTGTCCTGGAGCACATCAACAGATGTGTGGGCTGAGTGACCACACACAAAAAAATTTAAAATTCAAAAGCTTTTGAGATGGCGCCTTCAGGTCTGGGAACTGGGAGGCTTACAGCTCAGCCAGAGCCAACCTCACACATAAACAGAAGATTGAAGAACACTTCAATTCTTCAGACCTCCAGCATATGTGGCAAAGCATACAATCTATCACAGACAGCAAACCACCTAACTCTGTGCCCCCCTCCAGCTCTGCCTCCCTCTCTGACGAGCTCAACCACTTTTATGCTTGTTTTGATCAAAATAATAAGATCTCACTTAAAGCTGAGCATCATCCCAGTGAACTGCCTCTCACAATCTCCACATCAGATGTTTACCATACTCTGCATAAGGTGAATGCACGGAAAGCAGCTGGCCCTGAAGGAATACCTGGTTGTGTGCTAAAAACCTGTGTGGAGCAGCTGGCTGAGGTCTTCACGGACATTTTCAATCTGTCCCTGGCCCAAACTACTGTTCCCGCTATCTTCAAAACCTCCACCATCGTACCAGTACTGAAACGCTCCGCTCCACTCCACTCCACTGTCCCTAACGACTTCTGTCCGGTTGCCCTCACCCCCATCATTGTCAAGTGCTTTGAGAAACTAGTTGCATCCCACTTAAAATCCCGTCTCCCTGCTTCACTAGACCCATTCAAATTTGCCTATCGACACAATAGGTCAACAGAGGACGCCATCTCAACGGCACTTCACTCTGCCCTCACCCACCTGGACAGTCAAAACACATGTGAGAATGCTGTTCATAATCTTCAGTTCGGCATTTAATACAGTAATCCCCTCCAAGCTGATCTCCAAGCTCAGCCAGCTTGGAATCCGTATGCCCATTCTGATAAACAGACCTTTTGGAAGATTTTTATTAATAAGATTTTAATCAAGTATTATCAATGTGAATCTAGCCATTTTTGTTGCTAGTTATTATTCCATTATAATCCTATAGGTTAAGTATAGAAAGAAATATGCCTATGGGGCTAAATTGTACAGACCAGCTGAGAAACATGTTGTCACAGTGTCTGGGTTGTGTTCCCTGGGGTTCCACTAGATGTCCTCCTTTCTCATGGTGTCTGTCACCAGATCACTTCCTGTTCCCTTATTTGGTCACCTTCCTCCTTGTTATGTAATTGATTGTTCCCCACCTGTCTCCTGTTCCCTCATTATCCTTCTGTGTATTTATACCCGGTCTGTCTGAGTCTGTGTTACGGAGTCCTTGTTTAATGTTTGATAGTTATTCATGTCCATCGCTTCTTGTCTTGCCTTGCCTTGTCTTGCCTTGCCTTGCCTTGTCTTCGTGTCTTGTTTATGTTGGTTTTGGATATTCTGGTTTTGACCCTGCCTGGACTGTTTACCCAGCGGTATATCGTTTTTCCGTTCCCCAGCCAAGATGGCGGAGAGGCGAGCCAAGTATCTGAGGTTAACCGCCCTCCTCCAAGAGGGCAATGAAGTGGGTGCCCTGGCTCAGGTGTTCTGGCCGAGGGCATGGGCTACAATGATACGGCCCTTAAAGACTATTTTAATGGCGGGCTGGATGATCCAGTGTCTCTGGAGGAGATGGCGCAGTTAGAGACACTGGAATTCTGGGAATTCGTGCGCTACCTGCAGCATCGGTGTCGGTGGGATGCCCCAGCCACTCCTGTCTCTTCCGCCGGGGTGGTTTTCAACCCAGCACCACTGCCCAGGATGGCTACCAGCCAAGCGCCACAGCACAAGATGGCCGCTAACCCAGTGCCAATGCCCAAATTGTCCACAGGTCCAGCGCCACCGCACAAGATGGCCGCCAGCCCAGCACTACAGCAAATGGCCGCTAACCCGGCGCCAAGGCCCATGATGGCCGCTAGCCCAGCGCCACAGCACAAGATGGCCGACTCAACGCCTGAGTCTCCAAACAAGGTGCCCGATGCTGTTCCGGAGGCCGAGGCGGTACCCGATGCTGTTCTGGAGGCCGAGGCGGTGCCCGATGCTGTTCCGGAGGCCGAGGCGGTGCCCGATGCTGTTCCGGAGGCCGAGTCCGATGCTGTTCCGGAGGCTGTGCCCGAAGCCGAGGCGCCTCAGGTCTCCACAGGCAGTCCTGAGTCGAGTCAGGTTCCCGTGAACTCTCCAGAGTTGAATCAGGTTCCTGTGAACTCTCCGGAGTCAAGCCAGGTTCCGTTGGACTCTCCGGAGTCGAGTCAGGTTCCGGTGGCCTCTCCGGAGTCGAGTCAGGTTCCGGTGAACTCTCCGGAGTCAAGTCAGGTTCCAATGGACTCTCCGGAGTCGAGTCAGGTTCCGGTGGACTCTCCGGAGTCGAGTCAGGTTCTGGTGGACTCTCCGGAGTCGAGTCAGGTTCCGGTGGACTCTCCGGAGTCAAGGCTAGTCACCGCTGACCCTCCAGAGTCAGGTCTAGTCACCGCTGACCCTCCAGAGTCAGGTCAAGTCACCGATCTTCTGGAGTCCAGTAAAGACACCAGGGGATTACCAGAGTTTCGTAGTCCCGTTGGTCCGGCCGCACGGAGGTCAGCTCCGCCTTGGGGGGCTCTCGTCCTGACCACATGGCTGTGGTGGTCTTCTGCTTTGACCTGGGGGGCTCTCGCCCTGACCACACGGTTGTGGTGGTTTTCTGCTCCACCCTGGAGGGCTCTGGCTTCGTCCACATGGCTGTGGTGGTCTTCTGCTGCGCCCTGGTGGGCGCCACATGATGTCCTTCATGGACTTCCGTTTTGTGTTTTTGGTTTCTGTTATATTTCTGTCTCTTCCTCTCAGTTAGTCTGGCCCTCCGGCCCTCCCCCTGAACCTCCTCCGGTCCTCCTCCCTCCTGGTCTCCCTGTTTTGTGTTTACACTTCTGGTGTCTGTTCCCCATGTTTTTTTTCCGTCCCTCCGTCCCTCCCCCTGAGCCTCCACCTGTCCGCCTCCCTCCTGGTCTCCGTGTTGTGTCTTCGTGGAGCGTCTGGGAGCCGCTCCGTAGAGGGGGGGTATTGTCACAGTGTCTGGGTTGTGTTCCCTGGGGTTCCACTAGATGTCCTCCTTTCTCACGGTGTCTGTCACCATATCACTTCCTGTTCCCTTATTTGGTCACCTTCCTCCTTGTTGTGTAATTGATTGTTCCCCACCTGTCTCCTGTTCCCTCATTATCCTTCTGTGTATTTATACACGGTCTGTCTCAGTCTGTGTTATGGAGTCCGTCTGTGTTACGGAGTTACGCAATTGGTTCTCTCTCTCTCTGTCTCTCTCTTTCCAGTACACCGATCGTGACACATGTGGTCAGACATACAGACAGGGCCTTTGTCTATATCTAAGGAGGGGGCCTCTTCCCCCTTATTGTAAACATAAAAACATTTTTGACTATTTGGAAATGCCCTGTATAGGGTATATAATGAGATGCCACCTAGCATTCGGGAGATCTTCTCGCAGAGAACATCACGGCTTTATTTCTCTCTGAAATAAAGTCTATCTTCTTGAAACAAAACCCAGAGACTGTGTGATTCCTCAGATCCATGGCAGAAGAAAATATACTACAACCTTAGTCTGTTAAATAAGATAACCTCTCATCCTCTATTATCACCCTGAACACCGGTGTGCCACAGTGCTGCGTACTGTGCCCTCTCCTTTAATCCCTCTTCACCCATGACTGCTTTCCTGTTTATGGCTCCAACACCATAATCAAATTTGCAGATGACACCACGGTGGTAGGTCTGATCAAGGATGAGGATGAGTCAGCCTACAGGGATGAGGTGCAGCACCTGGCTGTGTGGTGTGCCACCAACAACCTGGAACTAAACACCCGGAAGACTAAGGAGATCATTGTGGACTTCAGGCGGACTAGGAGTCATGCACACACACCCATCTACATCAACGGAGCTGTAGTGGAGCATGTGTCGAGTTTCAAGTTCCTTGGCATCCAAATCACAGATGACCTCACATGGTCCCATAACACCTCCACCCAGGTCAAAAAGGCACAGCAGCGCCTTTAATTCTTACGGAGCCTTAAGAAAGTTCACCTGAGTCCCAGGATCCTTGCTGAATTCTACCGCTGTACCATTGAGAGCATACTCACAAACTGCATCTCAGTATGGTCCAGCAATTGCTCTGCATCTGACCGGAAAGCACTCCAACGGGTGGTGAAAACCGCTCAACGGATCACCGGCACCCAGTTAACTAACATCAAGAACATTTATCAGAAGCGCTGTCTGGGCAGGGCAAGAAACATCATCAAGGATGCCTCTCACCCTAACCATGGACTTTTCACCCTCCTTCCATCTGGTAGGCGTTACAGGAGCCTACGCTCTCGCACTAGTAGACTCAGGAAGAGCTTCTTTCCTGAGGCTGTGACACTCCTGAACGCCGCACCACCAATCTAACCTGCACCTGCTCTTTTACTGCACTGGTCAGAGTACTATACATACATGTATTTGCACTACTCATATTTTGCACAGACTGCACACTATTTTAGCTATTACCGTAAATTGTCTAAAGTTGTTACTGTACAAAGCACAGTAAACTTTCTATAAAAATATCATTGCACTACGGTTATTTTGCATATAATACGTTGTTTAACAATACTTTTGCACACTAATCCAACTGTATTTATTACCACTGTGACTCCAAACAAGGTCTCACGTTGCTGGTGTTCATGAGTATATAATCCTACATTGCTCTGTTCATAATGTACAAAAAATCTCTACATTTGCATTCCTATTTATTTTCTGTATATACTCTGCTCAATACTGTATATAGCAACTCCACTGTACATTCTGTATATCATAGCTTCACTTACTCAGCACTTTTATGTATATAAAACACTATATTAGGTTAACTTGACCAAGATGGCGGCGCGAACACATCGCGAGGCTCAGCGTCTCTCCAGTTTTTGCAATTTTGCAGTATTATTCCTGCTCATCTCGGGTCTGTTCGTACTGAACAGCTTTGCTTTAACATCATACACCCGACAGGAGCTTTTGGATATCGGTGAGGACTTTACCAGCAGTTTTATCACCAATCTTCGACTCATCCCTGAGATCGCTAGAACAACCGAGGCTTCGCACTCTACCCGGCCGGGCGGAAGTGCTCGCAGGCGGCGTCGAGATCGTAAACAAAGGCGGGGGAAGCGCGGAGGTCTAAGAGCCAAGCTAAAGCTAACACCGCTCCGGCTCTCTTTACCCAGCATTTTCCTGGCTAATGTGCGGTCACTGGTGAACAAAATGGATGAGTTACGACTCCGCATCACCCACAGTAAGAGACTTATGGACTGCGATGTCATGGTTTTCACAGAAACATGGCTACACAGCGACGTACCCAACAATGCTATTGAGCTAGCAGGACGCTACACGCTCCGGGCAGATAGAACGGCAGATGACTCCGGCAAGACAAGAGGTGGCGGATTGTGCATTTATGTCAACAAAGCTTGGTGTACGAACACTGTCATTGTTGGGAGACACTGCTCAGCTAACCTAGAGTTTCTCATGGTTAAATGTAGACCTTTTTATCTGCCACGGGAGTTCACTTCCACCATAATAACCGCAGTCTATATTGCACCGGATGCTAATGCCAAGCTTGCTTTGAACGAACTTCATGCAGCCATTAGTAAACAACAGACTGCTCACCCAGAGGCTGCTTTTATTGTCGCGGGTGATTTTAATCACTGCAAATTAAAAACAGTACTCCCCAAATTTCACCAGCATGTTTCCTGCCACACCAGAGGAGACAAAACTTTGGATCATGTTTATACAAATATCAATGGAGCTTACATCGCGAGACCCCTCCCCCACCTCGGACAGTCTGATCACCTTTCTTTGTTTCTCACCCCTAAGTATTCACCCCTCATCAACCGTGTGAAGCCATCAGTGAGGACCATCAAAGTGTGGCCAACTGGAGCAGACTCTTTATTTCAAGACAGGTTTCAACACACTGACTGGAGTATGTTTGCTTCACAGGCTGCCTGTGGCTCTCACACGGACATTGATATCTACACCTCCTCTGTACTGGATCACATCAACTCCACCATTGACAGTGTAACTACAGAAAAACAGATAACAACATACCCTAATCAGAAGCCATGGATGAACAAGGAGGTTCGACTTCTGCTGAAAGACCGCAACGCTGCCTTCAGGTCAGATGACGCTCAGGCCTACAGTAAAATCCAGGGCTAACCTGAAAAGGGGCATCAAAAAGGCCAAGTACTGCTACAAGCTGAAGGTAGAGGAACACTTTTCCAACTCTGACCCCCGACGCATGTGGCAGGGCATCCAGATCATCAGTGACTACAAGTCAAGCAACTCCACACCAACAGTCACGGACGTCTCCTTCCTTAACGAGCTAAATGACTTTTATGCTCTCTTCAACAGCGACAGCAAGGAGACGGCCACCAAAATCTCACCCTCAGCAGACCACCAACCCCTTAAACTCACCCCCTCAGATGTCCACACTGCACTGAGCCGGATCAACGCACGCAAGGCTGCTGGCCCGGATGGCATTCCTGGACGTGTGCTTAGGGCATGTACAGAGCAGCTTGCAGGGGTCTTCACAGACATTTTCAACCTGTCCCTCACCCAAGCAACTGTGCCAACATGTTTTAAGTCCACATCCATTGTGCCAGTACCGAAACACTCCTCCCCAACGTGCCTGAATGACTATCACCCCGTAGCACTCACACCCATCATTATGAAGTGCTTCGAGCGACTGGTCCTTGCACACCTCAAAGACTGCCTCCCACCCACACTGGACCCACACCAATTTGCCTACCGCAGAAATAGGAGCACAGAGGATGCAGTATGCACAGTGCTGCACTCTGCACTCACACACCTGGACAATAACAACACGTATGTTAGGATGTTGTTTGTTGACTTCAGTTCAGCATTTAATACCGTCATTCCCTCCAAGCTGTCCACAAAACTTGGAGACCTGGACATCAACACCTCCCTCTGCAACTGGATTATGGACTTTCTGACCAACAGGCCTCAGCATGTTCGGTCAGGTCACACCCACTCCACCACCATCACACTTAATACTGGCGTAACACAGGGCTGTGTGCTGAGCCCATTCCTCTACTCCCTTTACACCCACGACTGCAAGCCTGTGCATGGATCCAACTCCATCATTAAGTTTGCAAATGACACCACGGTGATTGGCCTCATCAGTGACAACGATAAGACTGCCTACAGGGAAGAGGTACAGCACCTGGCCACATGGTGCACTGACAATAACCTGCTCCTTAACACCAATAAGACCAAGGAGCTCATTGTGGACTTCAGGAAGAAGAATGGAAGCACGCATGACCCCATCCACATTAACGGGCTGGCTGTAGAACGTGTTTCCAGCTTCAAGTTCCTGGGAACCACCATCTCGGAGGAACTGTCCTGGGCCACAAACACCTCCAGCCTGGTCAAGAAGGCTCACCAGCGCCTTTTCTTCCTCAGGACACTGAAGAAGAACCAGCTGTCTTCATCCATCCTGGTGAACTTCTACCGGTGTGCGATCGAGAGCATCCTGACCAGTTGCATCACAGTCTGGTATGGGAACTGCTCAGTGGCTGACCGCAAGGCACTGCAGAGGGTGGTGAAAACTGCCCAGCGCATCACAGGGACACCACTTCCTGCTCTTGAGGACATCCAGAGGAAACGCTGTCTACGTCGAGCTCGCAGCATTCTCAAGGACTCCTCTCACCCTGACCTTGGACTGTTTAACCTCCTCCCCTCCGGGAGGCGTTTCAGGAGCCTCCAAACAAGGACCACAAGATTCAGGAACAGCTTTTTCCCTAAAGCTGTCTCCTTGCTGAACTCTTCCCCCTCTGACACCCCTCAACACCCCCCACACCACACATAGACTCCTCCCCCTCTTCAACACTCTGATTTATTTATTTATTCACAACAAGCAAAAAACAGTAACTTGTTATTACTTGCACTACTGTCTGTTCATCCAGGAACACTGTATAATCCATTTGCACATTGTAATATTTTCTATGCACTTTACTGTCCATTGCAATACTGTAAATTATGTTCATAGTTCTGCCTATAGTGTACATACACTTTTACATAGCCCATCTGTATAGTATGTTCATAGTACACCTATCTGTATACCGTGCTTATAGTATTTAATATCTGTAAATTATGTCCATAATACTTACCTGTATAGTTATTGTACATATTATAGACCTTTATTCTGTACTTACTGCTTATTGCACTTCTGGTTAGATGCTAACTGCATTTCGTTGCCTTGTACCTACATGTGCAGTGACAATAAAGTTGAATCTAATCTAATCTAATCTAATCTAATATTCTTGCACTTCACGTTAGATGCTAACTGCATTTCATTAGCTCTGTACTTGCACTCTGCATAATGACAATAATATCAATCTAATCTAATCTAATTGAAGTCCATAAAAGATGCACAATGACCTGGGAGCAGCTCTCTAGGGGGCTGACTGTGTGCACCGTGAGTGGCTGGCACTACGCACACTCTGGTTCTGCCCGGCATTCTTTGATGAGGGTAGGATAGGATCATAGTATAGACCATATTCAGCCTGTCTCTTCACATGGCTATAGGGCGGTGGCTAGGGTTGGACAGGCACTTGCCAGCTATATTCCCAGAGTCAGCATTGTCCCTGAAGTGTCTGGCATTACCCACCAAGCCATTAAAGGGTTAGTTCACCCCGATAGCAAAATTATGTAATTAATAACTTACCCTCATGTTGTTTCAAAACCATAAAACCTCCGTTTATCTTTGGAACACAGTTTAAGATATTTTAGATTTCGTCTGAGAGCTCTCAGTCCCTCCATTGAAGCTGTGTGTACGGTCTACTGTCCATGTCCAGAAAGGTAAGAAAAACATCATCAAAGTAGTCCATGTGACATCAGAGGGTCAGTTAGAATATTTTGAAGCATCGAAAATACATTTTGGTCCAAAAATAGCGAAAACGACGACTTTATTCAGCATTGTCTTCTCTTCCGTGTCTGTTGTGAGAGGGAGTTTAAAACAAAGCAGTCTGGATATCCAGACAATGCTGAATAAAGTCGTCGGTTTTGCTATTTTTGGAGCAAAATGTATTTTCGATGCTTCAAAATATTCTAACTGACCCTCTGATGTCACATGGACTACTTTGAAGATGTTTTTCTTACCTTTCTGGACATGGACAGTAGACCGTACACACAGCTTCAATGGAGGGACTGAGCGCTCTCGGACTAAATATAAAATATCTTAAACTGTGTTCCAAAGATAAACGGAGGTTTTACGGGTTTGAAACAACATGAGGGTAAGTTATTAATTACATAATTTCGATATCTGGGTGAACTAGCCCGATTTTCTTTTGGTGTGTACTAGGGCTGGGACAACGCGTGGAGGTCATCGATGACTTCGACGCAAAAAATACGTTGACGCAAAATATGTGCATCGATTCGTCGGCCTGTTTTTATATCTCTAAAAAACATTTGCAAAACGTATACCTTATGTGCGCTGAATATACGCAATGGCCGGATCAACATTCTGTCCAACGTTATATAACCAATCCAGGGGTTTTTCTGCATTGATCTTTTTTTTGGCGGCTGTCAAAGCCTTATTTAATCGGTGAGTGATGAAGAATAGAATGACTGCTGCGCATGACAGGGCAAGTATGAGAGAGAGCCCCGGCTGTGCGCGCGCACTCGCAGTCTTCAAACAACACGAGTGCTTCTTGTTCTCTCTCTCCCTCGTGCATATTAATCAAAATCATTAGACACGATAGAAAAAGGGCGGAACGCCAAAGTTTCATGTGGAGCATTCAGATATTTTTTTTTCTCCATGACAGGCTGCTGGCTCCCACTGTTAATTTTTTTTTTTTTTTTTTTTTTGGAAAAGCACTCTCTGTATTAGCTTAAAGCCCTCAAGTTTACATTGGTTACTGTATTCTTCCAATTGCTCTAAGCAAGTATTTTGGGTGACCTTTTTTATTAAATGCTAGACATCAAGTTGTTGTTATTTTCATCTGAAAGAAGAACTTTTTTTCAGTAAGCTTGTTTCAGTAAGCTATGTGTTTTCAAGGCTTCAAGGTTTAATTGAATGCTATCTCTATACAAGTGCAAAGTAATGCATTCTTAGTCAGTCTTTTATTTTGTAATTTTAAGAGCAATAAACATATATTGCAATGTTAAGGAGTTCACGTTTTTTTCATTCAGATATGTAAATCACCATGTATAAAACTGTTAGTAGTCAATTAATGGGGAGATAATCGAAAAAGAATCAGTCTGAAAAAAATGAATCGTTAGATTAATCGATGCATCGAAAAAATAATCGCTAGATTAATTGTTTAAAAAATAATCGTTTATCCTAGCCCTAGTGTGTACCCAGCATAAAGATAAATTCAGAGGCCGTGTGTCAGTAAATTGTGATCCTCTGACATAAAACATAAGTCTTTGTAACGGATACTGAGAGAACTTTGAGCATGAACATCTTGAACTTGTCTTTTGGAGGTGTTTCCTGGCATTTCATATCCAGAATTAGACAGAGACCTCCCTCTCTCTTGGAAATGACAAAGTCCTAGCAGCATTTTTTTATTATAATTTTTTTTATTGTTCACTAAAGCAGTTTTTTATTTCTCTAATCTCTGAGATGATTCCATTTCTGATGATGACATTGACACAAACTGCAGACAATAACAATGAATTATAATAAAAAATAAAATTAAATGCATACAAAGTTTATTATAGATACAAACATGCACATGTGCTTATGCACACTCTCACTCACTTGCCACTGAGTTGTTAATTGCAGCTCTGATTCTGACATTTTTGTATATAATTTTGTTAATATACTTCTAGAGAAAATAAATTAACAACACATCCAAAATATTAAATGTCAAAATGACATTTTTTCTCTTGAAATTTGGAGTCAAATTACAGGAGTGGCAAAAATGACTTTAAGAAAAAATGGCTGCATCCTAATGTTATTTTTACACAAAGATTAGAGAATATCTGTCACCGTTTGCATTTTGCCAACATCACAGCTGTCAATCTAGCACCCTCCCTCAGCCCCCCTCCCAAAAAAAAAAAAATACTCACCAAGGAGAACTGGCAGACTTGTACATAAAGTTCCAGGACTTCTTTCTTGGTCACAGTTGAATTACCACCATTGAACCACTTGAAACTCTCCAGATAAGCAGTTAGCCAATCAAACTGAAGTTCATAGCTAGGGTACAGGCTGGAGTCAACATTATTGATACCTCAAAATTCAAAGACAAATTATCTCTTAGTGTGTTAGACAGTAGTAAAATTAATATCTTTTAATGTTGGTTATTGTAATTGTATTTATTTATTTTTTTTGTACCTGCAAATTCATTGAAATGGTTTCCTATATCATATGCTTGGTAATTAAAATCTGCATATTCATAGTCAATGAATTTTACTGCACCTAAAATCAGGGGAAAAAGGTTTTTATGAGTTTTATGACACAGTGAAATAAAAGCAATGCAGTAATGAGTGTCAATATCATTCAGTATCTAATCAGTTCCAGGATTTTTGATCCCAAAATGAGTTTGCAGCAGCTTTTCTCAAAATTGGTGGCAATAGTTTTAGCAGTTTGTGTGGTTTTACAGTAAAATAAATAAATAATAATAATAATAATAATAATAAAATAATATATCTCAAAAATTCACATTGTTTACATTTTTTAATTTTTCTTTACTTATTTCTCTATGGACACTATGGACCTCAAGAACCATAGTGCTCTGTTGTTATTAAGAGAACCGAGAGAGAAACAAAAGAGAAAATTACGTGTTCTCCTCTTACCCTAAAAAGCAGACTATATCATAATATATACATGGATTTCTAAAGACTTCAATAACATGACCCAAACTTTGGTGACAAATCTCATATAAATCTCTAATTCAATTATTAACACATGAATAATTAATGAAGCAACAGGCATTTGAAGAACATTTGTTCATCTTGCAATCATCTTTGTAAGCATACTGAATTGTTATATTATAAAAATCACATCAATTAAAAAAAAATTCCATATGAATAATATTTTGGTCATTTTGGGTCTCTGAATAAAAACTGGTGTATCAAGTATGACCATTTTTTTTATTATTATTATTAAATTTTGTCAAAAAAAAATGTTGGACTATTTTGAACTATTTCAAGCTTACGTGACTAATATATAATTCCTTGTCCATGTTGGTGGTTTTCAGACTATGCAATCCTCTTTAATATGGCATATACCCAGTTTCTGACCCCCGGGGGTTTGTTAACTTAATTCCAGGTGTCTAGTTTCTTTCCCATGTGTTGCATGTCCCCATTAATTTAGTAATTCCATGTACCTGTCTGATCCTCGTTATCCTGTCTTTAAAACCCATGTTCTTTCAGTCTGTGTTTGTCAGGTCTACAAGTCAGTATGTGTGTCTTCATATGGTCTTCCATGATGGATTTACCCCTGTGTTGGATTAATAAAGACTCTCTTGATTATTCTCAACTCCGTGTTCCTTCCGGCAGTGTAGAGTGACAGAAGACCTGACCTAAACAGTTTAAATCGCGTGTCTCCCCTCCGTTTGTTTTCTGCTTTTACTCAGTCCTTTTTCTTTCTGAAGGAGGGGGCAATTCTCTCAAGAACCATACGAGACTGTTCCTACTGTAAGCTAATATCACCAACTACCCGGATGATGCGCTTTAAAGTGCCCTATAACATCAGCCTGAACTCCGAGTGAAGAGAGTTGTCATCTGAAGATGGTTCCTGGGAGGAATTTGCCACCTATGTGGAGTGGACCCTGGTGAGAAAAGGGTCAAATCCCACCATCTGCCCAATGGAGGATCTTGCCATGTACACTCCAGGACCCCAAAGCCCAGCCCACCATCTCTTCGATGTGCGGAGCGTATGCTCGAACCCACCGCTGATGGAGAGCTACACCGCCTGCCACGAAGGAGAAAAGGCATGGACAGGGTGAGCTCGGAGAGGAGCTCACCCCCCTGCACCGCGGCTGAGGGTGAGCTGGATGTGGCGTGCCATAATGGGGAAGTGGATCTCATAGACTAGGAATCAAAACTAGAAATTGAACCCATCTCCTCTCTCCGTTGTCTTCGCTGTTCCTGTCCAGCCCTCCTTCGTCCTTGGTTTCCTTGTCCAGCCCTAAGGGGGCTTCCAATTCTCCAGAGCTCCACAGGACTGCCATCTCCCAGCATCGCCGGGGTCTGAATCTCCATCACCTCTGCCTCCGAGGCCTGGACTCCAGGGCTTCAGCTCCAGCATGGCTCCTAGCTCCCTCCTCTACGCCATGGCCCAGTAGTCTACAAGCTCTGCTTGGCTCCCTCATTCCTCCGGCTCCGCCTTGGTCTGGTGTCAACCATCCTGTGCCTCTTGTCTTTTTTAAATACTTAAACACTTCTCCATATACTCTTGATTGCATTACCCCATAACCTAAAAGTGTCTTTAGAGATATAATATTAACTCCCATCAGTTCCAGTTCTTGGAATATATATACAGTGGGGATCGAAAGTTTGGGCACCTTTGCAGAATCTGTGAAAATGAGTAATTTTCAAAAAATAAGAGAGATCATACTAAATGCATGTTATATTTTATTTAGTACTGTCCTGAGTAAGATATTGTACATAAAAGATATTAACATTTAGTCCACAAGACAAAAAAATTGCTGAAATTATTAAAATAACCCTACTCAAAAGTTTGGGAACCCTTGGTTCTTAATACTGTGTTCTGTTACCTGATGATCCACAGCTGTCTTTCTGTTTTGTGATGGTTGTGCATGAGTCCCTTGTTTGTTCTCAACAGTTAAACTGAGCAGCGTTCTTCAGAAAAATCTTTAAGGTCCTGCAGATTCTTCAGTTTTCCAGCATCTTTGCATATTTGAACCCTTTCAAGCAGTGACTTAATGATTTTGAGATGCATCTTTTCAGACTGAGGACATTTGAGGGACTCAAACACAACTATTTAAAAAAGATTCAAACATTCACTGATGCTCCAGAAGGAAACGAGGTGCATTAAGAGCTGGGGGGTGAAAACTTTTGAACATGATGAAGATGGCCATATTTGTCTTATTTTGTTGAAATATAATTTCTTTCCATTTAGTTCTGCCCTTCGTAAGCAACACAAGATACTTGTATGTTTCCCGGTACACAAATTAAGTACAATTTACCTTGATCTTCAAATTCCAAAAGTTTTCACCCCCCAGCTCTTAATGCATCTTGTTTCCTTCTGGAGCATCAGTGAATGTTTGAATCTTTTTAAATAGTTGTGTGGGAGTCCCTCAAATGTCCTCAGTCTGAAAAGATGCATCTCAAAATCATTAAGTCACTACTTGAAAGAGTTCAAATATGCAAAGATGCTGGAAAACTGAAGAATCTGCAGGACCTTAAAGATTTTTCTGAGGAACGCTGCTCAGTTTAACTGTTCAGAACAAACAAGGGACTCATGCACAACCATCACAAAACAGAAAGACAGCTGTGGATCATCAGGTAACAGAACACAGTATTAAGAACCAAGGGTTCCCAAACTTTTGAGTGGGGTTATTTTAATAATTTCAGCATTTTTTTTTTGTCTTGTGGACTAAATGTTAATATCTTTTATGTACAATATCTTACTCAGGACAGTACTAAATAAAAAATAACATGCATTTAGTATGATCTCTCTTATTTTTTGAAAATTACTCATATTTTCACAGATTCTGCAAGGGGTGCCAAAACTTTCGAGCCCCACTGTATATATATATATATATATATATATATATATATATATATATATATATATATATATATATATATATATATATGTATATGTATATGTATGTATGTATGTATGTATGTATGTATGAAAGAGTGTCCTGGGTGCCTTGTCTCAAAAAATTTGATTGATGAGGATCATAAAAGACACCTGTTTGGACTCCCCCTCCCCTCCCTGTACAGCCCAGTTACCTATATATGAACATGAGAAGGAATTTTGTGTGTGTGTGTGTGTTAATTAAAAACTTCCCTTATACCATTTTCACGATTTCACATTTTAATATTTAAAAAAGCACATAGTTCCCAACACAGACATGTTGAAATTTGAAAATGTGAAAATGGTATAAGGGAAGTTTTTAATTAAGGTTTTAAATACACAGTGCATTTTAAAAAAAAGGTTATAAACATAGACAAAATGGAAACAATGTAATGATTGTTTTCATACTTGAAAAGTGTAAAAACAGTGTTAAAGTTGTTACAAATTAAATAAAAAGAAAACTAGGTTACTGGTTATTTATCTAAAACAACCAAACAAGTCAAAAACTACCAGATACGTTCATTAAGCAACACATGGAAAAGATGTGAGAGCTTGTAGCATTACAATTAGGTTACAGAGTTTTATAGCATGTGTACCTTACCTTAAACTAAAACAAAAAAAGAAGTGAATGTAAAGCAATGATACAAACCAAAAGTTGGCGTTTGTCACGATGGTAGAAAAAGTTAAAACAAAAGAAAAAAAGATGGTAGGCATTTACGTGGATCTAAAATTAAATACATCAGTCAAGATAATTGTCAAATCTATGATGTACTCTACCACTAACTAAAATTGTAAAAATCGAGACTGTTACTGACAGAGTTATAGAAAAGAAAAAATATTTCCCAGCAAAGTGTTACGACGTCTAGATCAACTCAAACTAAAAAAGAAGCTAACGTAAAGCAATGTTACAAACCAAGAAAGTTGGCGTTTGTCAGGCTGGGTGAAAAGTTAAAACAAAAGAAAAAGGAGGTATGGATTTACGCTGATCTCGAAGAAAATACATCAGACCCTGTCTTTAAAACACCAACACAAGAGACTTGTCAAAACTATGTCATACTCTACCACGAACTACAATTAAAAAAATAGAGTTACTGACATAGAGCTAAACAAAAGAATAAAAGATCCCCCAGCAGAGTTTGACGTGTCTGGTTAAATCGACCTCACAGCACGCTGACACACTCAGAATGCTTACGTCCGGTCCCACTCAAACCACTTCTTCTTTGTTTTGACGCAAAGCTTTAGGTGCATTTACAGCCACCTACAGGACAGGAGTGTGGAGCATTGGCCTTAATGAAAACTAACTCAAACATAAGAGATAAAAGAAATACAAAAATAAAATAAATAATTTATAATAATAATAATAAACTTGAATAAAAGTGATTACTTAAATCCTGTTTATCAACTCTTTGAGATACTTATTCATTGAAACATTTCTATAGTCACATCTTTATTTAACATTTTCTAAAATGAGATCAGATTTATTTTTATATTAAGTACTTCTGTAAGTTGTAATAGTTCGTTTTCATATCTTTTACATTTTATTAAAATAGGTTCAACTGTTTCAGGAAGATAACATTTAACACAAAGTCCAGACACATGTTTTTCCTCTTATAAATAATGACTGATTAAGTGCAATGGGTTAAATTCTACGGCGAGATCTTCCTTTCTATCCCCAAAATTCTCCTTTCATTTCCAGCTGTTCTTTGAATATTATAGAAAATGCTGTCCTTTATTCTCAACAGCCCGTTTAATTTGTCACATATCTTATTATGTTATTATAATTTTTTTTAATTAGCCCTTTTATTTCTAATTTACACATTGGAGTATTGAATTCAATGTCTGACATTTTAATGTTTTTATCTGATTCACTACTTCATTACCTTCATTACCTATATGTGCAGGTATCCGTACGAAATTAATATTTGTTTTTGTTTGTATTCTGAACAAACTCTGTAAAATGACTGACAAAATGTCTTGTCTAGTTGAAGATTCACCACTCTTTAAACTTGATAGTACTGAGAATGATTCTGAACATATGACTACATAGGCATATTAACGTGTTCAACCCACTGAAGAGCCAAAAATATGGCAATCATTTCTGTAGTATAATCTGACAGATGATTAGATGTTCTTTTTGCTATTCTATACCTAACCCCTTGGAACATATGTGTCCTGTTTCAGGATCGTTAGATCCAACTGTGTATATGAGTTACTTTAAAACTAGGTTAGCCTATATGATCTTTATTTTTCATCTAAACAAAAGTCCTTGTTGTTTTATTTTATTTTAATAAACCACTCACACTTACTTTAGTAGCCTAAATCCATTAATATGTCTTTTATTTTGTCAATATCAACTTCTGGCACAAAATTGTACATTCATAAATGTATGTTTTTTCAAAACTCCCCATGTTTAGTGGCATTTAAAGAGGAATTTGTGATGTATTTGGAGACGTTAAAAGGAATGAAAAGTCCCAAAGCAAGATTTTTGTATTCTTCATTAGAGGACTTTGGTTTCTTAATGTGAAAATCTCTTACTCCAATACTTTATCTTTATTTATTTTTTCTTAAGTGTTGTTTAATTTATTTTACATTTATTTTGTTTTATGATGTACAGTGTGAACGAAAATTGAGTGTAATCTTAGACCATATTTGTAAATCTACCAGTAATGTGTGCCTTTCTGTGTTAATGTTCAAAGCAGCCGATGTTTTTACTTTAAAATTAGGTTAACTTATACGATTTTTCTATTTTAAAAGTCCTTCTTGGAAAAAAAGTGTTTTTTTATTTTATTTTAATAAGCCACTCACACTTACTTTAGTAGCCTAAATCCATTAATATGTATTTTATATTGTCAATATTAACTTCCGACATTGCTATTTCAGTTTAAACCCTGTAGACGCATTCAAATATTAAACAGGAATGAATGTAAGTCAAGATGTTATTTTCTGGCCAAAGAAACTTTTACAACATTACACGAAAGGCTAAATATTTCATCTCAAGTAGTGCATAGGTGTCTGGGGCATCTGATGTCTTTGTGTTTACTGTTACGACCATGTCAGCGAAGACTGTAAAACATTTAAAGGTTTTCGGGGATTGCAACTCGACTGTAAACCAATTAGTTTTGCCGGGGTTCTGGCATTGTAAATGATCGTGCTGCAGGTCAGCTAAAGTTCAAAAATGATCTTTCAACCTCAACATAAACGTACTGAGAATGTAAACAAGTACACAAACTCAAGCATACAAATCACAAATACATGTAAACACACACACCCACACAGGTAAACATACAGAAAACATGAACATGTAACCAAACAAATACAAATATACAAACAAACAAGTACATAAATACACAAACAAACAAAATAGGTCACAAACACGAAAATACCTACTGTATATTAGATTGAAAATAAGTTGTCATAAGTTTTTTTTTTAAACCAAAAGTGTTTGTTGTTACAAATGTCTCACAGAAATGTATACAATAGATTAGACGTTCTTTCTCGCTTTACAAATGGTGTTGTTAATAATGCTGTTTAAAATGGTTTAAAAAAGTATTCTTTTTGGCAAGTATCTTGTGCTGGTGTTTTAAAGATGGGGTCTGATTTATCAGCGTAAATCCATACCTCTTTTGTTTTAACTTTTCACCCAGCGTGCAAACGTCAACTTTCTTGGTTTGTAACATTGCTGTACATTTACGCTTCTTTTTTTAGTTTGAGTCGATCTACCGGAGAAGTCGTAACACTTTGCTGGGAAATATTTTTTATTTTGTTTAACTCTGTCAGTAACAGTCTCATTACAACAACATACCATTTCTTTGCCCAATCCACAACCTGCTTTACTGCTTTTTTCATTTTCTTTTCCAGGAATAAAAAGTTTCACCCCCTAAACCATAACGCTCCATCATCTGCATACAATGACCTGCTCACACCAATGTCAATATTAGAAAACAATTAATTTATTATTAAGTTAAAAAGAATAGGACTGCTTACACTACCTTGATGACTTCCGTTCCCTATTGGAAGAACCCGAGAGTATGCAGAACCCACTTTCACTTGTATTGTTCTTCCAAACAAAAACTTCAATATACATATATATATATATAGTTATACATTTTACCTTTAATTCCCATTCTATCCAGTTTCAATAACAAACCCTCTTTCCACAATATACCATAAACACACTTACTACTGCCTTCTTAACTTAAGCCTTGCTGATTTCATTTTCCAAACATAAAACCGAATCCATGGTATTCCTCCCTTTTCGAAAACCACTCTGATATGCAGGAAACAGGTTCTTGCTCTTAATAACATATGACCATTCGTTCCAGAAGTTTGCAAATATTGGAAGTCAGAGATATGGGTCTATAATTGATTGTCTGAGATTGATCTTTTCCTGGTTTGGCAATCGGCACCACAGCCCCATGCTTCCATGTATCAGGCAACTTCCCTGTTTCCCAAACCATATTCCTTGTATCATATTTAATGACACATCTGATAAATGTTTAATCATCTCATAACAAATATAATCTTTACCAGGAGTAGTCTGTTTAATCCCCACCAATGCTCTTTCCTCTTTTCATCTCATATAATGTGACATCTGAATCTAGTGTGCCTCCATCTGGATTCTTCTTTACAAATATCTGAGCATTATCCATCACACACTGTTCCCTGTTCCTCCTCATGTCCTCTGACACATTCGCATTACTATGAACCTTAACAAATGTCTCCACTAATATTCCAGCTTTATCACTATCACTATCAGTTGCTGCAATATTGTTGTTGTTAATTAACACTGGAATGCTAGTATTCATCTGAATTCCTAACCATCTTCCTGTTCATACCCCACAGTTCATTAATTTCAACCCCAATTTTTATTGCAATTTTATTGCAATTTTATTATCCAATAATTTTTCTTTGCCCTTCTAATTTCTCTCCTCACTATTGCCTTAGCGCTTTTATAATTAATCAAATTATTTAAAATTAAAATTGTTACAAACTAATTCACTGCAATTTGTCATTCCACAATGGGACCACTTTTCTTTTGATTTTAGATTTGTTTTTGCCAATTCCCTCCTCTGCCGTACCCCATTCCTCTGCTGATCCCCCATTCAGCAGTCTTAAACTCCCATCACAGATTTCTCACCACTTCCACATTTGTTACGTTTTTGCATTATTGACACACTGTTTTCCTAATGAATGTTGTTCAGTTGCTTTGACGCAATGTATTTTGTTTAAAGCGCTATATAAATGTGACTTGACTTGACCCCAATTTTAACAACAATAGGAAAATGATCACTTCCTATAGTACTTTGCTTGATTATATTCCATTCACACTTTCCAGCTAAATTGTCAGACACTAACTGTGATGAGGGGGGCAGGGCTGAGAGCCGTGGGATCGAAGCGAGGCCGGTAGAGTGATTGGAAATCAGCGAACTGATGCTCAAAATATGTCTGCTACCACGCTACTTTATTACAAGAGTATCGTACTGATCCAGGGACAATAATTTAAAATAATAATCATTTAAAAATAATATAAAAATGCTGTGTAGTCCATAACAGCCTACTATAGACAGCCAGTTTTACTCACTGAAATATTTATTTGTCATAAATTATTACTTCATAATTGTATTAGAGTCTTACACACATGCTATACAGATAATAGAGTCGTGCATTATTTTGAGTGATGACTGCTATTATAAGAGTGGCTTGATGGAGCGCAGGAGATGCAGATAACATGATATTGACCCTTAAGAAACTTTCATTAATGCTGTCACGTAACAAATCTGTCCAAATATAAAATGAAATGAATAGATAATTTCTACATTGAAATAAAAATGACTGCACAACTACTATAAATTGCGAATCTAAATAATTGGGAATCATTAAAAAAATTATGATAAAATAAAAACATGTATCTATTATCTGTTTCATGTATCTATTATAACATTTATGTAGTTTTGTTTGCTTGGCTGTTTCCTTATAAAAGTCCAGAAATTTGTCAAGTTTTTCGTCATGTGTTGTTTTAAATTATTTGACGTCATTACATTGCCGTCTTGCCACCAGCCAATCACTGCACTGCGGATCATGGTTTCGAGTATGGATACATATCCCCTTTTAAGCCAACACATGAACGCGCAATTATCTCAGATAACTCAATCCAGCGATACTAATCATACACAACAGGTGTGTTCGAAGAACCCAATTAGCCGGATCATGATTAGCATGATGATATCATCTTGGATGTGTCATTTGATCTCGGATGTAATGAGTGACATACGAAGAATTCAGCTAATTGGGTTCTTCGAACACACCTGTTGTGTATGATTAGTATTGCTGGATTGAGTTATCTGAGATAATTGCGCGTTCATGTGTTGGTTTAAAAGGGGATATGTATCGATACTCGAAACCATGATCAGCAGTGCAGTGATTGGCTGGTGGCAAGACGGCAATGTAATGACGTCATATAATTTAAAACAACGAAAAACTTGACAAATTTCTGGACTTTTATAAGGAAACAGCCAAGCAAACAAAACTACATAAATGTTATAATAGATACATGAAACTTAGTAGATACATGTTTTTATTTTATTAGAATTTTTTTAATGATCCCCAATTATTCAGATTCACAATTTATAATAGTTGTGCAGTCTTTACATTTTTATTTCAATGTAGAAATTATCTATTCATTTCATTTTATATTGGGACAGATTTGTTACATGACAGCATTAAAGAAAGTTTCTCAAGGGTCAATATCATGTTATCTGCATCTCCTGCGCTCCATCAAGCCACTCTTATAATAGCAGTCATCACTCAAAATAATGCACGACTCTATTATCTGTATAGCATGTGTGTAAGACTCGAATACAATTATGAAGTAATAATTTATGGCAAATAAATATTTCAGTGAGTAAAACTGGCTGTCTATAGTAGGCTGTTATGGACTACACAGCATTTTTATATTATTTTTAAATAATTTTTTTAATGATTATTATTTTAAATTATTGTACCTGGATCAGTACGATACTCTTTTAATAAAGTAGCGGTGGTAGCAGACATATTTTGAGTATCAGTTCTGGTTGAAAAGAAGCGATCTAATCCTGTTTACATGAAATAAGCTGCTCCCGAGCAGGTTTAAGCTAACGGACCTGTTGCTATGACAGCAGCTCCGGGATGAGCTTCGAAGAACCAAACGATCCAAGATCACGTCAAATCGTCAACATTCAAATCCAGCTAACTGAGTTAGCGACATACGAAGAACAGGCCCCAGGCCTGGAGTTTAGTTGTGTTCGGTTTTTGTTTGTGTTTTTTTTTGTGTGTTTTGTTACTAAAGTTTCATTTTGATTGTCCGCCGGTTCCCGGCGCCTCCTCCTCACGAAAGAACATTCACACCAATATTTTCCAACACATTTTAAAAGTCAAATTCTCACATGAATTGTAGAAATTAATTACTTTATAACTATCCCTTCCCATACTTCCACAACTACCAATTCTTGCTCCACATCTCTTACACCATTTCTAAACCCAAATCCTTGTTTAATGAAAGTAGCTACCCCACCTCCATTCCCTTGTTTCCTATCTTTCTGAATTATTATAGTATATCCTTGTAAAGTAAAATTCAACTGTGGCTTAAGCCAAGTTTCTTGTATACATATATCCAAGAAAGCAAGCAGCCCAGATATAATATGTTCCTTAAATTCTTGAACATTTGCAACAAGACTTCTCGCATTCCACTGTAAATTTATAAATACCGTTATTAAGATCCACCACATCCTGATTGTGAGCTTGTTACTTATACTTTTAGATTTTCATTTATCATGTCTACAGAAATACCCTTTATCTCAAAATAGTTTTCAGCTGCACTGATTATTATCTTGATTCTTTCTGTCCGGCAATCAGTTTGAGCAGAACAGTTGACAACTCCTGCCATAAACGACACAAATTACACTTTGTCTGTTATCTTTAATATCACTGTCTTTTCCTCAGGTTTGCTTTTCATTCTTTGTTCAGGTAATGTAACCTACCAACTTTCTTTACTGCTTCAGAATATGATATCCCTTCATTGAGTCTTATTGTCTGAACTTGTGCCGCCTGCTTCCTCACCTTACATCCTCCATATCCCACACTGTGCTCTCCTCCGCAATTACAGCATTTGGGACAAATTTCTTGATGAGTGATTACTTCCATATTCATGCTCACTCCCGCATCCTGCACATCTCTGTTTACACCTGCAAACTGCCGCCACGTGCCCATACATTTGGCATTTATAGCAGCTCAGAGGAGGAGGAATATTTGGCCTGACCATATAACAAAATTAACAAAAACTAAGTAGTATTACAAATATTACAAAAACTAAGAAGACTCTGCTAGGTAGCTTATTTCCATCAAAGTGAATCATGACAGAGAGACTTTTTAAAAAAATTTCATTGTTTCTATTGCACTTCAATCATTTAACATCAGACACTGTCGCTCCTGTTACATTTTCTTAATTTTTTCAACTTGAACATCATGATATACTCCTGAGATTACGCCTCTGCCCTGACTTTTGTCTTCTGGAATTGAACAAATAGCTTTTTGTCCTAGAATCGAGTTTAATCCTAGAGCAACTTTTTGTAGTCTTTTATCATTACAAAATAACAAAGGTCTATCTTCTCAATATGAAACCGATAGAAACAGACCTGTTTAAATGGACAGGTGAAAACGATGAAAGTGGAGACAGCTGGGTGCAATACACAGGTGTGCAATTAACAGTGATGAAGGGACAAAGGCTTGTGGGAAATGTAGTGCCTG
Organism: Carassius gibelio; assembly: GCF_023724105.1. Classification (NCBI taxonomy): domain Eukaryota; kingdom Metazoa; phylum Chordata; class Actinopteri; order Cypriniformes; family Cyprinidae; genus Carassius; species Carassius gibelio. Next base: position 24,225,323 of record NC_068420.1, read on the forward strand.
CAGTGGGGTGACTATGGGGAAGTGAGACCACTAGTGGACACCCAGGGAAACACAGACCAGACACTGTGACAAAAATAAGAATTTGAAATCCCTTGCCCAGCTAACTAAGACCTCAGTTTGTGTGTGTGTGTGTGTGTGTGTGTGTGTGTGTCAAACAGAGATAGAAAGAGAGAGCAAAAGAAACATGAAATGTTGACTCAAACCTGACAAGAAACTCAGTAGCAGACCTCTTTCATATGGCCAAAACTTCAATTTACACCTAAGAAAGGCATAATTAAAACAAACTCAAACTTCACTATTCTAATAAATGTTATTCACCTTCTTCTTGGTTATAGATGACATTTTTAGTCAGTAGGTCATTGTGACACAGTACTACTGGAGAGTTGATGAGGGTAAGATGACTCTTCAGTTCCTCCATCTCTTTGATGATGATTTTAAGGCTTGGTATCTCCACATGGGCACTGGATCTAAAGAACACAAGTGTGATAAATAGTATTATTGTCGCTCTACTTCATTTATGTTTTGATAATTTTTCAGATTTATTTTATTTTTAAGCAGATGCACTGTTCTTTCTTTTGGCATGTTTCTTGTTCATACAAATGCTGGTGATGGCAAAATGGATGAATGAATGAATGAATGAATGAATGAATGAATGAATAATTGCTGGCAGGAAAAGAGTTTATTGTGAAATACACATTACTTTACTACAGTAATTATTAAACTACAGTAATCGCATTGTTACGCACAAAATAAAAAAATTTTGATACATTTTTTTTGTAATATCTCCTTTGTATTTCTTACCACTAGATGGCAGACATGTAGTACAGTAGGTGGGCATCCAAAAAATCGGTTCTACCACCGCACGTTCTGCCGCTGCGGCGTCTGCAAAAGTGCAATTGCAGCTTTTGGCCGCTGAGTGGCGCTTTAACCATGTTATCAAACAAGTGTATCAAAGCACATTTTCGCAAATAGACATCAGTTTTGCCTAGCTGATGTGTTAATATGACAGCTGCAGTCATGGAAAATGTAAGAAAAACACTGTAGTTATAATGTTATATATTTAATATTCACAGATGAAAGTTTGGTACTTATGAAGTTATGTGCATTTTTTTAGAATGCATTCAAGCAGGAAAATTTCAAACCTGTGCCTGAACCTGTGCTTATATGTTCTCTAAGCTACATGGTATTAAACCATATTTTAGATTTGACACATTTAAAAGGTGTGCAGTATTATTTATATTATATGAATTATGTGTTATATTATTCAAAAGAAATAGTGGTTTACTTTGCATCGGAGCATTAATAGTAGTAGTCTATTTTAGTGAGCTAGGCTACATGGATTAATATGTAATGTCAATATTTTCATATATTAGGCATATATTTTAATTGCTATTTCAAAATCCCTTTAATAAAACAACATGCATTTGTTTTATTTGTTTCCTGTCCTTTATTTTGACATAATTTCTTTTTTGTTGCATGTTTTATTATTTCCTTTATTTTAGTAAATAGTGAGGCACTGTATAATTTCGTTCCCATTATTTATGCTGAATTAGCCTAAAACAAGAAACAAATAAATTAGTCCTCCCTTACGAAAAATAACCATGGTTTTATTATAGTAAAACTGTAGTAACCCATGTTTTTTTTGGCGTATTGACTGCCATTTGTAAAACCACAGATTTACTACAAATACCATGGTTAAACTATGGTTAATATAGCAAAACCATGGTTAATTTGTGGTTACCATGGTTTAACTACAGTAACGTCTCGGTTACGTATGGTAACCCTCGTTCCCTGAAGGAGGGAACGGAGACGCCACGTCGGATGACCGACGAATATGGGATATCGCTTCGATAGACCAATCTACTTCGAGTGTAAACTAAACGAGCCAATGCACATTGGCATGCAATTATTGCATCCAGCTGCCGCTGATCACTGCGTGAGTATAAGAGGGCAGCAGGTGCAATGCATACCAGTTTTTCGCTGAGGAGCCGAGCCGGGAACCCGGCAGCTCAGCGGCGGTACAGCAACCATGGCGACGGGACGTGGCGTCTCCGTTCCCTCCTTCAGGGAACGAGGGTTACCATACGTAACCGAGACGTTCCCTTTCAGTCGGTCACTCTCGACGCCACGTCGGATGACCGACGAATATGGGATCCCTATCAAAGCGCCATGGGTGCTGCCCCTTCCAGTGCCCTGTGCGAGCCGCCTGCGCCCCTATTAGGTGTAGGCCAGGGCTCAGAACAAGTAGCTCCACTCACCATTGTCAAAGCACTACCTCACTGGGTGAGATTGGATAACACTGGGAAAACGTACCCGGTCCGCTTGGAGCCGGGACGCTGCGGAAGCCCCATCCTTCCCGAAGGAGGTCTCGGAGGCAAATACACATATAGCATCCGTTTAGGAGTATACGTAGAAATTTGAGGTGATTAAAACCCTCTTGGGAAGGCAGAAGTCTGCCGGGGAAACACGGGCTCTAAGGCTATACCGTGGACTATACACATACGAGTACCGCTTAGGTCTCAATATGGAGCCCAGCCTTCCATGGTTCTCACGGATTCATCATGAAGGCCTGGCGCCGGACGTTCCGCCGCGTCCAGCTGCCTAGGGTGATGGAGGAACTCAACAGGGTCTACAGTTCGGACACTCTGGAGCAGTTTTAGCAAGCCGACACTAACCGGGGCCTCTCAGTGCCACTACCCGTTTGAGGTGAGAACACAGGAGGATACCGGCTCTACACGAAGGCTATAGAACCTAGCGAACGTGTTAGGGGTCGCCCAGCCCGCAGCTCTACAAATATCTGTCAGCGAGGCGCCCCGAGCCAGCGCCCAGGAGGATGCAACACTTCTAGTTGAGTGAGCTCGAAGCCTGAACGGGCAGGGCACATCCTGAGCCTGATAAGCCAGGGTTATGGCATCCACAATCCAGTGGGCCATCCTCTGCTTAGAGACGGCATTCCCCTTCTGCCGGCCTCCGTAACAGACAAAGAGCTGGTCTGAGGTCCTGAAGCTTTGCGTCCGGTCCACGTAGCACCTTAATGCTCGAACAGGACAAAGCAAAGCCAGGGCTGGGTCTGCCTCCTCCAGGGGCAGCGCTTGCAGGTTCACCACTTGGTCTTTGAAGGGTGTAGTGGGAACCTTGGGCACGTAGCCAGGCCGGGGCCTCAGGATTACCTGGGAGTCAGCCGGCCCGAACTCTAGGCACGAATCGTTGACCGAAAATGCATGCAGGTCCCCTACCCTCTTGATGGAGGCCAGTGCAAGCAGGAGCACAGTTTTCAATGAAAGAAACTTTAGCTCAACTGAATGCAAAGGCTCGAATGGGCCCTGCTGTAGTGATTTAAGCACTAGAGACAGGTCCCAAGAGGGTATACAGGGGGGCCGGGATGGATTTAACCTCCTGGCCCCTCTAAGGAACCTGATGATGAGGTCATGCTTACCCAAAGACTTCCCATTCACAGGGTCATGGTACGCAGCAATAGCGGCAACCTGGACTTTGAGGGTGGAGGGAGACAGCCTTCGCTCCAACCCTTGCTGCAAAAAGGATAGCACGGCCGCAATCGGGCATCTTCGGGGGTCTTCTCGGCGAAAAGAACACCACTCAACGAACAGGTTCCACTTCAAGGCATAGGCGTGTCTCGTAGACGGTGCTCTTGCCGAAGTGATGGTGTTAACTACCTCTTGGGGTAGGTCACCTAGAACCTCCGCGTCCCGTCCAGGGACCAAACATGGAGTTTCCAAAGGTCTGGACGTGGGTGCCAAATGGTGCCCCGTCTCTGAGTCAGTAAATCCCTCCTCAGAGGAACCAGCCAAGGAGGGGCTGTCGAGAGGAGCACTAGTTCGGGGAACCAGGTCCGAGTAGGCCCATATGGCGCTACTAGTAAGACTTGCTCCTCGTTCTCCTGGACTTTGCACAACGTCTGTGCAAGAAGGCTCACTGGGGGAAACGCATACTTGCGTAGGTCCCGCGGCCAGCTGTGTGCCAGTGCGTCCGTGCCGAGAGTTCCCTCGGTCAGGGAGTAGAAAGCCTGGCAGTGAGAGGTCTCTGGAGCAGCAAACAGGTCTACCTGAGCGGCTCTGAACCGCCTCCAAATCAGCTGGACCGTCAGGGGATGGAGTCGCCATTCTCCCGGGAGCATTGCTCAAGACAGCTCGTCGGCTGTACGACTGAGCAGGCCTGGAATGTGAACAGCACGAAGTGACCTCAGAACCTTCTGACTCCAAAGGAGGAGGTGGCGGGCGAGTTGCAAGATGCGACGAGAGCGCAGACCACCTTGGTGGTTGATGTACGCAACAGTCGCAGTGTTGTCCAATCGGACCAGCACAGGCTTGCCTCGTAAGAGACCTTTGAGACGGTTCAAGGCAAGGTGCGTTGCTAACAACTCTAGGCAATTGATGTGCCACTGCAGCTGCGGGCCCGTCCAAACCCCTGAGACTGCATGCCCGTTGTACGTGGCCCCCCCGGCGGTAGTGGAGGCATGCGTGTAAACCACAGCATGCCTGGAGATCTGCTCTAGGGGCACCCCTGCCCATAGGAATGCCAGATCTGACCACGGAGTGAGGGTTTGGCGACAGGCCGGTGTAACTTGGACCCGGTGAGTGCCGCGCTTCCACGCCCACCTCGGGATTCGGCCATAAAGTCAGTGCCGGAGCGGTCTCATATGTGATAGGCCGAGCGGTGTAAGTGCCGCTGTGGCCACCATATGCCCCAGGAGCCTCCGAAAGAGTTTCAGTGGGACCGCCGTCCTGCTCTTGGACGTATTCAAGCAGGCTAGCACCGACCGCGCACGTTCCTCTGTGAGGCGTGCTGTCTGTTCGACCGAATCCAACTCCATACCGAGAAAAGAGATCCTCTGCAATGGTGAGAGTTTGCTCTTTTCCCAGCTGACCTGAAGGCCCAACAGGCTCAGGTGCCGGAGCACCACATCCCTGTGCTCGCACAACTGATCTCGAGACTGTGCTAGTATCAGCCAATTGAGAATGCGAACACTCTGCTCTCTGAGAGGAACGAGAGCTGCCTCCGTGACTTCCGTGAAGACACAGGGAGACTGGGACAGCCGGAAGGGCAGGACCTTGTACTGATATGCTAGTCCTTCGAACGCAAGCCGCAGAAAAGGTCTGTGGCGCGGAAGTATGGACACATGAAAGTACACGTCCTTCAGGTCGATCGCTGCAAACCAATCTTGGGGACGGACGCACCTGAAAATGCGTTTCTGTGTCAACATTTTGAACTGTAGCCGATAGAGGGCCCGATTCAAAACTCGCAGATCCAAGACCGGTCGTAACCCACCGCTTTTCTTGGGTACAATGAGGTACGGGCTGTAAAGCCCCTTCCTCATATCGGCTGGAGGGACCGGCTCTATCGCGGCCTTCGCCAGTAGGACTGCGATCTCTTTCCGCAAGACAGGGGCATCGGACGCTTCCACTGTAGTGAAGCGGACACCGCAGAGCTTGGGGGGAAGCCGGGCGATCTGAATCGCATAGCCGAGGCTGATGGTTCGCAGAAGCCAGCGAGACGGGCTGGGTAGCGCTGACCAGGCGCCTAAGAACCGTACAAGCGGGACCAGCAGAACCACAGCCGTACCCGCAGTGGGGCAGCGAGGTGGAACACAGGGGCCCAACTCGGGCGGCTTGTGAGCAGGCCGGAGTGTGGTGCGAGTGTGGGGTGCAGGGCTCACCTGGTTCCACGGGTTGGCAGAGGGTGCGTGAGTAGGGCCTTTGTTGACGCTCTCGAACCGCCCGCAGCTGCCATCTGGCGAAGGAGGAGGATGAGTGAGGTCCGGTGCTTGGCCGTCCGCAACTCTCCATGCCCTCCTGGGACCCAGAGATGGAGGAAACTACTCTCCTGTCGAGATTTCCAAATTCTCCGCCTGGCCCTCCTCCAGGGGAGGGAGAGGTGCCTACACCATCCCCCAGAAAGCAGCTACCTCTCTCTGGGTCACCCGTCCCAGGGCCTCTTGCTCTTCTGCTTACCGTCAGGTTTGACGGGGGCCAGGACGGGAGGGGCAGCCTGCCTGTGCCCAGCTCAACGGCACCACTTGGAGGCTGCTGCAGATGCGACGCGTGAGCAGGGGCGGATGCAGGGGGCTGCCCTCGGCGACGAGCAGGCTGGGGCACTGCAGCCGGCAGGTGGGTGGAGATAGCAGCAGCTGCCCGCCGGGGCAGGATGTGTCGGATCGCCTCAGTCTGCTTCTGGGCAGCCGAGAATTGCTGGGCCAAAATCTCGACTGCGTCGCCGAAGAGGCCGGTCTGGGACACAGGGGCATTGAGAAACCGGACCTTGTCGGTGTCCCTCATGTCTGTCAGACCCAGCCACAGATGGCGCTCCTGGACCACTAATGTGGACATCGCACGACCCAGCGAACTCGCGGTGACCTTCGTCGCTCGAAGCGCAAGGTCAGTGGCGGTTCGGAGCTCTTCCAGAAGCGCTGGATCGTGACCACCCTCGTGCAGGTCTTTCAGTGCCTTAGCCTTGTGCACCTGCAGTAACGCCATAGCGTGTAAGGCGGAAGCAGCTTCCCCGCAAGCCACATAGGCACTGCCGGTCAGACCAGACGAGTGCCTACAGGCCCGGGAAGGGAGCACCGGGTCTCCACGCCAGGAGGCGGCGGACTTAGGACACAATTGCATCGCTACCGCTCGCTCCACCGACGGGATTCCTGAATACCCCTTCGCTGCACCGCCCTCGAGGGTGGTGATGGAGGAGGAGCCCACCGGCTGGTTTCTGGCAGTAAAAGGTGCCATCCACGACTTGGTGAGCTCGTCATGCACTTCCGGAAAGAAAGGCACTGGGGTGGGGCGCTGAGAACCAGCGCGCACCACCCCGAGAAACCAATCATCCAGCCGTGAGGGCTCGGGACGCGGTGGGGGATTCCACTCGAGCCCTACCCTCTCGGCGGCCCGGGAAAGCATAGCTGCCACTTCGGGATCCGAATCAGGCTTTGTCACCATCCCAGAGGACGGTAGCGCAACCGAACCGTGATCCGACAGCTCTCCCTCCGATGCTGAGATCGACATCTGGTCGGGGGGAGTCCCACTGGATACCGCTGGTACGCTCCTTGAAGAGGGCCCAGCGCGTTCCGTGGGTTGCTCCACTGGATCGGAGGTGCTAGAGGAGTGATGGTCCCCAGAGGGTTGGTTCCCTGCGGGGTTTGCCACCACTGTGATCCTCAAACCACTCGCTCTACTGCCGGAAGTGGTTCTCGTCTGTCGGCCGCCAGAACGAGCCCCAGATCGCGGCCGCGGCAACGGGACTCCGCCCCCCTGAAGGTAGCGGAGCCTGGTTTGCAGCTCCGAGATGGTCATATTCCCGCAGTGAGAACATGACTCATCCACGAAAGCCACCTCAGCGTGCTCGACGCCCAGACACGTGAGGCAGCGATCGTAACCATCACCCGGTGCCAGGTAACGACCGCACCCAGAAACGCACGGGTGAAACGGCATCCTTATAAGGACGATCCGTCGTCTTTACAAAGACGCACCCGTGAAGCTCTTTTAGAGAGAATTTGCTCTTTTAGGAAATGCTCTTTCAGTGCTGAGGCGCACAGGGGGGATGGCCGCTTGCAACACGACAGGGGTAGTGCAACCTGAAGTGTGCAAATCCACTCGACACAGGAACGACCGCCGCTGAAGCGCCGTCTCGCCAACACACGAAGCTTCCGAGAGCGTGCTGAACCCGTAGTTCACAGCAGACACAGTTGAGCAGAGCGATACTAACGCTCGGCTCCGAAGCGAAAAGCTGGTATGCATTGCACCTGCTGCCCTCTTATACTCACGCAGTGATCAGCGGCAGCTGGATGCAATAATTGCATGCCAATGTGCATTGGCTCGTTTAGTTTACACTCGAAGTAGATTGGTCTATCGAAGCGATATCCCATATTCGTCGGTCATCCGACGTGGCGTCGAGAGTGACCGACTGAAAGGGAACCATGGTTTTTTGGTTTTATTTGTAGTAAAACCATGGCTAATTTTCGTAAGGGCTGCACAATTTAGCTAAATCTTTGAAACCCTAAAAATGGATGGATTAATAAAACGTCCTCACGATTAAACTCAAGTTCTCTCATTATAATAATAAAAAAATAAAAAAAATGCACACAATGTAAAAAAAAAAAAAAAAAGCGTCATTAATTAATAACTTAAGTGATTTTAAAGGGAGCCTTCTATACTTGCTTTTAGTGCTGGACGATAACATATGGCCTAAAAAAATCGTATATCGTATTATGTATTATGTATGTCGTGTATCTTTAGAAATAAATAATGTACAAACGGAGTCTTTAAACGCCTCAGGTGTAAAGTTATTCGCTGTCAAAGTGACGCCAAAATGAATGGGAGTCAATGGGAATGCTAACGCAAGTGAAGTTCCGCTACAAGATGGCGTGACACACCGGGTTCAACTTCTGCTCAACTACCTTTCCGCCTGATTCAAACTCGCTTGATCCCGCTGTCGCTTCCAGTTCGACGCTACTCCGCATTGGATTGTGGGAAATAGTGAATAAAATCAGAATAAATTGTGGGTAAAAAGTAGTGGACAAATGTAGGGAATGAAGTAGTTCACTCGGAACTCAGCATTTCTTCCTCACTACATAATGAATAGGCAGCTACAGGAAGTAATTAACTTATTAGCAAAATGGCTGACACCCCATATAGTCCACTATATAGTGGATAGGGAGCGGTTTCGGACACAGCACATATTTCCATCTCGTTATGCCGCTGGTTTAGGTTTTTATTCCTTTAGAACTTTTTTGTAAATAGAGCAGTCCGATCCGCGCTTACTGATACCACAAACACCGCTCCGCCTTCACTCCGTGGCTAAAGTATTTCAGTATTTTTGAAATGTTATGTTCATAACGTAGTCTATAAAAGGAAAAAATAAATAAAATAACACAAGAGTTTCTGTTTCTGTCCTAAGTGGCTTAGACTATTGTGTGTAAACTTTTTTTTCCATACCACATGCCAAACTAATAACATTGTAAGCATTAAATCTATAATTGCTGCTTTCTGCTGTGCAAATTTAGTTTGTGATGAAAATAACAGTACATTTTCATCAGTTATTTTATCTAAACAGATTGATGTATTTCTTACATATTTCAAAATCATTAAAGGGACCGTAAGTAGGAATTACTCCCATCTAGTGGTGAAATTGTATTTTGCATTCAAACTAATTTTGCTCTCCAGCGCCTTGCTTTTTCAAATGCCCGTTGCATCTACGGTAGGCGATATGTACAAAAAAGGTTTGACAGGATGTCTTCTAATAGCACTTCGTCGAGTTTTCCTTCAGGTGAACAGGTGTGTTATTTCAAACAAACTGCAACATGACAACTAACGAACGAATGTTACAGTATGAATTACTGACTGTGGAAAACATGAAATATTGTAATTAGTAGTTATGTCTTCTTTATTCGTTATATTTTCTGAATTATGTGCATTGTTAGATATCATCATCAGATGATTCAACAATAGGGAGAGGAAGAGGTAGAGGTAGAGATAGAGGGAGAGGACAGAGAGGCAGTGGATCAGTGGGATCTGATCAGTGGGACCCGACATTAACTCTTGTTTTCTTGTTTTAAAAGGAACAGACAAACTCCGCTCAACTATTGCAGTCATTATAACCTTCTGATCAAGCCATAGCTAAATATGTTTACCGTGAATTCTTGCTGAATATGCAGTTATATTACGGGGTGTTGGCTCGTGTACTCGTGATGGCTCTTAGAGCAAGTGAAAACCATGATGCTCAGAATATTAATATCTGCGCCTCGCTCCTGTCAGAATCACTCCGCTCCACTCATACTCTGCTTGGTAGCATGTCTCTGTGTCTCTGTGTGGGAAGGTTGAGCCCACTCTGATCTATGGGAGCCCTGAGTGGAGCGTTGGTAGATGTTAAAAAGAAAACCAATTTTCATAAAAAAAAAACAATGTAAATTACACATTCGAGTTACTCAATAAAATCAATTTATCACCCAGCCCTACTTGCTTTAATATAGTTTAAGTAAAAATGTTTAATTGCACCCGCATTTAAATGGAGGTGTGTAAAATGTCAGAGTGCAAGATGGAGTGCGATGTGCAGCATTTATTCTTATTTGTTCTATTTTCATTACAAATCTTGTTTGGTTTTGTTTTGGATAATTGCATGTCAAAAATTTACGTTGTAATGCATATACAAAATGTGAATTAATATTTATATTCAAATGTTTGTGCAAAAATTATTAATGCACATTAATGACAGGGAGTCATTCTGTGCTTTGTGCAAACTTAATGCATGTGCTTGAGCGTGGGATATATTAAAACTTGACTATGTAAATTTATTATAAACCTCTGATTAGTTGAATAATGACAAATGAACGACTAGAACTAGAAAAATCTTACGTGGGTGCAGATGAAGAGTGGGTGCAGAGTGTATAACCAATACGATGAGTCTTATCTAAACCTGTTCAGCAAGTTTGAAACCCTCATAAGACTGTCCATATGAAAGAGCAAGAGATTCACACCTTTATCTCGACCCCCACAAGCCATACATAACTACCCCCAAAATCCACAGCCCCCTCCAACTGAACTGAATTCGGTCTGTTTTTTGGCTGAGAGGAACGGTGTGTTTGCATGTTATTGAAACATGCCTGCACTCACAGCAGCCGTTCTCTTTTTATTCATTATTTTCTCGCAGCCCATAGTATTATTTCCCAAGACCATAATAATAAAAAATTATCAATTAATAATTAATCAAAATTTATGAAAATCATTATTTGTGAACGTAGCGTTTGCTAAAGGCCAAACGTGCTAACTGACCAAACATTGAGCAAGGCAGGAAAATATTCAGTCTACCTGAAGGAAGATGTATTTCATTCATTCATTTCATTTCTTTCATTGAAAAGTATGCATTTTATTTATTCACACCCTATATGGTTGAAATAATATTTTAGTTCAAAACTTTAAAGGGGGGGTGAAATGCTCGTTTTCACTCAATATCCTGTTAATCTTGAGTACCTATAGAGTAGTACTGCATCCTTCATAACTCCAAAAAGTCTTTATTTTTATTATATTTATAAGAGAAAGATAGTCTGTACCGATTTTTCCCGGAAAAAAACGAGCGCCTAGAGGCATTTAGTGTGGGCGGAGCTAAAGAATCACGAGTGCCAGTAGGCTTTTGAGTTGAGAGCGGCTGGAAGCTGTGACACAGATCCAGAGGCTGAAATTTATCAAGAGCAGCATCAGCAAAGGCGGTATGCTATGTGGTATGTACTGAAACTGTATGTGGAAAGTGCAGTTTGATGCCAACATCGCATGTTGTTTACTTGATGTGCTTACGCGCTGATAGCTATGTTAACAACACAGAGATATTTGAAGCAGTTTTACTCACCGCATGTGGTTCCAACACACAATCGTGACCCTTTTTCGTTGGGACTGCATTATCCTTAAGAAATAAACGATGTGCAAATCCGTCGTCAAACTGGGCCTTGTTTGTAAAACAAGCATCTTCGAAATGCAGGGGAACAAACACAAACACTTGCACAACTCCGTTGATGCTCTGTAAAAATAAACTCCATCCACTCGTCCCTTAATGCTGTTTCTCTTTTGGTAATCTGTGCAGGGTTGTCTTGCCCTGGCAACCAAAAACACACTTCTTTTGTGACTTTTCGCGACGCTCTCGCTCTGATCAGCCTGTGCTCAGCCTCTCAGTGTTCTGCGAGAGTGTCCGGCAGAAGAGCGCGCACTTAGGACCCATATAAGGAAATTCCGCTCCATCTAACGTCACACAGAGCCATACTCGAAAAAAACTTTCCGAAACTTGTGACAAACCGGAAGAGGTTTTTTTGGAACAAAAATACTCCTTCAAACGTACAACTTAATTTTTAAAACTTTGTCCATGTTTAGCATGGGAATCCAACTCTTTAACAGTGTAAAAAACTCAGTATGCATGAAATAGCATTTCACCCCCCCTTTAAGTTCCGTTGTTTAAAAAAAATTATTAGCTAACGTTTCATAGACCTTCAGTTGTTATGCTCTTACATCCAATAACATTTGTAATTTTACAATATTTTCACCTCCTAAATCACTAACCTTTAAAGTCACAAATTTACTCAGGCCAAATGCATTTTTTTTAAATTAAATTATTTTTTTTATTTCTTGAATAATTGTAGCATACATAAATAGGTGAAGCAAAACAAATATTTGGATCGCCCCTTATGAGTTTATCATTAAAAGGGTAAAATGTCACAGTTCATGTTAAATGGCCTAAATTAACTTTTGTTAGCAATATAATAAGAACTAACAATATATATATGTATGTATGTATGTATGTATATATATATATATTTTTTTTTTTTTTTTTTTTTTTTTTTTTTTTTTAAATGAACAATTACTGTATAAAATGGGGCAGCAACCTTTATATCAAACATTTTTAAATGGTCCACAGCTGAGCATGGCGGGAGGCTGATCTGCACCAAAGAGCTTGAAGTGAATGTGATGAACGAAGTTATTTTCAGATGCAATGCAAAAAAAAAAAAAACTGGAAAGCCTAGATTAAGCCCAGACTCTGTTCCTAATGCTGGGTAAACACCAAAATATTTTTAACATCTTAAAAGATTTTCAAAATGTGATAGAGTGCAAACATGAGGATAAAAAATCCTATATTTAACCGTTTTGCTCCTATAGTGTGTGGTGTGCCACGATGTGACAAAGACAGCACACCACACAAAAACAAGATTTTCAACCAGAGTCTCGACTGTGAACACAGGAAATCTCGCAAAATCTCACAAGACTTCAGAATAAGCGTCGCAGACGATATGCAGGAAGCCATTGCAATGATAGTGTTTGGAATGATTTTTTACATGAACCGTTGTATAAACATTCGTGCTGTTGGCACAAATCAACAAGCTGATCCTCCATCTCTGCTGTCCACTTCAATTTTGTTTCGTTTCATGTGATAATCTCCGGAGCGTGCGCGCGTTTGTCCTCGGGGTTCCCCCCACACATCAGGATTTCTGATCGTAAATATTAAACATGTTTTTTAGGCTAACTTGTATGCCAGATATCCAGGAATTATTAGCCGTATTTCCACTGTCTGGCCACGTGCGAGCGAAGGCTATGATCAGCCCAAATTAGTGATTTGAGTGCTTACCAATAGTGTGTGGCTGCACGCGCACGCGCCAAACACGTCTTTTCATGATCCCGGAGTAGATTGAAAGGCTAGTTTGAAAGACAGAGGGGAGTACAGCCTTTAATCCTCCGACCGAAAGTTTCTATAATCAAACGGCGCAACCTAATATTTATCTTTATTTCTCAAAGAATAACAGGCGAGCTGATCCGCATCAACTCCATTGCGATCAGCCACTTTAAACCACTTCAATTAGGTCCAAAAGAGTTCCCATTTAGAAAAATCTTGATAAATTCTCATATGTTCACGTCTCATTGCTTTACAGGGAATTATCATTTCTATAAATTTGTTCACTTAATTATGTGCTCTCGAGAGTTTCAGCACTCTCTCCACTGCCATCACAATAGGAATAGGCATACATCAAAATGAAAAAAAAAGAAAAAACATTTAGGCCTTTATTTAGCTATAACACGAGCCTATGATAATGTGACATTTATATACAACAGTACAATAATGTTACTGAATAACTTTTATAGATAGGCTACATTGTTTTTGCTCCGTCCAAACAGAACAAACAGCTGAACCGCTGCGTCTCTGAGCAACACGCGTTTTGATCCTCAATATATCTTCATTTTTGACAATCAGAATCAGATGAGTAAATGATTCAAGTAGGCTACCAAGAGTCGTTTGCTAGGTCAAAAGAATGAGGATTTCTCATTTGAATAAAGGATTCAACTCTTTCATTGAAGATAGAAGGCGTTTCTCAATGTCAAGGATACTTCCTTGGTAGGACTGATCCTTCCAAGTCACTTCCTTCAGAGGCTAGGTGAGAGTCCTCTTTAGCATACGGAGAACACGTAAATGGAACAGGCTAGCAAGTGCACGTAATTGTGTCATTACGTCAGTGAAAAGGTCAGTTTGAATAACGCTGTGAATGGTATCATTAAATTACTTTGGACAACTTAACTAGTTATTTAAAGAGTTATAAAAGAAATGCCGTTGACGCAACCAATTGTTAAATGACAGGTCTGGTTCAGTTAACCATTTGTATTTGTATAATTTACAATATCAATACGGTAGTAATTTGTATTGGCATTTAAACATCAAACTTTACTTATATTTACTACAGTTATAACAAATGTTTGGTAACGTAAATAAAAACCATTAACGCTGCGACCACGTTAACGTTCGACATTTTAGAATTTTTGAACTAACGTTAGATAGCAAAGCTGCGCGCATAGGATTGTGGGTGATTTGAGAGCGCGAAGGATACACATATGCATCCTTTCCTGTGTATGGGATATTCTTCAAACGAAGGACTCAGTCCTTGGTTGAAATTCAGAGGATCCTCAGCATTGGAACAGTCCTTCGACGGATGTTGATGACGTAGCATCCTCGAAATACTGGCTTCCAGAGATCCTTCCTTGACATTGAGAAACACCAAGAGACTGAACTACTGGCGGTGTTAGTTTCATATAAAAAGTAGGCGTTTCCTTTTTTCAATAATTTCATATTTCAACATTAATTTTTTTTTACATTAAAAACATTAATTTCTTAACATAATATATGCAATTATAATTTGCTGTGTAAATCCACATGCTATGTCTAAACAGCCTGTGTCAATCCAAAAATTTATTTTATTGATACAGACTTCCTTTTATTTGGTCATAATAGCCATTCACCATGTCTTTGCATGCTGATTAAATTTGTTGACTAAATTTAATAATCTGACATAAGAGGACAGATAGCTATGACAATGAATTCAAAAATACAGTTTTCTCTTTCTCCTGTTTTTGATCTTCTCTCAACCGAGCGATCACATCCTGCATTATTTTGTATTATAATGAAGACGTAATATTAGCCCACGGCTATACTTTGACTAAAGACATGTTGCATATTACCTGTTCTAGGAACCTCAAAGCATATTTACATTTGTGTGTAATTTGTGCTACTCGATCATGATATTTGTAGGGTAAGTAGGGCCCAAACATAGAGTCAAGCCCCCAGCCCCCTAAATGTGCATACAGGCCTTAAATAACAAATAGTCCTTATTAAAAATATATATTATTCCTAAGAATTTAAGTTATCTAAGTCAATTTAAGTCAATACGTGTTTACATTTAGGCTATTTCAATGGATTTTATTCAGTCAGTGAAGCCAAATAAATGGGTGACAAATAGCATGCATATACAGACTATTCATTTTACAGGCTCAAAAACTCTTATTTTGAAAAACGATGACAAATCAGAATTAGCACCACCCACAGGACCCAAACAGAATATCAAGTGGTTTTTCTGATTTCCGTGCAAGAACATGAAAACGACAAAAAGTCATAATTTTGTTTTTTCGTTTTTCTGAAAAAATTGGACAGCATTGGATAGAGAAATTAATTTACAAGCTTCCTTACAAAAGGGTGCATAGTCATTATTATCATCATCATCATTATCATCATTATTATAATCATTATTTACAGATTGCATTTCTGGTCTCAAATTGTAGCTTTTTACTCCTTACAATTTATAAATGTATGAATTTCTGTCATGACAGTTATTTTCTATAAACTGAATGTTGTAGCAAAGGTAATAAAGAGAATTTATTAATGAACACATATGATTATGGTGGGTTTAATTTCCGTGATTTCTCTTTTTTGAACCACACTTTCAAAATTAATTCGATTAGACAGTTTTTGTGTAATCCAAACTCAGTATGGAGTCTCCAATGGCTACTTTTCCAAATCAGGTGGTCTCCCTTTCCTATTGATTCGTATTCATAATATTGCTAGAATCCTTTACAATTTAACCAATTTCATAAACAGGCATTACTTGCATGGTCATTAATTTTTAAGTACCCCTCAGCGGTACTTAATTTGAAAAAAAAAAAAATTGGCTGTTTCCTAGTTATTTAACTCAGAAGGTCTTATTTTAAGTCACAAAGAATTCTACAGCCAAGCATGGTGACCCATAGTCAGAATTTGTGCTCTGCCTTTAACCCATCCAAAGTGCACACACAGCAGTGAACACACACACACACACTGTGAACACACACCCAGAGCAGTGGGCATCATTTATGCTGCGCTGCCCGGTGAGCAGTTTGGGGTTTGGTGACTTGCTCAAGGACATCTCAGTTGTGATATTGCCGGCCCGAGACTTAAACCCACAAACCCTAGGGTTAGAAGTCAAACTCTCTAACCACTAGGCCACGACTTTGCCCAGTATCCTTTATCAGGTAACTATAAGATTAGATCGCTTTTTCAAAAGGAGCTCGTAACAACTCCATGTGTGATGTTACACAGCTAAAGTGTTTTTGAAAAGGTTTAAATCAGACACAGATACAAGCTGATGTTTTTATGGTGACCTTAATGAAACTGATATACAGTGACCTCCTCAATTATTGGCTCCCCTGTTTAAGATGTGGTCATGGACTTCTAAAAATTCTCCTTTTTTTAAAAAAATAACACAGTTCCTAGATACCCTGACCAACTTTAGCAACTACAGAAAAATATCAACTAATAAAAAAATCAATAACATTTTTCAGCAGAATTGTTAGGGTTGCCGATAATTGTGGGACACATGATTTCAAGTTTTTTTTTTTTTTTTTTCTAAATGTGTGATTTTTTTTTTTTTTTTTTTTACCACCAAAGTAATTTACTTAAAAGTTTGGATTTTTCTCTTTTTTTTGCATTTGGGTTCTATGCTGTTAAAAAAAAAGGATATTTTTTAGAAGTCCACGACCACATCTTAAACGGGGTTCCAATAATTGTGGAGGGCACTGTATAGTTTGAGACTGTCCTCACACACAGCTATTTTGGATTGAATTCTCTAATGATATCCATCGCAGTGTGCTACAGGGTTTCTCTTTGCTTTTTAAGGATGTACTGATTGGCTTCTTTAATATTTAAAAAGACAAAATTAATGTATATGTCATTATTAACCTATTATGACTTCTTGCTAAATTTCATATTCACCACAGTAAATTCACTATATATATATATATATATATATATATATATATATATATATATATACCAAACTATTTAATCTTCCAATAATCTTAAGAATGTTAAAAAAATGTTTAATCTTTTTAATTTATTTTGTTAAAGCTTTCATTTAGTATTATTTATATTTATGTTTACATACGCCTGTGAATGGTGCTTTGCATGTAATGCCACTTCTTTGTATGCAATATTTACATTCTCTGTACTTTTATCTTTGGAACCTTGGCATTAATAAAATATAAAAAAAGAAATAATCAATTATCTTTCCAACTCAGACTGCACTGACTGAAACAGGTAGAGTAGAGTAGAGTAGAGTAGAGGTGAAGTACTTTTGAGCGTGCGCGACTGAACGGAAAAACTCCCCGAGACGACTCGTTCTTCCCGAGTCACATTAAAGATTAGTTTAAAATGACCGAATCGTTCAAATTTCGGGGGGGTGGGGCAAAACATGTAGACATCCCACTGTGATTCATAACACTGATGTTCACTTACTTTTGCTGTTCAGGAGCATCAGAACTCTGGACCAGATTAAGGAACTGGGACAATCTAGACCACAAAACGGGTGAACTGTTTCCAGTTTCTCCAGACTTTATTGAATGGATTTTCCCCATTTCTGTTGCAATCAATCTGTAGTCAATGAAAATGCAATTTCAATACGCATATTGAGAAAATGAAATACTACTATTAATAATAAAAATAAATTAATAAATAAAAATGTTTAGACAAATCTACCTTTACTTAGCCATGTTGCGGCATGAAAGCATTTATCACACAATCATTAATATGAGAATTTGATTAAGAAATACACTCCTAGTGATCCAAAGTGTCAATGGGTTAATAATACTCCACAAGAAGCACTGTGAGTGCATGTGCCTTTTGTATGCATATGTGTGTTTGTGTGTGTGCGGTAATAGCTCAGACCTGTAAACAGATGGCTGTCTAAGCAGTGTGTCATCCAGCACAACTCCTTTGACAAACTCATAGCAGATACCATTGGTAAAACTGCAGTACAGTTCCGGGCCGCAGCCATGTTTGTGTAACACCTGGAACATCTCCATTTCCTTATCTCGGTCCATAAAAAGCTCAGTCATCTGTCCATAAACCCTCACCAGTAAAACAGGGTCTTGCATCAGAGAGCCAACATAGCATCCCATTAATTGGTTAGTGATGCCCTCAGTGAAAGCCTAGGATAATTCAAATAATAATAATTATTATTATTGCTGCAATTAAGAGGCCAAGCACAACAGAGGTAAAATAAACAGCTAAGGAACTTTAAATACTCAGTAAGGGACAGTAGGTGGCGTTGTCAAGTCAAGTCACCTTTATTTATATAGCGCTTTAAGCAAAATACAATGCATCAAAGCAACTGAACAACATTCATTAGGAAAACAGTGTCAATAATGCAAAATGATAGTTAAAAGCAGTTCATCATTGAATTCAGTGATGTCATTTCTGTTCAGTTAAATAGTCTCTGTGCATTTATTTACAATCAAGTCAACGGTATCGCTGTAGATGAAGTGACCCCAACTAAGCAAGCCAGAGGTGACAGCGGCAAGGAACCAAAACTCCATCAGTGACAGAATGGAGAAAAAACCTTGGGAGAAACCAAGTGTGTCAATAATGCAAACAGTTAAGGCAGTTCATCATTGAATTCAGTGATGTCATCATCTCAGGTCAGTTTACAAACCTGATTCCAAAAAAGTTGGCACACTGTACAAATTGTGAGTAAAAAAGGAATGGAATAATTTCATCTGTGTGCTCCCCCAAATGGCTCTGTGTTGTGTTTGGGTGATGGTTGAATGAGGAGGACACAAAGATCGTTGTCGTCACAGCGGTGAAGCTTATTTATTGGGCTCTTTATCTGCATCAGCCACTTTTCACAAAGAAAATAGAACTGTTAGTTACTAACATCAAAACTAAAAATGCATATAAAATCATAAAACAAGACAATATAGTTTTAGCTGCCGTTATATATGTATATATGTTAGTTAACATCTTTAACAGCAATATATATCTTCAAATAACATGGATGGCCAATATAATTAAAGAAATATAATATAAAACCAACCTTACCTTTTCATAAGGAAAATAGAACTGAATTAAACAACAGCTCCACCCATGTGAAGAAAGGCTAACTCACACAATGAAATACTCATAAAACACAGCTCCCCCTTAAGGCTGGGAGAAACATATTACATCTTGCCTACATACATACATATATTTATATATATATAAAATATCAAATGTTGAAAGTGAGACATTTTTAAAATGTCACGCCAAATATTGGCTCATTTTGGATTTCATGAGAACTACACATTCCAAAAAAGTTGGGACAGGTAGCAATAAGAGGCTGGAAAAGTTAAATGTACAACCCCAAATCAGAAAAATTTGGGAGAGTATGGAAAACGAAAATAAAAAAAAGAAAGTATTGTAAATATAAATCATGTTTTGTCTGGTCAACTTCATGTCATTTGTAAATATGCATCCTTTCCTGTCATTCAGACCTGCAACACATTTAAAAAAAAAAGTTGGGACAGGAGCAATTTAGGGCTAGTAATGAGGTAAAATGGTAAAATAATGATGTGATTTGAAACAGGTTATGTCAACAGGTGATTGTAATTATGATTTGGTACAAAAGCAGCATCCAAGAAAGGTCTAATCCTTTAGGACCATAGATGGGCCGAGGATCGCCAGTTTGCCAACAAATACGTGAGAAAATTATTGAAATGTTTAAAAACAATGTTCCTCAAATAAAGATAGGAAGAGATTTGGGTATTAAAGGATTCAAGGAATCTGGAGGAATTTCAGTGTGTAAAGGAAAAGGGCGCAAGCCTAAGCTGAACAACCGTGATCTCCGATCCCTCAGGCGGCACTGCATCAAGAATCGTCATTCATCTAGAAGCGATATCACCACATGGGCTCAGGACTACTTTGGCAAACCTTTGTCAAGTACCACAATACATAGTTACATCCACAAATGCCAAGTAAAACTGTACTGTGCCAAAAGGAAGCCCTATGTTAACAGTGTCCAGAAGCGCCGTCGACTTCTCTGGGCTCGGAGGCATCTGGGATGGACCATCACACAGTGGAAACGTGTACTGTGGTCAGATGAATCAGTATTTCAGGTATTTTTTGGGAGGAATGGACGCCGTGTGATCCGGACCAAAGAAGAGAAGGATCATCCAGACTGTTACCAGCAACAAGTCCAAAAGCCAGGGTCTGTCATGTTATGGGGTTGTGTCAGTGCCCTTGGCAAAGGTAACTTGCACTTCTGTGAAGGCACCATTAATGCTGAAAAGTACATAGAGATTTTGGAGCATAATATGCTGCCTTCAAGAAAGACATCTTTTCCATGGACGTCCATGCATATTTCAACAAGACAATGCAAAACTACATTCTGCACACATTACAAAGTCCTGGCTGCGGAGGAAGAGGGTACGGGTACTTGACTGGCCTGCCTGCAGTCCCGACCTGTCTCCAATAGAGAATGTGTGGCACATTTTGAAGCGCAAAATGCGACAACGAAGACCCCGTACTGTTGCCCACCTTAAGACTTGTTTGCAGGAAGAATGGGACAAAATTACACCTGAAACACTTCATCACTTGGTGTCTTCAGTCCCTAAACGTCTTTTAAGTGTTGTGAAAAGGAATGGCAACATTACAAAGTGGTAAATGCTTTACTGTCCCAACTTTTTTTTAAATGTGTTGTAGGTCTGAATGACAAGAAAGGATGCATATTTACAAATGACATAAAGTTGACCAGAGAAAACATGAAATATTTTGTGTTCATATTGTCTGAAATGAAATACAAGTCAAAGTAAATTTAGAAATCACTACTTTTTTTTATTTGCGTTTTCCATACTCTCCAAACTTTTTCTGATTTGGGGTTTGTACATATAAGGAACAGCGGGAGGACCAATTTTCAACTTATTATGTCAATTGGCAACATGATTGGGTATAAAAAGAGCCTCTCAGAGTGGCAGTGTCTCTCAGAAGTAAAGATGTGTTCCTGTAATGTCCTCAAGTGCAAGGATGGGGGTTCAATTCCCCGGGAACACATGATAGGTTAAAATTGATAGCCTGAATGCACTGTAAGTCGCTTTGGATAAAAGTGTCTGCTAAATAGATACATTTAATTGAATTTAATTGAATTTTAAGATGGGCAGAGGATCACCATGCCATCCACCACTGCCGGCTAAAACTCTATATGTCTAAAAAGAAGCCATGAACCAGAAGTGCAGGCATTTTCTCTGGGCCAGGGCTCATTTAAAATGGACTGTGACAAGGTGGAAAACTGTTCTGTGGTCAGACAAGTTCTGTTTTGGAAAACTGGAATGCCATGTCATCCGGACTAAAGAGGACAAAGATAACCCAAGTTGTTATCAGCGCTCAGTTCAGAAGCTTGCATCTCTGATGGTATGGGGTTGCATGAGTGTGTGTGGCATGGGCAGCTTACACATCTGGAAAGGCACCATCAATGCTGAAAGGTATATCCAAGTTCTAGAACAACATATGCTCCAATCTAGATGTTTTCTCTATCTGGGAAGACCTTGCATTTTCCAACATGACAATGCCAGACCACATATTGCATCAATTACAAGATCATGGCTGTGTAGCGTATCAGACCCGAACCAGACAAATTAAAGAGTCGATCAGGACTGTGGTTGAAACACGAGCTGAATTCCTCAGTCGTAAATCATTCCTAGTGCCAGAGTCAGAAGCAATATAACCAACCAACCAACTCTTTCACAGAACAGGTTTCAACATTAACACCACTAGAACAATTATTGACAATTTCAATTCGGAGAAGAGATTGTCAAATTTGGGACAAGTAATCAAGATACAACGGCGGCCAGCACATGTAAACCCATGAGAGTAATAAACAAGATTCTTGGATTGACTTCCCCCCACCTAGCAGAACCAGACTGAAATTCCTAAGGGGACCTCTTAACCTCTGGTCCCCACAGAACATCTTTTGTCAGAGAATGGCACAGAAACTGTCTTTTCTAGATATAGATGGTTCTATGTAACCCACACATTTGACTATCATATAATCACTTTTTTGTGTGTCTTTTAATAACTATGGGACAATATCTGATTGGTCAAGACAACATTTGAGGTGTGGCCAGCAGGCCAGTTTAAATACTCAGGACACCATCAAAGGTTGCTTTTTAGTTTTCTTTTAGCTTTGCTTCCTAGCTTTTGCTTTTAGCCTGCTTTTTGCCTTTTTAGAGTTAGCCTGCATGCCTGCTGCTACTTAGCCACGATGAGAAGAAAGACCACCTAGTCTCATTAAACTTTACTTCTGTTCTTTTACTTTAGTTTATTTTCTTTTCCATTTGAGAGTTTTGTGTTCTGAGTAAAGTTTTGCAATACCGTGTCTCCAAGTCGGATCTCGAGTGCCCGTTCAACTTCAACTAGCCCTCATAACTCCACGTCTTCAGCCAACGCACAACCACGGGCTTCCCAAGACGTCACTTCAGTGACTACTGCACTTCCAGCCAATCAACGACATCGGGAAACCCCCTTTCAATGACAACAAAGGGAACCCCTTTACACAGGCAATGCAAGTACCTCCAGACTGATCTATACTGGTGTATCTACTATAATTTTAACCTCATTGAGGAACTCAATGCGAGGGTTAATTAAGTGATTGATGGTTGTTCATGTCTATGCAATTTCATGTATTGCTGTAAACTTGGGATTCCACATTTCCATTCTCTTAAACTCATTCTTCTCTAACTTTCTATCTTCCTGCAACTTGTATGAATGTGTGAGTGCATGTGCTTATGTGTTAGATTCGTTTATATGTCTTAGATTTATCTAATAAAGCCTTATTCATATTTAAAAGAGAAGTATCTTGTGTTTTGTGCTTACAAGTTAATGTCTTAAGAAATTGTTGCATGTTTAGTAAAACGTAAGGCACTGTATAATTTTGTTCCCATTATTTGGGCCTTATTAGCCTAAAACATGAAACAAATAAATGAAACCTGCACGATTTAGCTAAATCTTTGAAGTCAGAATCACAGCGCTCCGCTCCGATTTTCCTTCAAACAAACCGATGTAAATTACAAATTCGAGTTAATTGATAAAATCGATTTATTACCCAGCCCTACTTGCTTTCATATAATTGAATAAAAAAAATATGTGCAAGATTTTAACTGCGTGTGTGATGCTGGATGTGCATTTATTCTTATTTGTTTTATCTTCATTACAAATCTTGTTTGGTTTTATTTTGGATAATTGCATGTAAAAAATCATTTACTTTGTAAGGCATATGCAAAATGTGAATTAATATTCATATTCAAGTGTTTGTGCAAAATGTAGTAATATGCATTATTGACAGGGCGGCGCCGTCTCATCATTTTAATTTTTAGTGATAATTAAAATTAAAATTGTGGTGTCTCACATACATGAAAAAATATATCTACAGAAAGCTTGAAATGTCTTTTAAATGAAAAGGAAAGCATTGTGTAATCTGTGAATGTTGCATTTCTCTTGTCAGAGGGAGCAGCACTGTGAATTTCATCTTGCAGCCAACAAGAAAACATTTGTTTATTAATAAATAATTAAAATGTCTCATCTTTCACAATTATTAGGCTACTTCTGCATGTGCTTTATGGCAAACTTAATGCATGTGCTTGAGGGCAGAATATATTAAGACTTGATTATGTAAATTTAATATAAACCTCTGATTAGTTGAATATAACAAATGAACGACTAGAACCTGCTCAGCAAGTTTGAAACTCTCTTAAGACACTGTCCATATGAAAGAGCAAGAGATTCACCCCTTTATCTCGACCACCATAAGCCATACATAACTACCCCCCAAAAACCCAACCCTCTCCAGCTTAACTGAATACGGTCTGTTTTTTGGCTGTGAGGAACGGTGCGTTTTTATGTTACTGGGCTGAAACATGCCTGCACTCACAGCAGCCTTACTTTTTGTGTTCATTATTTTCTCGCAGCCCATATTATTATTTTCACAAGACCATAATGGCAGTAACAAATTATCAATATATATTTAATCATTATTTTATGAAAATCATTGTTATTTGTGATCATGGGTGTTTGCGGAAGACTTTAAGACCAAGTGGAATCCTCCGTCAGCTGCTCCGCCTCCCAGCGCACGGGACTCTGCTTACAGACGAAGCTTCACCGTCTGCAGTTTTACTTTACTAAATCAGATTGAGGCGAATACAGCTTATTGATCGTGAGCCCAACATTTAGCAAGGCAGGAAAACATTATTAATGCACAATATATATATATATATATATATATATATATATATATTATATATACATAGCATATTATTAATTCACACATAAGGCATAATCCAAAAATGCAAAGTGTTAGTAATTTGAAAGAAATCAATAATAATAACAGAGTTAATAATAATTATTGCTAAATGCTTGACCGTTCTCATTTTCGCTCTGCATAAGTAACCTGAAGATTTTTTTTTTTTAACCAAGAGTGAACCGAACTGAAAATTAAATGAAAACATTTAGCATTTTTAAAAAAATATCGCCGTTAATCTATTCTCAAAGTTGGTTTGGGAGCTGGGTCTATACTAAGCAAGCTATGATGACTTTCACCTTGATATTTTATATAACCGACTGGCTGAGGCCAGCCTAAAAAGATGCTCAGGACAGTTGACGGGTCACTGCTGCGCATCGTCATGAAAGCTTATCTTTTTCACGTGTTTTTAAGCCTTACCGCTTGTCGATTTAAACATTAAACAAACATTAAACTAGAGAAAGGCGTCTCAAAACACTTGAAAATCGAATTTGCTTATTTTTGCTCTTGTGCCAACAAATACATGTGGTCATGTATTACATGTAAATACAAAATATGTCAAAATATCCACTTTTTTCAAATTATGCTAGAAAAAACTGTCAGTTATTTATTAAGTAAAAAGTACACAGTTGAGGAAAAAATTGGATGTGTATTATATTGGATGTGTTCGTCGTCTCTTAAAGGGGGGGTGAAATGCTCGTTTTCACTCAATATTCTGTTAATCTTGAGTACCTATAGAGTAGTACTGCATCCTTCATAACTCCAAAAAGTCTTTAGTTTTATTATATTCATAAGAGAAAGATAGTTTGTACCGATTTTTCCCGGAAAAACACGACCGACTGGAGGCGTGACGTGTGGGCGGAGCTAAAGAATCACGAGCGCGAGTAGGCTTTTGCGTTGAGAGCGTTTGAAAGCTGTGACATTATCGTGAGGACAAAACCATCATCCAAAACAAACCATGGCTAACAGTCAGATTCAGCTGTTTATTTATGATCCAGAATCAGATCCCGAGGCTAAAACTGAACGAGAGCAGCAGCAGCAATGACTCGCTCCGAGCGGGGCTCGAACCCGGGTCTCCGGCATTGGAGGCGGACGCACTAACAAGGAGGCAGAGATATTTTAAGCAGTTTTACTCACCGCCTGCGGTTCCAACACACGATCGTGACCCTTTTTCGTTGGGATTGCATCATCCTTAAGAAATAAACGATATGCAAATCCGTCGTCAAACTGGGCCTTGTTTGTAAAACAAGCATCTTCGAAATGCAGGGAACAAACACAAACACTTGCACAACTATGTTAATGCTCTGTAAAAATAAACTCCATCCACTGGTCCCTTAATGCTGTTTCTCTTTTGGTAATCTGTGCAGGGTTGTCTTGCCCTGGCAACCAAAAACACACTTCTTTTGTGACATTTGGCGGCGCTCTCGCTCTGATCAGTGAAGTCTGTTGTGCTCTCAGTGCTCTGCTATACGGGAGCGTGCGCTCTTCCGGCAGATGTGCCCTCAGGACCCATATAAGGAAATTCCGCTCCATCTAACGTCACACAGAGCCATACTCGAAAAAAACTTTCCGAAACTTGTGGCAAACCTAGCTACTGGCTGCTGTAATGTTAATCCAAGAAAATTAAAATGAAAATCACTCACTGCTCTTGACTGAATTACTTTGTAGTTTTAACAGTCAAACCAAAAATTATTCAGACACCAGATATCATATATATATATATATATATATATATATATATATATATATATATATATATGTATATATATATATATATATATATATATATATATATATATATATATGTATATATATATATATGTATATATATATATATATGTATATATATATATATATGTATATATATATATATATATGTATATATATATATATATATATATATATATATATATATATATATATATATATATATATATATATATGTATATATATATATATATATATATATATATATATATATATATATATATATATATCAGATATATATAGCAAAACTGTAATAATGTGAGAAATGTTGAAGGTGTCTGAATAAATGTAGGTTTGATTGTATATTTCCTTTTTACATTGAAGATTATCCAGTGCTATTTTACATTTAATTATTTAGTTTCTTTACCTTGAAACCTACGAACTTGAAAAAAACTAAATAAAATAAATAAAAATAAACGAACATACAAATTAAACAATTTCAAACAGGGCCCACTGGTACAACCTTCACCGGGGCCCCGCTGACCCCAGCTACGGCCCTGCTCACGCCTGTTTCACACATACAGCTATGGTCCTGCTCACGCCTGTTTCACACATACTCCGTCTGCAGTGCGTATGCAGTCCGTGTACGTTACGTATGTGGTGCAGCACGGACTCGATGTGCTTTCACACAGTATGCGTTTCATTTAATTCATTCAAAACTATGGTTGAAGAAAATAATCAAAATCAAGAAGAGGAAACATGGGCAACTGTTGTCTCGAGAAAAGAAGATAAATGGAGCTGAAATGGTGAAAGGAAGGACTAAACAACAACAGAAGGTACAAGATAAAGCAAAGGATTATTCAAATGGAAAAAAAGAGACAAGAGAAAAGTCAAAAAGATTAAATGATAAATAAGTTGAGAGGTAAAATGAGATACCAGAGAGAGTACTGCGTATGCTGACAATGAATGTGCAAAATCCGGAAACATTAACTGTTATGATGATAATTAAAGCTGTAGAGTACAAAACTGGAATTGGCAAATTATGTGGACTAAGGAAAAATACTGATTTTGAATGTGAACACATTTTGGAGAAAGAAACAGACTTTGAACATATATTGGAAGGAACTAATGGGCAAATGTGTGAAATAAGGAAGCTTTGTGCAACAGAATGGATGGTTTCTTTTCTAAATTTGCCAAATTTTATAAGTGATGAGGAAGTACTGCAAAAATTAACAAGCTGTTAAAACACCGATACTACCTCTGAGAAGGAGGTTTTACCCTGGGATAACGGTGGCAGATGGAACAAGGTTTAACAGAGTAAAATTTCCAAAGGACTGATTCATATAATACAAGGATTGAAATTGAAATCATACTCTAGATTTAATACTGTCACATGAATTGATGTTGATAGTGTTTAAATTATGCAGCCAAGTTATGATATCTCAGATCATTATTTAGTTTTGTACAAACTTCATATAGCCAAAATTGTAAATTCTACTTCTTGTTACAAGTATAGAAGAACCATCACTTCTACCACAAAAGACTGCTTTTTAAGTTATCTTCCTGATGTATCCAAATTCCTTAGCATATCCAAAACCTCAGGACAACTTGATGATGTAACATGGTGTTAGCTTTCACTGTTATGCTGATGATACTCAGCTCTAGATTTCTTCGTGGCCCGGTGAAACACACCAATTTGAAAAACTAATGGAATGCATTGTCGATATAAAAAACTGGATGACGAGTAATTTCTTACTGCTAAATTCTGAAAAAAACAGAGGTGTTAATTATAGGACCTAAAAACTCTGCTTGTGATAACCTAGAACACTGTCTAAGACTTGATAGTTGCTCTGTCAATTTATCATCAGTTAGGAACCTAGGTGTGCTATTTGATGGCAATCTTTCCTTAGAAAGCCACGTTTCTAGCATTTGTAAAACTGCATTTTTCCATCTCAAAAATATATCTAAATTACGGCCTATGCTCTTCAATGTCAAATGCAGAAATGTTGCATTTATGACCTCAAGGTTAGATTATTGTAATGCTTATTTGGGTGGTTGTTCTGCACGCTTAGTAAACAAACTACAGCTAGTCCAAAATGCAGCAGCAAGAGTTCTTACTAGAACCAGGATGTATGAGCATATTAGCCCGGTCCTGTCAACCCTGCACTGGCTCCCTATCAAACATTGTATAGATTTTAAAATATTGCTTATTACTAATAAAGCCCTGAATGGTTTAGCACCTCAGTATTTGAATGAGCTCCTTTTACATTATAATCCTCTACGTCCGCTACGTTCTCAAAACTCAGGCAATTTGATAATACCACAGTGTGTGAGTGTGAGTGCGTGTGCTTATGTGTTAGATTAGCATATATGTCTTAGATTTATCTAATAAAGCCTTATTAATATTGAAAAGAGAAGTATCTTGTGTTTTGTGCTTACAAGTTAATGTCTTAAACTGCCGATCTTGTTACTGTGCTAATTAATAGTGTTTTCACTATACTTTGGATATTATTATTCAGTGCAGATTTGATGTTAAACGGCTTGTTCAGTGAATCGCAGGGCATCTTAGTGATCAGCCGTGAATCTGTTCAAATTCCCATTAAAATCTTAAATGATTCCCTTTGAGCTAAATTGACCTGTTTCCCTTACAGCTGGGTAGAAGAAGGATCCGGTTACTGAAATGGGCAGCAGTCCAGATCTTTCACCCATTGAAAACATTTGGCGCATCATATAGTGGAAGATGCAAGAACGAAGACCTAAGACAGTTGAGCACCTAGAAGCCTGTCTTAGACAAGAATGGGAACATTCCTATTCCTAAACTTAAGCAACTTGACTCCTCAGTCACCAGATGTTTGCAAACTGTTAAAAAGAAAAAAAAAAAAACAAGAGGGGATGTCACACAGTGGTAAACATGGCCTTGTCCAAATTTTTTTGAGATGTGTTCATGCCATGAAATTTTAAATACACTTTTTTGTCATCTATGTGGTAATCTGAATAAAATGTAGAAATTTGAAACTTCCACATCATTGCATTCTGTTTTTATTCACAATTTGTACAGGATCCCAACTTTTCTGTTATCAGGTTTGTAAATAGTATTAGTGAAATATTTTGCAATCAAGTCAACGATATTGCTGTAGATGAAGTGACCCCAACTAAGCAAGCCAGAGCAAACCAAAACTCCATCGGTGACAGAATGGCGCCCACCTAGCGCGACGGCAGTGTTGACAGCTGCAATCCCCCTGTCACTCAAGTGGCTACGCCCTTAATTATGCAGAACTTTAAGTCTTAATATGATTTAAATGGATGAGTTATAAAAAAATCCCCCCCCCTCACAGTTGTCATGAAGGGCAAAATTAGCTATTTAGACCAAAATCATTTTTTGTAAAATTGGGCATTTTAACATGGGGAGTCTATGGGACTGACTCCCTTTTGCAGCCAGCCTCAAGCGGCCAGTCGATGAATTGCAATTTTAGTCACTTCCTTAATGGCCTCACGAGAGAGAGCGGGAGGTTGGCGCTCGGTCTAAACATTCCATAGCTCTTTCATTTTTTCATTTCTCTGTTTTCGCCGGAACAGAGACTGATCTACAAATACGAGAAAGAAATGAAGAAAGTAAACCAATTCAGAAAGATAAGGCGGAAGAAAGGGGACCTTACAGGAACAAGCTCACACCAAGCACAAAACAGCGGTGTTTGGAGAAGCTCTCAGGCATCCAAAATATCGACCCATACGAGCTCCCTGCAGCGGCACCGAGAACTGGACCATTTACCTCCATGCACACATATGGATATTGTGAATTATATTGTTTACGATGCAAGTCACCTTGCATTCACACTGTTAATGGCTTTAACCTAACCAGGACATTTACATCTTGCAATCACACATTTAACTACCCTAGCTAAACCAGAACTGGTTTGTCCACTTTGCAGCACTTTTGCTGGTACAATATGTGTCACTGGGCTAAAATCAAATTACAACTAAACATACACAGCTTTAGCCTACATCATTAAAATCTAGTCTTTATGAAACAGTGGCAGTTATTTAAGTTACTTTGTCATTTTGTTTACACATCTTTCATAGTCAAAACATTATTGTTTTTAAAGAGCCGTTTGTGAGCCTCTTTTCAGTGAGCTGAGTCAAACGAGCCGGCTCACGAAAAAGAGCCGAAATACCCATCACTACAGTTTGTTGATACTCAGAGCTACTGTGATGAGCCCGCAGTGAAACAGCCAATCAGAGCAGAACTCCTGATTACTATTCATGACCCTTCCAAATAAAGTAAAAACAGACCATTTCATTCTAGGGCCAATTTCTAGGGTTGAAAATGGACCTGTAAAACCATCTTGGCCCGGTTCCCCAAACTGTTCTTATCGCTAAGTAGTTCCATCAGTGATTGATCAGGCGTAGGCTACTATCGCGAAAGGGAGACGCGGCCATAAACGTGCAGGTTATAGTGGACCACAGGGGTGTGATCTCCGACCTGGTGGCAAGGTCCAGCAAAACTTCAAGTTCCTCTGACGAGAAGCTTGGTGCCCTTTGTTACGTTGCTTCCCCAGCATATTCTGTATCTTACTCTCTATTCATTGTAGATATGTTGCTTTTTATTAAAAACATAAAACAAATGCATTCAATACCGCATTAAACAGAAGTAACTGCAACTGCATGCCAATCAGTTCTGATTGTAAAGTACCTTACCAGTAATATAAAAGTGTATTATATAATTTTTAGAAGTCGTTAAACCCATGTCAAGAAGCGACACAAGTGGCACAACGGGATAAGGATGGTGGATGATTAGCGAGGGACACCCGGTTCGTCTAACTGTCACAACATATCGTGTGAACATATTACTGACCATTTAATAATTTAATTTATAGTCTATATTCTACTGATAATTTAAACTATGTTAAAATAAATGTTACTGTAATAATTTGAGGAATGTATCATTTGTATAGAACGTATTGTCTTTATTACAGCTGTATTGCACCTTTGCGTGAAGTGGAAAATAGATTCCTGAGCAATCGATGCCAACTAATTCAGCACCCTCACTTTGGACAGCGCTCTTGTAACATCGGACGTAAGAGGCAGCGTGCTAAAAAACTTCCTAAGGGACACTTCTGGAACACTCTTAGGAACATAAACAACTTTGGTAAGATATATCTTTCGAGGTCTTCTTAGCGCGCTAAGAGTGAGTGTTA
The DNA here is from genome assembly GCF_023724105.1 of Carassius gibelio. Classification (NCBI taxonomy): domain Eukaryota; kingdom Metazoa; phylum Chordata; class Actinopteri; order Cypriniformes; family Cyprinidae; genus Carassius; species Carassius gibelio. Next base: position 24,256,598 of record NC_068420.1, read on the forward strand.
TCGGGAAACCGGGCCCTGGAAATTTTAAATGCCCTTAAATAAGCCACATACCCTCTATGTAGATATCAGAGACAATTTTAAAATATAATTTCAACAAATTCTAGGGCACCTTTAATAACATTTGCACCAGTATAGCCAGAATAAGGAGATATTGTGTACTTCCGTTTGGATGCTCCTGTGGGAGTGTGCGTTGCCTTCTGTAAAGCAGTTGTTGGAGAGGGAATCTCTGGTGCTGATTGGCTGGCAGTCGGTCGTTGACGCGTTCTGAGGGATAGCACTCGATGGTGAGTGGTTGGTTCAGGGCCGGCCCGCGGCATAGGCGGTATAGGCAAATGCTAAGGGCGCCACTCATCCATAGGGGCGCCAGAATGAGTGAACAAGTGTTTTTTTTTTTTTTTTTTTTTACATATTTTTTTTAATAATAGGCTACTATTTAAAAACCATTAATTCGAAATACTACCAAATAAAGCAAAAAAAAATAAAAATTCCGGCTCTTCAATCTTCCCCCGCCCATCGAGTGCTTGAAGTGCGTCAGAAACAGAGTGCGCGCACGATCAGTTGTTGGTAATTTGTTGTGTAGCGTGCCCGAGGCCGCATCCAATGTACAGCACTGCTTTTGTTAACACACAGCTCGTAGAAACGGGCCTGGCAGCTCGCGCCAGTTCTAGACACGGTGAAAGTTTCCTGATTGTGACGGAAGGCCGAATTTACATGACTGTGATTTTGTACAATCATGTCAGTTTTAAGACGCATTTTTTATTATCACTTTTTTATTAATGTTTTACTCTACAGTTGTGCAGTTTTGGGGGGATACAGTACAGGCCAAAAGTTTGGAAACATTATGGGGTTAAGTGAGGTTAACTAAAGTTCGGGAGCAGGGCCACGCCTCAAAAAATCACCTGACTTCCAAACCTCCATATATACGGGGCCTCCTCACACCACTCTGCTAGTCTCGTTCTCGAGAAGGACAGGTGTACTTGCCTGGTCTGAACGGCGCGCTGTTTGATTCATCGTCACTGACAACACTCGACGATCACCTCTCATCATTCTGATCACAGTCTCTTTCATTCTGATCACAGTCTCTTCGCGTTCGCGTTCGATCATCCACATTCTGGGTCTCGAGCGCCCACTCACACACTCATCTCAGGCAGATCCTGAGCCCAACCTCCTTGCTCTCCGTCAGTGAGATCTGCGGGCCGAATTCGCCATCTTCATTAGCGCGGTGAACGCCGAAACTGAATTCCCGCTCCCGTCGCGGCCCCTCGCTCACTCACTCCTCAGCGCTCTCATTGCACATCTTCTAGAATCCAGAGCCAAAGACAACTGAACCACGGGTCGCCTTCAACACGCTCTTAAATCCAAGGTATCCAGTTCAATCGTGCAGATAACAAACAGTTATTTTAACTATATTGAGTTCAATTAAACTTCTGTCATAAACTTTGAGCCCCCCAGCACTTCCGGCAACTCTACTCTCCGTCACGTCCCTTGAATTCTCCTCCACAGCATCAAACCACAGCGCCCCCTAGCGGCAGGCAAGACGTAATTCCACCTACTCTCATTCAAGTGAAAGTGAAAGTGAAAGTGACATTCAGCCAAGTATGGTGACCCATACTCAGAATTTGTGCTCTGCATTTAACCCATCCGAAATGCACACACACAGAGCAGTGAACACACACACACACACACTGTGAGCACACACCCGGAGCAGTGGGCAGCCATTTATGCTGCGGCACCCGGGGAACAGTTGTGGGTTCGATGCCTTGCTCAAGGGCACCTAAGTCGTGGTATTGAAGGTGGAGAGAGAACTGTTCATGCACTCCCCCCACCCACAATTCCGTCCGGCCCGAGACTAGAACTCACAACCCTTCGATTGGGAGTCCGACGCTCTAACCATTAGGCCACGACTTCTCGACTTCAATCAATCTCTCTTCTCTATGCTCACATTTCGTTTATAACTCCTCTCACAAACATCCTTTCATCCCAACATCCATTCCTATACCCTTCCTTTCAGCTGATTAAAGCAATACGGCTCACAGCCCAAAGACATGCAGGCTGGTCAAATTGAACAGTCTAAATTGTTCCCCCCTTGACTCATATGTATTAAAGACTTGTGCACGGATTGATTTTATGTATTAACTGATTTTGCCATGACATATAGCCTCATATGCTGGTATGGCTTAATAAGTAAATAGAAACTATCAGAAATACGGCTCCATGTTTTCTAATAATTTTCTACAGCTACTTCTAAATTCCAGATGCCCATTCACTGTCCCTCACGCCACCCAAAACTAAAGGAGTGACATGTCTTCTGTATTCTTTAGTCTTCACTCATGCAGACCAGCCGGTCTCCCTTCAACCTCCAATTCTATTTAAATCTTCTTTTCATTCTCTACCTCCCAACCTCCCTCCCTCCCCGCATCTTCCAACACGCCCCACTCACAAACATCCTTTCATCCCAACATCCTTTTTCCACCCTAACTTCAGCTGGTTACAGGAATATGGCCCTGTGTTTCTAATTATCTAACTAATCTGACAAGCACCGTGTCATAATGTTGTTACTTCTGCCCAAATAGCATTGTTAAATCTGCAGCTATCACCACCGCCACCACCACAGCGGTACCTCAGGTGGATGACCTCACAACTAACAACAGCACCACCTCTACAGTGCCCTCTACAGTGCCTGGGCCAGCGGTCCCAGCGAGCCTGCAGTTAACTACAGCACCACCAGAAGCGCCTCAGGTGAAATGATCATACAGCTACAACAGCACCGCCATCAGCGCTTCAGGTGAAACGATCATACAGCTACAACAGCACTGCCATCAGCGCTTCAGGTGAAACGATCATACAGCTACAACAGCACCGCCATCAGCGCCTCAGGTGGAACGATTATACAGCTACAACAGCACCACCAGCAGCGCCTCAGGCGAAATGATCATACAGCTTCAACAGCACCACTAGCAGCGCCTCAGGCGAAACGATCATACAGCTACAACAGCACTGCCATCAGCGCTTCAGGTGAAACGATCATACAGCTACAACAGCACCGCCATCAGCGCCTCAGGTGGAACGATTATACAGCTACAACAGCACCACCAGCAGCGCCTCAGGCGAAACGATCATACAGCTTCAACAGCACCACTAGCAGCGCCTCAGGCGAAACGATCATACAGCTACAACAGCACCGCCATCAGCGCCTCAGGCGAAACGATCATACAGCTACAACAGCACCGCCATCAGCGCCTCAGGTGGAACGATTATACAGCTACAACAGCACCGCCATCAGCGCCTCAGGCGAAACGATCATACAGCTACAACAGCACCGCCATCAGCGCCTCAGGTGGAACGATCATACAGCTACAACAGCACCGCCATCAGTGCCTCAGGTGGAACGATTATACAGCTACAACAGCACCACCAGCAGCGCCTCAGGTGAAACGATCATTCAGCTACAGCAGCACCGTCAGCCGTGCCTCAGGTGGAACGATCATACAGCTACAACAGCACCGCCACCAGTGCCTCAGGTGGAACGATCATACAGCTACAACAGCACCGCCATCAGTGCCTCAGGTGGAATGATCATACAGCTACAACAGCACCGCCATCAGTGCCTCAGGTGGAACAATCATACAGCTACAACAGCACCGCCATCAGCGCCTCAGGTGGTAGATCATACAGCTACAACAGCTCCACCAGCAGCGCCTCAGGTGAAATGATAATTCAGCTATAACAGCACCTTCAGCAGCGCTCCAGGAGGAATGATAATTCGGCTACAAAAGCACCGCCAGCAGTGCCTCAGGTGAAATTATCATACAGTAACTACAGCTCTGCCAGCAGTGCCTCGGGTGAAACGATCATTCAACTTCAACAGCACCGCCACCAGCGCCTCAGGCGAAACGATCGTTCAGCTACAACAGCACCGCCAGCAGTGCCTTAGGTGAAACGATCATACAGCTACAACAGCACCGCCATCAGCGCTTCAGGCGAAACGATCATACAGCTTCAACAGCACCGCCTCACATAAAACGATCATTCCGCTACAGCAGCAACACCACCACAGCAGAGCCTCAGGTGAACGATCACACAGTTAACAACCGCTCCATCTAGACCTCAGCGGGAGGGGCCCGCAGCCATCTGCACCACCTCAGCAGCGCCTCAAGTGGACGAACATGCTCCTAACAACAGCATTGTTACCTTATTCAGGCTAAGGTTAGTCAGTGAGAGCGCACAGTCCTAAGTGCATGTGTAAGACTGCTGACTGTTTCTATAGCAACCAGGAAGCTTCTAATAGCAACTCCAGTGACGTGCAGTGTTTGGCTCTTTCATTCAGAAGGTGGGGCTTCCTGTGATTTAAGCGACCTATTGAGCATTGCATGTTCTTTACTGTTGCTCACACAGACCAGCCGGTCTCCTTCAACCTCCAATTCCATTTCCAAACCTCTTTCCATTTCAACCCCTCCCTGCATCTTGCAACACACCCCACTCACAAACATCCTTTCATCCCAACATCCCTTCTTCCACCCTTCCTTTCTCCCTACCTTCCCTACCTCCTCCCCCTCCTATCCTCTCATCCCAGCATCCCTTCTTCCACCCTTCCTCTCTCCCTACCTTCCCTACCTCCTCCCCCTCCTATCCTCTCATCCCAACATCCCTTCTTCCACCCTTCCTCTCTCCCTACCTTCCCTACCTCCTCCCCTCCTATCCTCTCATCCCAACATCCCTTCTTCCCCCTTCCTCTTTCCCTACCTTCCCTACCCCATCCCCTCTCATCCTCCACCCCTTCCCCACTCAAGACATCCTTTCATCCCATCATCCTTTCTTCAGCAACTGTCAGGGCCGCCTCTCTTCTACAGGCGCCTCCACACCTGTGCATTCCGTGATGGAGCCACGTGAGAAACTCCTGCCCTCATAACCCTACGATACCAGCAGACTGACTTGCAAAGCGCCTCCGCACTCCTATCAAGAACCTGACATAGTCGACAGGCCACTAGCTAGAAGAGCTGTATACGGATGCAATACCTAAGTAGACTTCAGCAGTTTATATGGTGGCTGCCCGGTTGATTCTGAACAGCCTCCGGAATTCAGTTCCTACAATTCACAGTCAAGAGCAGTCTCCACAGCATTATGAAATGTGTCCCATAGTCATAATATAACATCCTTGGGGGTTTGAATAGTCCAATTCTACTCATCTGCTCAGACGATGCAGTAGAAATTGGAAACATAAACAAGGGACGATTATGTTTGGCAGTTATGCAATTCATGCACAGGCCAACTTAATCTACTCAACAAAAACTCCTCCTCCGAGCAACTCCTATACCACGACTCCTTAATCTCGTAAACCGACTCTCGTCTCGTTTCCCATTCCAGAAGTTAGACTTGGCTCCGGAATAAATCATGCATCTCTCGCCGGTCATACCACTGACCAAATAGGCTTCCCAAGAAGCCATTCTTAATCGCCTTGCTCCAAGCATGATCTTCACGATACCTCTCCGGCCGGAACTGTCTCAAAGCTTCCTTCCCATCAACTGACCCACTGTATATCTTCAACTTAACATCTCACTCTCATTCCTTCCTAAGATCCCCACATGCATTTAAACCTACTTGAGGGATCAACTATTCCTTCGAATAACCACTGGCTGCGATTGCCCAGCTTCTCTCTTTCCAACACATTCATATTTAAAGGCTTTCGAAAAACAGAAACCCATGTTAACCATCTAACGCCTGAACTAATCAGCCTTTGCATCCTCTCCGTACGAACAGGCTTGAGCTCACATATCTCAACTCTTCCCAACTTTGGGGGTCCTCATTGTCTGGCCTAAATATACGCTAGAGACGGTACCCCCACCCTGAGTCTCCCTGAGCCATCATTTCAAGATTCCCTGATCAACCTGACCATCATCCCATTCCCTCGACCCCTTCATCCTCTTTCTACTCTTCCCCAGTTGCATAGCTGGTTTGTGGCGTGGTCCTAGCTAGTGAAATGGGCTTAAGTGAGGTTAACTAAAGTTCGGGAGCAGGGCCACGCCTCAAACAATCACCTGACTTCCAATCCTCCATATATACGGGGCCCCCTCACACCACTCTGCTAGTCTCGTTCTCGAGAACCCACCCTTCCCTCCCTTTCTCATCCATTCAACCAACCTTATCCCACATTATATTTCTATCAGGTTGTATCAGGGGGTCCTCATTGTCTGGCCTAAATATACGCTAGAGACGGTACCCCCACCCTGAGTCTCCCTGAGCCATCAATTCAAGATTCCCTGATCAACCTGACCATCATCCCATTCCCTCGACCCCTTCATCCTCTTTCTACTCTTCCCCAGTTGCATAGCTGGTTTGTGGCGTGGTCCTAGCTAGTGAAACTATTTTTAATGTTTTTGAAAGAAGTTTCTTCTGCTCATCAAGCCTGCATTTATTTGATCAAAAATACAGAAAAAATGTAATATTGTGATATATTATTACAATTTAAAATAATTTGTTTTCAATTTATTATACTTTAAATTATAATTATTTCTGTGATGCAAAGCTGAATTTTCAGCATCATTACTCCATTCTTCAGTGTCACATGTGACATCCAGTCTATCACATGATCCTTTAGAAATCATTCTAATATGATGATTTATTATGAGTGTTGGAAACAGTTCTGCTGTAATGTGTGTGTGTGTGTGTGTGTGTGTGTGTGTATATATATATATATATATATATATATATATATATATATATATACAGTATGTATATATATATATATATATATATATATATATATATATATACATATATATATATATATATATATATATATATATGCTAAATCATGAACACAATGACAGCGTGAAATGGGCTGTGATGCAAGGGGCGCCAGGTAAAATCTTGCCTAGGGCAGCAAATTGGTCAGGCCCCGGGGTTGGTTGGCTTTGCCGGGTGGTGCTTCATTCGCGAGACTTCCTGGATTGTGGGTTGCTATGCAACAGAGTTTCCTTTGAGTCTGGAGCGACTCTGAGAGGGTTTTCTTTGATGTTCAACGAAGGATATTAAGAAGGAGTTGATGAGTTTTGAGTGATCTCTTGGTGGTTTGAAGAGTACGTAAGCATAAACGCTGGATGATGGAAAGGTCAGCACAAGACATAAGCAAGAGCAAAGTCACTGCAAAAGCAGGGGAAAAAGCAAAGCATAGCTGCTTGTCATTGGGTTATAAGGTTGTCCAGCTGACCAGTCCTTCCTAGTGTGACATCCAATCAGATATTGTCTTGGGCGGGACCTATGCCCCGTTCAGCTATGTTCAGGTTCTTGCATGTAATTAGCATAATGTCCACATTTAGTTAAATGCTTTACTAAACAAACTTAATAGTTTAAATATGGTGCATCCTACACACATCTACTTTATATCAAATTTCTAGAAATCATTTACCCATCAAGTAGGAACCAAAATACATATACTTCCCATAGTTGAGGTTAAAGTAAATAAGGATTTAGCTGTGATAAGTGTTTAACACACAAAATTTACTTGAGTAATATAAAGCATGCATAATACAGGGAATACACATGTATGAGGCAACTTCTGGTGATTAGTTCCTATAACTGAGGTAGAAAACCCTATGAATAGGCTGGAATGAAAGTTAAACACACAGAAAGAATTCCACAGGTTAAATAAAACATACATGATACTTAAGATATATGTGAGGTAAATACTGGTAATCAATTCAGCTTATTGGAAACAATTTTTGAGAGTTGTTTGTATTAAACCACAAGTGGGTTAATTTCAGTCTATTGGTTTTGGAGACAAAAGTCTCTGGAATTTACAGCTGCAGAAAGGAGGTGTTCCCTGGTTTAAGGTTTGTGGTGATCCTGGGCCATTGTTATCAAATAGCACACCTAGGTTCCTAACAGATGACGAAGAATTGACAGAGCAACCATCAAGTCTTAGACAGTGTTCTAAGTTATTATATGCAGAGTTTTTAGGTTATTTTCTCAGTTATTTTCAGAATTTATCAGTAAGAAATTACTCATCATCCAGTTTTTTACATCGACTTTGCATTCTGTTACTTCTTCTAATTGGTATGTTTCACCGGGCTATGGATAAATATAGAGCTGAGTATCATCATCATAACAGAGAATGCTAACATCATGTTTCCTGATGATATCTTCCAAGGGTAACATGGAAAGTGTGAAGAGTAACGGCCCTAGTGCTGAGCCTTGAGATACTCCATACTGCACTTGTGATCGATATGATACTCCTTCACTCACTGCTACGAGTTGATGCCGGACATTAAGTAGGATTTAAACCATGCTAAAACACTTCAGGATTAAAATCATGCTATTCCACTTCCATTAATGCCAACAAAGTGTTCTAGTCTATGAGTTTATGACTTAAGCTGTGAACTTTTTTAATGTGGCTGACACTCCCTCTGAGTTCAAACAAACCAATACCCCGGAGTAATTCATGTACTCAAACAGTACACTGACTGAACTGCTGTGATGAACACCGAGCCGAGCCAGATAATGAACAATAGACTGACTCGTTCACGAGTGAAGAACCGGTTGCATCGGTGTTCGGATCACCAGTAGTTCTTTCGGACAGTTCGATTCAATAAACCGGTTGAAGAAAACGGTTCACCAGTTCTTTTGCGCTCGACGTAATGGCGTCATTTGCGATGATTGCCCTTGATTCAAGCCTTCGGTTTACCCGCACCCATAACACTAGCACAGAATCAGTTCAGAATCAATCACCAAAAGAATCAGTTCAGTTCAGACGCTCGGTGTGTCGGTCTGCTTCACGCTGAATCACACATGCGCAGTATCATCAGCTCCTCGGTTCACGAATCGGACGCGTCTGACAGAGACGGTTCTTCACTCGTAAACGAGTCAGTCTATTGTTCGTTATCTGGCTCGGTGTTCATCACAGCAGTTCAGTCAATCTACTGTTTGAGTACGTGAATTACTCCGGGATATTGGTTTGTTTGAACTCAGAGGGAGTGTCAACCACATTAAAAAAGTTCACAGCTTAAGTCATTTGTGGATTAATGCGTATAAGAGATGCGAACCGTTTAAAACGATTCAGTTCGATTAGGTGAAATGAATTATTCGTTTGCGAACCGGAAATCCAGCTGCTTTGATTTGAACTCTCTCTCACACAGACACGGAAGAGAAGACAATGCTGAATAAAGTCGTTGTTCTTGCTATTTTTGGACCAAAATGTATTTTCGATGCTTCAAAAAATTCCAACGGACCCTCTGATGTCACATGGACTACTTTGATGATGTTTTTCTTACCTTTCTGGACATGGACAGTATACCGTACACAGAGCTTCAATGGAGGGACTGAGAGCTCTCGGACTAAATCTAAAATATCTTAAACTGTGTTCCGAAGATAAAAGGAGGCCTTACATGTTTGGAACAGCATAAGGGTGAGTTATTAATGACATAATTTTCATTTTTGGGCGAACTAACCCTTTCAGGAAATATGAGATATGGACTATGAATGCTATTTGTGCCATAAACAATTTTATTGCTAAAATTATACAGTATCCTTGTTATGTTTTAGCATAAATATATAAAAATAAAAATCCCTAAAAAACAAACTGTTTAAAATCTCAGATAATTATTTTAGAATGAAATTGGTCTCATTCTTTTCCATTGGCCCAATAGTATTTCACTTGTTTTAAACAATTCAAATTAAATTAAATTTATGCAGTTTTGCTGATAAGGTGAACATATTTTAGTTATTTTTAGCCCATATCTTATGTAAATAGAATTGTCTGACTCGGCGCATCACTGACAAAGTACCCTATTTTAAAAAGAAAACATGCAAATTACCTTTTTTTTCAAGTTGTATCCTTCAAATACAGTGGGGATTTTTCATAATTTTGTAGAGATGACTGCAGCTGCGGTTGTACAAAAACTTTTTTGTTTTTTAATCATGACTTGATTAATTATCTTAGCAGTGTGAAAAGCAAAACTGTTATTCAAATTAAAAATAAGGTTCCTACAGAAAGCAAGCTAAGAATATTTCATATCACTGAAGTAGTCAATGACTTTCAGTGGGAGTTCTGCACATGTAAAGTTTTCCATTATAATAACTGAAGCTGTTTACATCGCAGAACTAATCTTACCTGCACTTTGTTTACACTTCCAACTTAACCCATTACCTGGACAGCTGCCTCTGCTCTTTCTACATTGCTGGACTGACTGTTAAGGCAAAGCTGTTCAGTGAAGGTCCTCAAGGGTGCTTCGTATAATTTGTGAAGTGGGTGCTGATGAGAATTGGATCCAGAGCCTCATGTAACATCTGACCAGGTGCGAGAGCAGGGGAATTCACACACAGTGGAAGTAACAGTGGAGAACAAGGGGCATGGAGAAAAGCCCTGCCCACTGCACTACCACTGGGGATGAGCTGTCACTGGACTTAGAGGTTTTTGATTTGTATGCTGATATGGCTCCACTTATTCATCCTTCATCATCGTCAGTTTGCCCCATTATGGCTCTTTTATCCTCTGCCAAGCTGTCCGCACATCTTACCATTCCCTCAGCTCATCCTGCTTTTCATCTGTGGTTTGGAGTCACTGCGGGACTGTCAGTCTCCAGCTCCATCGAGGTCAGAGGATCCTTGGTCTCCACTTCCGACCTCTGTTGAGGACTTTACCCTTGGCTCATCAAACCATTGGCTCCACCATGGGCCACATTCATTACTGTAGTATGGGTCCTGCCTGTCTTCTCCCTGGATCCTTTCTCTGTCTTCTCCACCATGGTTCTTCCTGTCACCACCTTCTTGTTATCCCTGGCTTTTGTCTGCTCAACATCTTCCTCCAGAGTCCCTGCCCTCCCTCCTCAGTTGGACCCCTTTCTGTTATCTTTGGCAAGTTCCATTTACCTAGTTTCCTGAGTTTGCCCTTGATTACTTGAATTAGTTCACCTGTTTCTTGTCAATTATCCTCATTTTGCATGTTTATTTAAGCTGCTGTCTATTTCTATTTAGTTGAATCTCTGCAATGTTAAGTGTGCACCTGCTTTCCTTTGTGAGGATTTAAAATATGTGGATTAAGTAAAGACTGTTGGACTTCACTTGTGTCTCTGATGGCATTTATCTGCACAGAAATGTGACAGCCCCCAGGAATGCAGTCAGAAATCTTTCTGCATATCTTATACATAGTTGCACGTTTACATATGACACAATTTCACTGAGCTAAACAATTTTTGCTCTGCATGTCATAGGCTCCGCCAAATTGGAAGTGAGCTATTCAGAGTTTAAAAAGAAAAGAAAGAAAAAAAGGAAATACTGTGGATTTATGACATGACTCTGGCATGGCAAAGAATTTATGAGGAAAAATTGGAGACAGGAAGTCTAATATCTAATATCTTCAGGAGTTTGTTATATGATGCTATCATTTGTAGGCTTCACCCATGATTGTTTGTTTATTTATTTGCTTATTATTGAACATGCAGGTATTTTCATTCTTAGAATTGTGTTAACCTGTTAGCCAGCACCCCCCATTATGGGACTCAAAGCTGAAAGTGCCCTACCTAACTTAATTTTACCTAAACCTAACTTAACTACCTTCCTAATTTTAACAGGTCCTTACTTCATTGTGTTACACACATAATTTTTCTGTCTTTGGAATGAAGACTCTTTGTGCTGTATTCTTTATCAACCAGAGTGGTTAATGCTCAAAAATATTAAAAGTTATAGACACTGAAGTGCCTTGAATTTTTTTTTTACCACACTGAATATTTTATTTTATTTTATATAAAAATACATGGAATCAGTCCTGGAGCAATCTAGAATAGTAAGGGGTTGAAAGGGGTCATGTGTCTCATAAATTTCTATGTTAAATCATAAGTCTCAGAATCTTTTTCTGAGACTATATCTAGCCACCCCCCCCCCCCATTCTCACCAAATTTAAAAACAAATATTTACCAACTATATACAAACTATTTTAGCCATTAAACATACCTCTACATATTTTTCCAATTATAAAACAATAGACGGAAACTTAGACATCATAAAAATTATTTATTTGAGAACTAGAAATATACAATAAGAATAATTTGAGTAAATAAATGAGAAAAATAAAAAAGATTTAACTTTGTATGCCAGTTACAGTAAATCCTGAGATTGCTAGAGATGCATAATTTACAATGAATTCTGATCAATTATCACATGATGATGGCCAATCACACTCTTTTGATATAAATGGCATTCCCTTTCAGTCAGTCACTCTCGACGCCACGTCGGTGACCGACGAATATTGGATATCGCTTCGATAGACCAATCTACTTCGAGTGTAAACTAAATGAGCCAATGCACATTGGCATGCAATTATTGCATCCAGCTGCCGCTGATGACTGCATGAGTATAAGAAGGCAGCAGGTGCAATGCATGACAGCTTTTCGCTTCGGAGCCGAGTGTTAGTATCGCTTTGCTCAACTGTGTCCGCTGTGAACTACGAGTTCAGCATGCTCTCTGAAGCTTTGTGTGTTTGCGAGACGGTGCTTCAGCGGCGGTCGTTCCTGTGTCGAGTGGATTGCACACTTCAAGTTGCACTACCCCTGTCGTGTTGCAAGCAGCCAATTCCCCTGTGCGCCTCAGCACTAAAAGAGCATTTCCTAAAGAGCAAGTTTCTCTAAAAGAGCTCTCAGAGCGACAAAAGTCACCTGGGTTGTGCGATGTCCACATTGGTGGTCCAGGAGCTCCATCTCTGGCTGGTTCTGGCAGACATGAGGGACACCGACAAGGTCCGGTTTCTCAATGCCCCTGTGTCCCAGAAGCAGCTGCTGCCTCCACCCGCCCGTCAGCCGCAGTGCCCCAGCTGCTCGTTGCCGAGGGCAGCCCCCTGCACCTGCAAGAGGCCCCGGGACGGGTGACCCGGAGAGGGGTAGCTGCTTTCTGGGGGATGGGGAAGGCACCTCTCCCTCCCCTGGAGGAGAGCAGTTTTCTCCCTCTCTGGGTCCCAGGAGGGCACGGAGAGTTGCGGACGGCCAAGCACCGGACCTCACTCATCCTCCTCCTACTGGCAAAGGACACGATAGAGCTGGTCCCTCCAGCGGATATGAGGACAGGGTTTTACAGTCCTTACTTCATTGTACCCAAGAAAGGCGGTGGGTTACAACCAATCTTGGATCTATGAGTTTTGAATCGGGCCCTTCACTGGCTACCGTTCAAAATGTTGACACAGAAATGCATTTTCAGGTGCATCCGTCCCCAATATTGGTTTGCAGCGTTCGACCTGAAGGACGTGTACTTTCATGTATCCATCCTTCCGCGCCACAGACCTTTTCTGCGTTTGCGTTCGAAGGACGGGCATATCAGTACAAGGTCCTGCCCTTTGGGCTGTCCCTGTCTCCCCTTGTCTTCACAAAAGTCACGGAGACAGCTCTTGTTTGCCTCAGAGGGCAGGGTGTTCACATTCTCAACTATCTAGACGATTGGCTGATACTAGCACAATCTCGGGATCATTTGAGCGAGCACAGGGATTTGATGCTCCGGCACTGAGCCTGAGCTCTGAGCCTGTTGGGCCTTCGGGTTGACTGGGAAAAGAACAAACTCTTGCCGAGGCAGAGGATCTCTTTTCTTGGTATGGAGTTGGGTTCGGTCGAACAGACAGCACGCCTCACAGAGGAACGCATGACGCAATTTGCTTGCCACCTTCTCCTTTGGAGTCAGAAGGTTCTGAGGTCACTTCGTGCCATTCACATTCTAGGCCTGCTTAATTGTACAGCCAATGAGCTGTCTCGAGCAATGCTCCCGGGAGAATGGCGACTCCATCCCCTGATGGTCCAGCTGATTTGGAGACGGTTCTGAGCTGCTCAGGTAGCTTCTCCAGAGACCTCTCACTGTGTTTCTCCCAGTGAGCCTTCTCGCACACACACTGTGCAAAGTCCAGGAAGACGAGGAGCAAGTCTTGCTAGTAGCACCGTGTTGGCCTACCCAGACCTGGTTCCCCGAACTAGTGCTCCTCTCAACAGCCCCTCCTTGGCCGATTCCTCTGAGGAGGGATTTACTGACTCAGAGAAGGGGCACCGATTGGCACCCACGTCCAGATCTTTGGAAACTCCATGCCTGGTCCCTGGACGGGACGCGGAGGTTCTAGGTCACCTTCCCCAAGAGGTAGTGAACAGCATCACTTCGACAAGAGCACTGTCTACGAGACACACTTACGCCTTGAAGTGGAAACTATTCATTTAGTGGTGCTCATTGTGGATGCCATAACCTTGGCTTTTCAGGCTCAGGGTGTGCCCTGCCCATTCAGGTTGCGAGCTCACTCAACTAGAAGTATTGCATCCTCCTGGGTGCTGGCTTGTGGTGCCTCGCTGACAGATATTTGTAGAGCTGCAGGCTGGGCGACCCCTGCCTTTCCAAGAGTATTTTTAATCACCTCAAATTTCTCCGTATACTCCTAAACAGATGTTATATGTGTATTTGCCTCCGAGACCTCTATCGGGAAGGATGGGCTTTCGCAGTGTCCCGGTTCCAAGCGGAACGGGTACGTTTTCCCTGTGTTATCCAATCTCACCCAGTGAGGTGGTGCTTTGACAATGGTAAATGGAGCTACTTGTTCTGAGCCCAGGCCTACACCTAATAGGGGCACAGGCAGCTCGCACAGGGCACTGGAAGGGGCAGCACCCATGGCGCTTTGATAGGGATCCCATATTCGGCGGTCACCGACGTGGTGTCGAGAGTGACCAACTAAAAGGGAACGTCTCGGTTACCTATGGTAACCCTCGTTCCCTGAAGGAGGGAACGGAGACGCCATGTCCCATCGCCATGGTTGCTGTACCGCCGCTGAGCTGCTGGGTCCCCGGCTCGGTTCCTCAGCGAAAACCTGGTATGCAATGCACCTGCTGCCTTCTTATACTCACGCAGTGATCAGCGCCAGCTGGATGAAATAACTGCATGCCAAAGTGTATTGGCTCATTTAGTTTACACTCGAAGTAGATTGGTCTATCGAAGTGATATCCCATATTCGTTGGTCACCGACGTGGCGTCTCCATTCCCTCCTTCAGGGAATGTGGGTTACCATATGTAACCAAGACGTTCACATTGATAGCCATGATTACACAGTAATAGCGTGCTGATTTGCACTCAAACAGATGGTAATCATGCAGATACAAGCACATTCAACATAAAACACACTCACAGATATATCTTTTTTTTTAATAAAGAAAGAAAAGAGCACCAGAATTCAAATAAACATCTTTCCTATCTTTCACTGTACACAAAAAAAAGTATTTTTTTTACTACCAAGATGCAGTTTCTAAGCCTGAGTTATTTAACGTACAAAACAATACTTTCCCTTGATAAACTGAAACATAAACAAAGGAATTATCATCTATATTATAACGTTATTGCTTCATTGGACTAAACATGCTCTATGGGATGTCGTTTGTTCAATTATGTCTTTTTTGGCCCATAGTTTTAAATGGCTGACTGTAATAGGTGATTTAATATAATAATGTAAATATAAACTCATTACTTGTCTCAATTTCAACAATAATAAGCTACTAGTCATAGAATGTATTAGGGTCCTTGACCAATTAGGATGAAATGCATCCAAACTGGATAAAGGGTTCTCAATATTTTGCCCCTTACAAGACATACTGAAATGTCTAAAATACTAAACTAAAAATACTTTTTAGTAACTTGAAAATGATATTTCTTTAGGAGGGTTTGCCTTCACCATGCTTCCTGGAAGTGGGGTAGGACCTTGACAGCCTCATGTGACAGAAAGGAAGTGAATACCTTTTTTTTTTCTCTTGAAATCCTTTATTTGGTTGTTTGCTTGCATGTCATTGAGAAATAAAGCTTGAATAACATCTAGAAAAAAATTTACAAATGGAAAATGACAACTATAAACTGCAGCAACTATAGTTGCTGGTGGGCTTAAATGAGTTTTAAGACTTGCTTGTGACTTAAAAGGAATGACTTGGTTCCTTCTTTAGTGAAATCAGCTCTCTGAGTTCATGAGTGGAATAAACCATATGGCAGGGCTTGTACATTCTGACCCCTGGACCATCCAGCTCTCTCTGTTACATATCTTGTTTTACACTTTTTGGCCACCAGATGGTATTGTGAGGAAATGAAGCCTTCAGAAATGAACCCTTTTGTGAACCACTTCGCTGAAAAGCTTAACGCTTCATGAGGCTTCATCTCGCCATCACTGATAAACACAAAACAATACTCACACCTGAATGGTGGTCTATGACTGATTTTGATATAATGTATGTGTGTGTGTGTGATTGGCTGCAGGTGAGTTCATAATCAATGTAGTACAATGGGTTCTGGGAAATGCAGTCCAAGGAGAGATGTACTGTAGCAGCTCATGAGTAGTGTCATAGTGGTGATGGCTGACAACTAGTGGTGAGTGAATTCAATGGACCGAACTCATGACAGTATACATTCTATTAGGACTGCGGAAGACGTAACTATACTCTCCATTCATTTAAAATAATTATATCCCTCATTCACTCACATTTGTCAGCTGCTCTGATTGGCTTTCATGTCCTGCAAGGTAATTAAATATTTTTACCCTTTATTTATTTATATTTTAGTGCGTATGTTATATTTATGTTATATTTTATTTTATTTAAAGTTTATTTAACAGGGACCATACAAGCAAACATAGTTACAATACAAAGCCTGTAACTGATGTGCAGCATATAGAGTTCATTTCCAACCACTAAAATGTTTTAAATGCCCTAGGAGAATGAACTTTTTACCAGTAAAAAAACTGTGGTCATTTTGGACTATGATCTGTTTGGACCCTGTAACTGGAATTCGTGGCTATATTTTAACTTTTGCAAGAATTACTCTGTACATTTCTTATTTACATTACGCAAGGAACTTGTTTCTCTGTGCACATGGCAATAAAGAACTGCAAAAGATAACTTCTTGATAACTTAACAAATAATGTTTTTGAGGCTTATTAAAGTGATTTATCTAAATGTTATATAGCACTTTATATAGCACAACAGTGTCAAACTAATTCAATTTGAACTAGTTCAATTTCTGTAGATCAAATGGAACATAAGAGTAGCAACACCATGATTCTCAGAGAATGTATAGCTGATCATACATGCATTTATACTTTGAAAGCAAAGTCAAGTCAAATCAGTTTGGATAAAAGCGTCATTGTATGAATGTAAATTCATTATTCTGTCTGGTCAACAGAGCATCTTTTATTTTCTTATTCAAAAGAAATAATAAATACATAAATAAAACACATAGTCTTCCAGTCATTTTGGGTCTTATACATAAAATACAAAACTAAGTCTTCTAAAATCATGCTCTTACATATTTTAAAAGATAAAATGTATTTAAATTTAATGACGAACTTGCCTTAATATGAATATCTTCTGGTTTCCACTCTGGCCTCAGTTTCATAAGAAGTTCTAATATTCCTTGCCGTGGGGTGTGCTGATCAACACAGACATCTAAATGTAATCTCTCACAGCACCCATCATTTGGATACCTTTTCATTTCCATTTTTTTTAAATTAAATTTAAAGCTCAGGTTAATTCAAATAAGTTAAATGACAGTAAAGGACACTTTGGTTTAGGGCTTGTCAGTGTAATGATCGGAGGTGGACTCTTGGTCCAGGCTTGCAGGACCACCCTATGTATTCAGTGACTCAGCAAATGTGAGGGTTTATCAAAGTGCATTGTTATTTTGGGCATCTTCATTGGTTAGCTAGTGAAGTGTTTACATATTAACCCTAGTTTCAAATGAAGAAGCAAATATTTTATCTATCTATCTATCTATCTATCTATCTATCTATCTACCTACCTACCTTAAGGGGCGATGAATAGTATAATAATTAATAATGCAAAAATGTAAACATAAAAAAATTATTCTTCTTATTATTTTTCATGCAGGGCTTGTTATACATTGTGCACAGGACCCAGCAATTTAATGTTTTACTTGAACCTATATGAGAATAAATAGAGAAAAGTTACGTGAGGCACCAATACCTCTTCACACTACAACTGACTATTAGACTTTTTCTGTGATAAATAATGCATTTTTTATTTTCATCTAAAAAATAAAAAAAAAACATTCAATTCAATTCAAGTTTATTTGTATAGCGCTTTTTACAATACAAATCATTACAAAGCAACTTTACAGAAAATTATGTTTCTACAATATTTAGTATTAGCTTATAAGTGGTGACTGTCATTTTGTGCACGTTTGAAAGGATTTTTAGAAAAAAATTATACAAGACGTAGTCAGCCAGACGATGAACATTATAAACATTATTAATTAATAATTATTATATGATGCAGTCACACTTGTAGCAATATTTGTTAGTTCTGTTTGTTGATTCAGGGTTAGCATCCTCTGAGGTCCTCTGAGGGGGTCAGCATAATCTCTTCTCAGGTGTTCTAGATCAAGACTGGAGCTTGTGTAAATCCTAGTTACAGCAGATGTAAATCCCGTGGCAAAACATAGAAACAAAATAGAGACATCATTAGCATAGCTGCTGATCCAACAAAGTAAAATTAGTTAACCCAAGCTAATGAATAAGAATGCACATTTGATCAGATGCAACTACACTCACAATATAAGAAATACATTATTCGAATGCTTGGCGAAAGAGATACGTTTTTAATCTAGATTTAAACAGAGAGAGTGTGTCTGAACCCCGAACATTATCAGGTAGGCTATTCCAGAGTTTGGGAGCCAAATTTGAGAAAGCTCTACCTCCTTTATTGGACTTTGCTATCCTAGGAACTACCAAAAGTCCAGCGTAATGTGACCTTAGGGTGTGTGATGGGTTGTAACGTGGTAGAAGGCTAGTTAGGTACGCAGGAGCGAAACCATTCAGGGCCTTATAGGTAAGTAATGATAATTTGTAATTGATACAGAACTTAATAGGTAGCCAGTGCAGAGACTGTAAAATTGGGGTAATATATTTTCTTGACCTGGTAAGGACTCTAGCTGCTGCATTTTGGACAAGTACATCTGTCTAGTTGCAGATTGTAATCTACAAGATTTTGTGTAGTGTTTTTTGGTCCAATAATTAATATCTCTGTCTTATCCGAATTTAATTGGAGAAAATTATTTGTCATCCAATCTTTTACATTTTTAACACACTCTGTTAGCTTAGATAATTGAGAAGTTTCATCTGGTCTCGTTGAGATATAAAGCTGAGTATCATCAGCCTAACAGTGGAAGCTAATTCCGTATTTTCTAATAATATTACTAAGGGGCAACATGTATATTGAAAATAGAAGGGGACCTAGGACAGATCCTTGTGGCACTCCATATTTTACTGATGATAAATGAGATAACACCCCATTTAAGTAAACAAAATGGTAGCGATCGGACAGGTAGGATCTAAACCATCTTAGAGCCTGCCCTTGAATACCTGTATAGTTTTGTAATCTATCTATGAGTATGTCATGATCTATGGTGTTGAACGCAGCACTAAGATCAAGACTAGAAATGAGATGCAGCTTTGATCTGACGCAAGAAGCAGGTCATTTGTAATTTTAACAATGCAGTTTCTGTGCTATGGTGGGGCCTGAAACCTGACTGAAATTCTTCATACAGATAATTTTTGTGAAGGAAGGTGCTCAATTGAGCAGACACAACTTCATCTAAAATTTTAGACATAAATAGATGATTTGAAATAGGCCTATAATTTGCCAGTACACTTGGATCTAGTTTTGGTTTCTTAATAAGAGACTTGATAACCGCCAGCTTGAATGGTTTTGGGACGTGACCTAAAAATAACGACGAGTTAATGATATCGAGAAGCGGTTCTTCGGCTACAGGAAACAATTCTTTTAGTTATTTAGTGGGTACAGGATCTAATAAACATGTTGTTGGTTTAGATACAGTGATAAGTTTATTTAGTTCTTCCTGTTCCTGTCTCTGTTTAAACTGGCGGTTGATAAGCCTCTTATTAAGAAACCAAAACTAGATCCTAGTTGTCACGCTGTCTGGTCTCCCTGAGTCTCCACTAGTGGTCTCACTTCCGCATAGGCACCTCACCGTAGGTACTACTATTCCCACAAAGCCTTGTCCCTTCATCACAGTTATTGCACTCCTGTTAATTGCACTCAGGTGTCTTCACTTGATAGTCATTACCCTGCCTATATTAACCGGTCTTTTCTGTTTGTCTTGAAGGAGTCCTTTCTTTTCGTCACCCATTTTCCTCGCCTACAAGTTCCTCGTCTTCCGAGTTCCTGTTCCCGTTCCTGTTTCTTCCCTGTTTGTTTATTTGTTGGATAGATTTATGGTTTTGACCCCTGCTTGCTGATTTCTGATTTGGATTACCCATTAAAACCCACACTGCGATTAGATCTTGTCTCCTGTGTTTCCCTGGGTCTCCGATCGTAACAGGACTCCATCATGGGAAGTCGTGGCCTAATGGTTAGAGGGTTGGACTCCCAATCGAAGGGTTGTGGGTTCTAGTCTCGGGCCGGATGGAATTGTGGGTGGGGGGAGTGCATGAAAAGTTCTCTCTCCACCTTCAATACCACGACTTAGGTGCCCTTGAGCAAGGCATCGAACCCCCAACTGCTCGCCGGGCGCCGCAGCATAAATGGCTGCCCACTGCTCCGGGTGTGTGCTCACAGTGTGTGTGTGTGTGTTCACTGCTCTGTGTGTGTGCATTTTGGATGGGTTAAATGCAGAGCACAAATTCTGAGTATGGGTCACCATACTTGGCTGAATGTCACTTCACTTTCACTTTTTCACTTTCACTTTCAATGTCGAGATCCAGCGGTGTGGGACTTCATTCCCGTTCCCCAGCCAGTATGGTGGGGTGGAGGGCGAAATATTTAAAATGAACCAACCTCCGCCAAGAGGGCAATGAGGTAGGTGCCATGGCACATGTGTTCTAGACCTTGGAGGAGGGTATGGGATATAATGAGGCGGATCTTAAGGACATTTTCAACACCGGTCTAGATGAACCAGTACCTCACATGGAAATGGAACAGTTGGACACGTTTGGGTTCTGGGAATTAATTTTCTACATCATCGGTCTCCGTGGAACCCCAGCCACACCTGTCTCTCCCGGTGGGATGGCCGATTCTAGACCACTGCACAAGCTGGCCGCCAGCCCAGCGCCACAGCACAAGGTGGTTGCCAGCCCAGCGCCACGGTGAAAGATGGCCGCCAGCCCAGCGCCACAGCACAAGTTGGTCGCCAGTCCAGCGTTACGGCACAAGATGGCCGCCAGCCCAGCGCCTCAACCGCACGGATGTGGTGGTCTTCTGCGCCGCCCTGGTGGGCTTCTGTCTCGACTGCACGGATGTGGTGGTTTTCTGCACCACTCGGGTGGGCTTCTGTCTCGACCGCACGCATGTGGTGGTCTTCTGCGCTGCCCGGGTGGGCTTCTGTCTCGACCGTGCGGATGAGGTGGTCTTCTGCGCCGCCCTGGTGGGCTTCTGTCTCGACCTCATGGCTCCAACCTTGCTCTCTGGATTCCTACGGTTCGGCCCTGGGCCACTAAAAGCTATGTTCCTTCCTGGACTTGTGTTTTGTTGTTGTTTTGTTTTTGTTTTTGTTTTTTTCTCTTCTCTCCGTTTCCCTCTATGGACCTGGCCCTCCGTCCCTCCCCCTAATCCTCCGCCGGTCCACCTTCCTCTTGGGCTCCTTGTTTTTGTTTTTCTCTCTGTTTCCCTGTATGGACCTGGCCCTCCGTCCCTCCCCCTGATCATCTGCTGGTCCACCTCCCTCCTGGCCTCCTTGTTTTTGTTTTTTGCACTTCTTGTCTCTGTTTCCCCATTTTACCTGGTCCTCCATGCCTCCCTCTGGTCCTCCGCCGCTCCACATCCCTTCTGGTCTCTGTGTGCCTTGGTCTCTTTTTGTGTTCAGGTGGTGCATCTGGTAGCTACTCTGTAGCTTCCTGGCTTAAAAAATGTTGAACTCTTTCAATGATGATTCATAATGAGCTTTATTAAAGATCTGTCACCGTAGATTTGCAGTATGCCATAAGACATCACGAATCATCGTAAGAGCTTTACATGAAAACAAACAAAACATAATATAAATAAACCATGAAATAAACATACATCAAATCACATACAAACTTATACCCATTATTATAAAACAAAAAATCCAAAATAATACAGATAAGTCAATTTTACCTTATTCTCCACTTAAACCAGGAGCTAAATCCTTGAAGTTCTCTTTAACCGTATGCCTTTGGATGAATCAACCATGTGCGCCATAGCTGCGCTCCTTACTACAATGCTTTGAGCATGCCACAATATATAGGCTTAAGTGGATGAATTTCAAAATAAAAGACCTCATCACAAATATACAAACTAAAAAAGAAAAACTAAATCCAACGATTAAACAATGCACATTCAAAATAGACATCATTACAAATCATTTAAATATGAGAAAATTGAAAGTAAACTGTAGAAAAGGATATAACCAAATCCTTAACACTCCCACCAAATTATGAGTGCAAATCTCACACCGAATGCATAAGCATGAATAATTTCCATTTATCCCTTTTTTTTTTACATTTTTATCCCATTTTCTTACTTTTTTATTTTTTTTAAACACATTTCGTTTTAATGACAAAGATTCAAAAACTTGAATTTAGAAATATTAAAATTATGCTCATTGACTTGACAAAAAGAACAACTATCCAATAAACACTAATGTCCCTCCAATAATAGAACAAGTTTTTGCACTGGTCTTTCAATTATGGATGGTTTGTTAATACGCTTGCCTTCTGCACTAAGTTTTGAGTCACCTAGAATAACCTTGGCTCTTCTTACAAGTCCGTCACCACTAAAAATGATCTCCTTTATCCTGCCAAGCCTCCAGTCATTCCTATGCATCTCCTCCTCTTTGACGAGGACAAGATCATCAACTTGAAAGTTTCTCTTAACCATGTTCCACTTCTGCCGGCTAGCTATGTTCACAAGGTACTCTTTGCGACAAATGTGTGGAATCTGCGTGTCTCATTACTTATATATCCCAATACTACTTTGGAGTCGGTCCAAAAGGTTTCCTTGATAACAGCATAGTTCAATTCCTTCTTAAGCATACTACTCACTTTGACAGAAACAACGGCAGCAGCTAACTCTAATCTGGGGATCGTTGTAACCTTGAGAGGTGCAACTCTTGATTTCGCCATCATGAACACTGACCATATCCATGGACACTAGCATCAGAAAAGTGATGCAATTCAACTTGAATAGCTCTTCCGAAACTAGCTGGTGCATATGTTCGTGAGATATCCATTTTCTGCAAATCATTCAAGCCTTGTTTCCATTGCTCCCACCTTAGAATAAGTGCATCTGGTAAAGGATCATCCCATCCACTGCCACACTTACATACTTCCTGTAATGTTCTCTTTCCATGCAACAGCACAGGTGCAATAAGTCCTAAAGGATCATAGATCGAAGCAACAGTAGACAATATGCTACGCTGAGTAGCAGGTTGATTTTTCAACTGAACCTTAAACTTAAAACAGTCAGATTCTCTTTCCCACTGCATACCTAGTGTTCTTTCTAGGTGTAACTTATCAAATGCAAGATCAACATTTTCCACGTCAGAAATCTTTTCTGAAGTAGGAATGCTGTCCAGCACTAATTTGCTATTTGACACAAATTTGTGGAGCTGTAGGCCACTTGTAGCACAGAGTTTGCATGCTTCTTCTGCATTTTCCACACTAATCACTCCATCATCTACATAGACATTTTTAATCACAAACTGTGACCCCAAAGGATACAACTCGCTGTTTTCAGTTGCAAGATGCTTCAAGCCATAATTTGCACAGCCTGAGGATGAGGTTGCACCAAAGAGATGGACTTTCATACGAAATTCGCTGATAGGTTGGTTCAAATTTCCATCCTTCCACCAAAGGAAGCGCAAAAAGTCTCTGTCAGACTCATCTACATGAAACATCTTCTCTATATCACACATAAGCGCAATGGGATGTTGACGAAATCGAATTAAGATGCCGTACATATTATTTATTAGATCAGGGCCTTGAAGTAAATGATCATTTAATGAGTAACATTCTTCTGTATACCTTCCTTTAACTTCTCAAGAAAGAGAATATCATCCTGGGACACCTTTGTGCTCTTTTCTTCAGTGTCTTTAAACTCACTCTCAAGGACACAAATCACATCACCTGGTGTGATAGAAGGGAACTCCTTAACCGTAATGCAATGACACAATCCACTGACTCCAGACATATCGGAATGTGGTGAAGAACAACCTACTATGCTCCATCCTAAGTCCGTCCGAATAGCATAGGGTTCCTCATGTCCTCCGATTATTACTTCTTGGGGAGCCATCGACCTTGAACAATTGTACCCTATTAAAAGAGCAACATCACAGTCTTGTAATGGAGGTATCTTGCCCACAAGGACCGTAAGATGATTCCAGTTTTTAGCGACTTCACAAGTAGGAATGTGGCTACGATTAACAGGTATACAGTCTTTGGTATAAGTAGTTGGCAAATCGATATAGTTACCGGACTTGTATGCCCGAACTTGAAGTCCTGACACTCTTTCACTCTGTAGGACAGTATCTTTTCCAAGCATAGTGGTGAGCTTCACTTGCACTGAAAACGTGGTTGTCTGTAAAGTATCACATACCCCCTTATCAATGAATGTGGTATCACTCTGCGAATCAAGAAGTGCATACACCAATCTCTCATAACTTGGATTCTGCTTTGTGGACACCCAGACAGGAACAATTGTAGCAGAAATGAGTCGAACCAGACAAATCAAAGAGTCTATTAGAGCTGTGTGCTTTGAAACGAGAGCCGAACTCCTCAGGAAGTAATAAATCAGTTCTAGTGCCACAAGAACCAAGCAAGATAACCAACCAACCAACTTGTTCACACTACAGCTTTCAACATTAACACCAATAGAACAATTATTGACAATTTTAATTCGAAGAAGAGATTGTCAAATTTATTGTTCGTGATTTAAATGCAACGCTGGACATCACATGTAAACCCAGGAGATCAAGTTAAATACTTGCATTGACTTCCCCCATCCAGCAGAACCAGACTGAAATTCCTAAGGGGGAAGGGCTTTAAACCTTTGTCTTCACAGAAAAGTCCCTTTGCCAGAGAATGGCAAAGAAACTGCTTTTTGTACATTATATATGGACCAGAAAGAACTCAAAAAGACTTATAAACGAATCATTCCATTGCTTAACTCCATATTCATTTATGTGTAACCCACACATTTGACTATCATGTATAATCACTTATTGTGTATGTCTTTTGATAACTATAGGATACATAGTCATGTCTAGTATTGATATAATCGAATTTTCTTGCTTGATATTGTCCTGACAATCATTTATTTGTAAAATATATCATAATTGTGTTATAGGAATCATGTCCAAAATTAGATCCTGCGAGGCAGGAACCACATGCTTGGTAAGATAAACAAATGATTTATGATCCCCCGAGCCAAGACCATATCTGATTGGTCAAGGCAACATTTGAGGGGTGGCCCACAAGGAAGTTTAAATACTTTGGACACCATGAAATTTTGCTTTTAGTCTGCTTTTAGTCCCTAGCTGCTGCTATTAGCCATGTCGGCTTTTAGTTCCAGCCTTGCTCGTGCTATCAGTCATGCCTGCTCTTAGCTTTTAGCTTGTAGCTTGTAGCATCTAGCCATGCGGTTAGTCATCATTGTTCTTTGAGCGCGGTTCCAGCGTGCCTGCCTGCTGCTACTATGCCACGATGAGAAGGAACACAACCTAGTCTCGTCAAACTTTATTTCTTTTCTTTTCCGTTTGAGAGTTTCGTGTTCTGAGTTAAGTTTTGTAACGTCGAGTCCCCGATGCCTGACCTTAGATTTATCTAATAAAGCCTTATTCATATTGAAAAGAGAAGTATCTTGTGTTTTGTGCTTACAAGTTAATGTCTTAAACTGCCGATCTTGTTACTGTGCTAATTGATAGTGTTTTCACTATAGTTTGGATATTAGTATCCAGCGCAGATTTGATGTTAAACGGCTCGTTCACTGAACCGCAGGCGCGTCTCCGTGAACAGCCGTGAAACAGTGATTCTGTTCAAATTCCCTTTAAAATCTTAAATGATTCCCTTTGAGCTAAATTGACCTGTTTCCCTTACATAAATGGTGGAGAATGCGGGCAGTTTAATCTAAATTGTGAGCATAAACCAAGTTATTTAATCTTTGATTTTGCTAAAGGAATGAAAGATGAGAAGCTAGCAAGACGTGAGTGTGTTTGTGTGACCCGTGACGTAAGCAGCGCGCGCCCTCCCGCTTGAATGAAAGGAGCTAGAGGAGACTTTAACTCAAGTCCGTCTCTTCAATGTTAACAGCAGTAAGTGAACTTAAAAGTAAACATCTGAGATCGTACAATAAGGTAGAAATTGAGCGTGTTCCTCATATGTGTAATGCCTTGTTTTATAGCTGATTTGATTTCACTGCGTGTTCCAGTGTCTCAAACGCTATCTCAGTCACTGTTTGCTGAACGGAGCTAAACTGTTAGTGTTTCAAAAGGGATATAAATCGGTGAATAAAGAATAGTTTTGAGCGTGTTCCTCAATCTATTTATCAAAGCCCCCATATTCATATTTCATATAGTTTGATTGCCAGTGCGTGTTCCACTGCCGAATCAAATTTGATATTCGACTCCCCTAAATTAACGTTAAACATTAGAGAAGAATGTTTGCCCATTTGTATCCGTTCACAAAGTGAATGCAATCTCGCGTAACACTGCGTGTGTCCGAGAGTAATTTGAATGGGAGTGTTTTAAAAGCTTGATCAAGTAAATTTTAACTGTGTACCAACAGCGAAGGAAAACTTTTATGTTTGTGTCCAGAA
The DNA here is from genome assembly GCF_023724105.1 of Carassius gibelio. Classification (NCBI taxonomy): domain Eukaryota; kingdom Metazoa; phylum Chordata; class Actinopteri; order Cypriniformes; family Cyprinidae; genus Carassius; species Carassius gibelio. The sequence continues at coordinate 24,283,378 of NC_068420.1, forward strand.
AAACTGGCACGGAGATTCAAATTGCTGAGATTGATATAACTGTGTTCCCTTAACTACAGCAGGAAGCTGCTATTTGAATTAAGATAAATTTAACTCTATACAAACTGAGAGTTTAAGTGCCACATCGCAAAACCAACTGAAAGGCGGTGTTATTATTTGTACAGTGTTGAAATGAGCCGACATTTCATGTAACATGCTTAACTGTATTTGCAACAATGCAACGATTCATGTGCTAATCCACTAGAATGTGTTTTGGTTGCCATAGTGACGACCGTGACCCGGAAGCCTTAACGTACTTCCGGAGCAACTCTGAACTGTGCACGCGCAGCGCACAAACTCCGCGGTGTCGCTAAGCTAACGAAACCATTATATTTACATTGAAGTCTATACTAAAGCCACTAGCCTCAAAGGTTAGCCGTTAGCATTACCATCCAGTGGTAGAATAATGTGTGTTTGGGCAACGCTGACATGATTTAACCATTTTAAACATCTTAACTAACACTTGTTAGTCTCTTTCTTTTTATCGCTCTCTTTTCTCACTAGACCACTTATTTTCATTTTACTAGAAAGGGAAATACTGACTCACAATTATTAATTGTCAAATTGAAATTTAATTGAAACATTAAATTTATTTTGAATCATTTAAAATTTCCCTCTCAGATCATTTCATATGATCTTTTATTTCTAGTATTCTCTTTTGGGCCTAATTATTTTAGGAATGAATAAGCCTTGAACTTTGGAAGTTAAGTAAACTTATTCTTCCTAATTTATTTATTACCCATCTGAATATATGCTATTCAGACCTTTACTTATTTGAATGTGTTTTACCCCTCTTCCTATTTTGGTTATACACTTAACCACTATTGTTTTACGTATTGATTTCCTCTTTTTAATTTAATTTTTGCATATTTTGCCCATTTATAAATTTTTTTAATTTTACTTTTTCTTACCATTTCTTTACTTTGTATATCCTAGCCTGGGAACGACAAACCTGAGCCCTAAAAGGAGACATTGTTATCCCTCACTACGAGTTCAAATAAATTAGAAAGACAACTCTCTTTCACTTAAAGTTTATTTTGTTTGATAAGTTGTGCAGCAACTAACACAACGCTCTCCTTGTAGTTCAGATAACCGCTACTGAGACTTACCATCTCCGTCCTCTCTCTCCTTTACTTTCCTCTTCTCTTTTTACATTTGTAGGACATGTAAGAACCATCAATCAATTCTAAGTGAAGTAAATACACAATCGTGCCAAAGATGACGAATCATCCTTATGAATTTGATTGTAATCATCCTCTCATTTGTTCTTCCTAACCTCCCTACATTTGGAAACGCAATCCAAGTTTTAGCATCTCATCCAACGTTGAGATCAATTTAATAGAGATACGTGTTGAGCAACTGTCGCCCTCGCTGACTCCCTGGTGAGCGGTCCAACTGAAAGGTGTACGGTGTCAATCCTGTCAGACTAAGAAAAGAGATATCAGAATTATTATTGTATTCTTTTGTCCAAAGCAAGAAATATAATAATATTGTTTACGTTTTTGATAACATTTAATTGGAAAAATTATTTTCCTCATTTGAAAAACAGAAATTTTGCTTGTCATTTGAATTTGTTTTTCACCTCTGTCTCTCTTTTCCTCTTCCTCATTAAAGTGACAAAGTCTTCGCATCTCTAGTCTACTTAGACACCCTGAGACCAACACAGTCATCACCACATTTCACTAGTGGTTCACAATCACTGATACAACACTTAGTTGTCCCACCACACATAGGCTTTTACTCCACACAGATCTGTGTCAGTCTCTCTTCTTCCCAGCGTGCCAACATGCCGCAGACTGCAGACCCCATTTCCCATGGGGAAGATGTGAACATTTGGCTGAGAGGCATAACAGACAGCCTCACTCCAAAGACATTTGAACTGTTATTATTTTTAATAATAATCCTAATCCTGAGAAGATTCCTGACACAAGATTCAAGCCAGAACAACAACCACGAGGAGCTAGTCAAGATCACGAGCTCACTAAGCTATGCCTTCACAACCCAGCTGAAACTGAGCGACAAGCACATCACCCACCTTCAAGAGGAGCTGACACGTGCTCAACGTCGCATAGACAAGCTGGAAGTGAAAGTTCAAAATCAACTCAAAGCACCCAGCGAGAGGGAGCAGGAAACAACAGAACAAGTTATGAAGCTCCTAGCAGCCCTGGCAGCAGCTCAGCTCGACCAGCAACATACAACGGCTGCTCAGAAAGACCTGGTAAACAGACTCCAGTATGCCGAACAGCTACTAGAGAAAGCCAAGCTAGACATCAGAAACAAAAACTCTGAAATCAGTGCTTTGAAAGACCACCTTGAAAGGTACAGAACTGAAATGGACAATCTGACCCAACAACTAGACGATACCAACGATGAGCTCTACATGGTCAGAAAAGAACTCCAAAATGCTTACAAGCACAAACAAGAGCCAAGGAAAGAGAAACCTCTCTTAGCCTCATCACTGCTGAGCAGAGCAGAGTCCCACGTCCAAGAACTGGCATATGACGAAAGGAGCGAAGGGCCACAACCCAAAACCTCACCTGCCTTCGCCACACAACCCTTTCCTGCCAACGAAAGAAAACCTCCCGTCCAAGGCCTTGAAGCTGCACACGGGATGACAATCAAAGACCTCAACAAGCTGTCTAAAAACATCAGCAGGTTCAACCTGAACTCCACAGAGAGCCCCGACATCCAAGCTTATCTGCGAGATATCGAATTTCACCTGGAAGTGAGACCTCATGTGACTGACAGAGACTGGTTATACCTCCTTAGAGCCACGTCCAGTCCCGAGGTACGAAACTTTCTAGATCGACAGCCCAGTCAAACCAAGTCAAACTACCAGCGACTTCGTGAGGTCCTGATTAAAGAGTTTACAGACCCAGAGTCTGAACATGGATTGTTAACTGCCTTGGAAACCAAACAAGGTCGTAAAGAGACTCCACAAGCTTATTACAACCGACTCCGACAAGCCTACTTTGGTGCACACAACAGCCCTGACCTTGAAGAGGATGTGAACTTCAAAAGCCTCTTCCTAAGAAATCTGCACCCTGGAGTCAGTCACCATCTAGGTGTCATGGCCTGTCCGAACTCCATGACCATCCAACAGTTGCGTGACCAAACACAGAAGGCCTATAACAAGCAGAAGGTGGCCTCAAAGAAAGGTAACAAAACATCCACACTCTTGAACTCTGTCAACAAAGACTCAAGCCTTGCACTGGACGACACCCAGTGGCATCACAACACCAGAGTCTTCCATCAAGAGCACAGAGAACGTGACGCCCATATCCATGACCGCTTTCAGCCCAACTGCTGGAAAAATTCATGGGACCAGCCACGCTTCTCAAGAAACCAAAAGGATAAGAACATCTGGAAACCTAACCAGATATCCAAAGGTAATCAGCTGACTCGTCCAAGAGCAACTCGTGTGGGCAAGCGACAACAAAACCCACCTCAGCACCACTCAGACATGCACAGTGCTGAGTATGCACAAGAACATAACCGCTTACCATTAGAAGACACGGAACAAGTCATGGAACAACTAAGAGAGTTCCTTCAAGACAATTTTCATGCAGGTGACCACAAATTTGAGTCATGCTCGCTGTGACCAGCGACAGAACGGAAGGCCGGTGATCACCTGGTGCACCATATCAGAGATGACAAGCACCTGTTCAACAACGACCCAGAACGAACAAGTCTTTCACGGCCAACTGTTGGTGAAAAATCTGAGGTACTAAAGGACATCACCTCAGACACCTAACACAGTCACTAACAAACTGTCAAATTAACTCCAACTCCAAGTACCAAACTCCCTGTCTGTGCAACAGCAACCACCAGAGCACAGAAGGTCAGAAAGTCTGCTACAGCCAGAAGGCAACACAAGAAGAAAGCAACATAGGAGACAAAGTTTTGCAACTCAGCTTCACACAGCCATGCCAAACTGCCTCCGACTGTCTGCTAAAGAACTTCCTGCCTTGCTGGACTGACCCTCATTAGACCATGGACACGCCCTCATCCAAGCCAAGGATGCTGAGAGCCAGTCTTCAGTGACATGCTAGAAAAAGGGGGAGACAACACAGACTTGAACAGATCTGACCACACATGCACTACACCAGTAACACACAACATTACCTACACCCAGAGGTAAACACATCTACTGATAACACAGTCAACAAACATATTCTTCCCACAGGTAGAATATCCAACTTTTAGCGTAACAAAGTTACACATACCCACCATGAAGAAACGTGCAGCCATCCTCACAATAGGTAGAACACCTGACACTAAGTTAAGGTTCACGACACACTAGCTGCACCTGACATCCTAGCTCAATAGTAGTTGTAACACATGCTAGGAAAACCCACAGCAGCCTTGTTTTGTTTTGTTCTTCTTTTACCTATCCTTCTCCTTCCCCTCTTTCCTGAGTAGGTGAAACGCCTAGACACCCTGCGAGGGTCGAAGGTCTGATATTAGGATTGACTCGCAACACCTAATATCCGCCAGCCACTCTAAACTGAATGGAAGCCAGAGAGCTCCATGCATGATAGGTCAATCCATTGAATTGAAAATGAAATTACTAGAAAACTAATGGTAAACATGTAAAGTAAGACAACCTAGAAGAACCAAACAAAGTTAACCACACATTTGATTGATGAATCAAAATAAAAACAATTTCCAAGACGATCTAAACTATCCTCAATGTGCTAAACTACATTGACTAATTGAACTTAACCACGTGTACCTAAATAACCTGATGCCTGCACCAGTACAATAACTGTCATGGAGGTGTTGTCTTGCTGTTTGCTGTGTTTGTCTGCTTCTTCTGCCTTTGTTTCTCCAGCGATCGACGATGTCTTCACCTAAACACCTCGCCAATCGAAAGGGGGATATATGTAGCAGAAATGAGTCGAACCAGACAAATCAAAGAGTCTATCAGAGCTGTGTGCATTGAAACGAGAGCCGAACTCCTCAGGAAGTAATAAATCAGTTCTAGTGCCACAAGAACCAAGCAAGATAACCAACCAACCAACTTGTTCACACAACAGCTTTCAACATTAACACCAATAGAACAATTATTGACAATTTTAATTCGAAGAAGAGATTGTCAAATGTATTGTTCGTGATTGAAATGCAACGCTGGACATTACATGTAAACCCAGGAGATCAAGTTAAATACTTGCATTGACTTCCCCCATCCAGCAGAACCAGACTGAAATTCCTAAGGGGGAAGGGCTTTAAACCTTTGTCTTCACAGAAAAGTCCCTTTGCCAGAGAATGGCAAAGAAACTGCTTTTTGTACATTATATATGGACCAGAATGAACTCAAAAAGACTTATAAACGAATCATAAACTCGGAATTCCATATTTCCATTCTCTTAAACTCATCTTTTCCTAACTTTCGATCTTCCTGCAACTTGTTTGAATGTGTGTGCGCGTGCGTTTATGTGTTAGATTAGTTTATATGTCTTAGATTTATCTAATAAAGCCTTATTCATATTGAAAAGAGAAGTATCTTGTGTTTTGTGCTTACAAGTTAATGTCTTAAACTGCCGATCTTGTTACTGTGCTTATTGATAGTGTTTTCACTATAGTTTGGATATTAGTATCCAGCGCAGATTTGATGTTAAACGGCTCGTTCACTGAACCGCAGGCGCGTCTCCGTGAACAGCCTTGAAACAGTGATTCTGTTCAAATTCCCTTTAAAATCTTAAATGATTCCCTTTGAGCTAAATTGACCTGTTTCCCTTACACAATCATTGAGGTATATGTATTTCGCTCTTCTCCAGTTACACTCAAGGCCATTGCATTCGTTACATCATCACGATCACTCTGAGACCGAGCTGCAGACGGTAAAATCCTAATCATTTTCACAAAGTTTCACAGATTTATCTTCTCAGTGGTAGGTTCTGCAGCAATAAGAATGTGAAAGGATGTAACAGGATTACAAGCAATTTCCGATTCAGTGGACACACCACTGAGAAGATAAATCTGAAAGAGACCAAGGGAAACAGAGTTAGAACTTTCACCACTCAATCGAACACCGAAAAGAGGCTTTGCTATGGATGTTTAAAGCCTGGTCACAGCGCGAAGATATGTCACTGTCGTCTCACTTGCAATGTTTGTAAGAGAAGACACCCAACTAGTTTGCATGATGATAACTTTGTGAAAATGATTAGGATTTTACCGTCTGCAGCTCGGTCTCAGAGTGATCGTGATGATGTAACGAATGCAATGGCCGGTCTGTTGTGGTGAAGAAGGAGCTGAGCTGTAAGGCAAAGCTCTCGATTTACCGGTCAATCTACGTTCCTACTCTCACCTATGGTCATGAGCTGTGGGTCATGACCGAAAGGACAAGATCCCGGATACAGGCGGCCGAAATGAGCTTTCTCCGTCAGGTGGCTGGGCGCTTCCTTAGAGATAGGGTGAGAAGCTCGGTCACTCGGGAGGAGCTCAGAGTAGAGCCGTTGCTCCTCCACATCGAGAGGAGCCAGCTGAGGTGGCTCGGGCATCTATTTCGGATGCCTCCTGGACGCCTTCCCAGGGAGGTGTTCCAGGCACGTCTCACCGGGAGGAGGCCCCGGGGAAGACCTAGGACACGCTGGAGGGACTATGTCTCCCGGCTGGCCTGGGAACGCCTCGGGGTCCCCCCGGAAGAGCTGGAAGAAGTGGCTAGGGAGAGGGAAGTCTGGGCGTCTCTGCTTAGACTGTTGCCCCCGCGACCCGGCCCCGGATAAGCGGAAGATGATGGATGGATGGATGGATGGACACAAATGCAGCAAATTCTTTAAAAGTGGGATACTCATGATTTACAGAAAGAGATTGCGTGACTTGACGGTTCCATCTGCTGATTGCCCAATCAGGTAATTTCAACACAAGTTTCTGATTTTCTTGGTAATCATTTAAAATTATGAGACCTTTGACATGTGGCATGGCACCATGGCATGCATTTAAAAAGTCAGAGAAGGCCTGAAGACTAAAGGCATCCTTTGGGTGAATTCTGGGCCAGCTTGCCAGCTTTTCTCTAAAGGCCTTTTGTATTACGAATGGTTGGCCATAACGATTGTTCAGTTTGTTCCATGCATCTTGATAGGCTTCATCATCTGTTCTAAAGAAGGTTCCTTCTAAAGCTTTTCTAGCAGGACCACTCACATATTTCTTTAGATAAAACAACTTATCAGCAGAAGAAATGGTTTTCTTGTCAACAAGTGCCACAAAGGATTGTTTAAACTCAATAAAATGAATAGGGTCACCAGTAAAAACAGGAGGTTCTGGCACCGGTTGCTTGCTCATAGACATGTCATCTTGAAATGCTTGAATAAGAAGAGGTATATCAGTCGCTGATGCTTCAACTGTTACCTTTTTGGGATCACAATGCACCCTTTGAAAAGTTTCTTGCCTTTTCATACTTACTAGAGACAAATCTGAGTCTGATTCATTTGAACTACTACAATCTTTGGACGAATTAGTCTTTTCCTTCTCAATTTCTTGATTGTAAATTTCAAGTTTAGCTTCAGCTACTTTCAGATCTCTTTGTGCTTGAATTCGCTCTAGCTCCTTTACCTCGACGTCAAGAGCTCTTTTGTATTGTGCTTCTAGCTGCTTTATTTTTTCTTTTTGGTTTGATTCTTCAAGTAGAACAGCATATGCAGCTTGCTTGGCTGCTACTTCTACTGCAGCATCTACACGTTTGGCTTCTAAACTTGATATGACAGAGCGGTGGCTGGAGTTACTAGTTTTCTGACTAAATTGTGATACCGTTGAACCAAAGATTGAGTGGGAATACTGATGGTCTAATAAGGTACGAAGTCGCCTTTTCTCCCTTTTATCATCAAAATCTCCATCTACACTTGTTATTCTTTCATCAACAATTTTAATAATGTCAGTTGTAACTGCTTCACACGCATCCATTTTTCTCCTCATTTCAATAGTAGGTGATACATGCTGCCTAAATTCATCATAAGCACACAGGACCTTATGTTTAGCTGTCTCCAAAGTGTCACTCAAAATAGCTAATTGAGTTTCTAATGCATCTGATTTAAGATGCTCACGTGCGCTACGGGCTTCTATTTTCCATTGACCATATAGAGATAAAACCTTTTTCTCCTTCTTTTGTGACTCTTCTTGCTGATAGGCTATCATTTTTTCAGTAAGAACAGGCTTACGTTTTGAATGGCGTGTACCCTCACTTTGAGTTTCTTCAATATGGCTATCAGTTTGCCCATCTACCTCCTTTGCACCGGCCACTGATTTAGACATTTTCTTACATTTGCAACTCATCAAAATTAGAAACACTATTCACATTCAACATTCAAGTTAATACATTGTACATTCACTTTAACCACATGCCCTGAAAGATTAAGTCTTAAACGTGAAACTAATATTTGATCCATTATTAGACAAACTACACACAGTAATGTCCGTTCACCTTTAAATCAGTCACAAGAGAGAAAAGATTTATCACTTCAGAATTAATTTCTTTTTTTTTTTGTCTTTGGTACTCACGTTAATCCACCAAACACATTGGAACAGTTATCTTCTTTCGACCAATTCATTAAAACGGTCCATTCGCTGTCCGTAGATTTGTAGAGCCGTCAGCTGAAACTTTACTTTAATCTTGATCACTCAGACTGCCCTCAACGAGCGCGCTGACTTTAAAGCTCCTCTACCATCCATGGCGTTCTTTGAGCAGCACAGGGGATCGACGATGGTAAGCTCTTACTGTAGCTTCCTGGCTTAAAAAATGTTGAACTCTTTCACTGATGATTCATAATGAGCTTTATTAAAGATCCGTCACCGTAGATTTGCAGTATGCCATAAGACATCACGAATCACTGTAAGAGCTTTACATGAAAACAAACAAATCATAATATAAATAAACCATGAAATAAACATACATCAAATCACATACAAACGTATACCCATTATTATAAAACAAAAAATCCAAAATAATACAGATAAGTCAATTTTACCATTTTCCCCCCCTAAACCAGGAGCTAAATCCTTGAAGTTCTCTTTAACCGTATGCCTTTGGATGAATCAACCATGTGCGCCATAGCTGCGCTCCTTACTACAATGATTTGAGCACGCCACAATATATAGGCTTAAGTGGATGAATTTCAAAATAAAAGACCTCATCACAAATATACAAACTAATAAAGAAAAACAAAATCCAACGATTAAACAATGCACATTCAAAATAGACACCATTACAAATTATTTAAATATGAGAAAATTGAAAGTAACTGTTCAAAGAAAACTGTAGAAAAGTATATAACCAAATCCTTAACATGCTCCGTGGAGGAGGGGGTAATGTCACGCTGTCTGGTCTCCGTTTCCCTGAGTCTCCACTAGTGTGCTCACTTCCCCATACTATTAGGAGGTACTATTCCCACAAAGCCTTGTCCCTTCATCACAGTAATTGCACTCCTGTTAATTGCACTCAGGTGTCTTCACTTGATAGTCATTACCCTGCCTGTATTAACCGGTCTTTTCTGTTTGTCTTGATGGAGTCCTTTCTTTCCGTCACCCAGTTTTCTCGCCTTCTGAGTTCCTCGTCTTCCGAGTTCCTGTTCCCATTCCTGTTCCTTCCCTGATTGTTTATTTGTTGGATGGATTTATGGTTTTGACCCCTGCTTGTTGATTTCTGATTTGGATTACCCATTAAAACCCACACTGCGATTGGATCTCTTGTGTTTCCATGGGTCTCCAAATCGTAACACTAGTGCACTTGCAAATTATAGGCCTATTTCAAATCTTCCATTTATGTCTAAAACTTTTGAAAAAGTTTTGTCAATTGAGCTCCTTCCTGCAAAATGTATCTGTATGAAGAATTTCAGTCAGGTTTCAGGCCCCACCATAGCACAGAAACTTGTCTTTTGAAAAATATATTTACCATGTTACAAAAACTGCATTCTTCCGTCATTGCCAAGCTATGAAATGTTACCTGTTTCTGATGCAGAAAAGCTAGTTCATGCATTTATGACCTCTACACTGGACTATTGTAATGCACTTCTAGGTGGTTGTCCTGCATCTTCATTAAACATGCTACATGTACCTTACCAGGTCAAGAAAACATGATCATATTACCACAATTTTACAGTCTCTGTTAAACTACTTATTTTTTACTTTGTTGGAACATCAGCTATGCTAATGATGTCTCTATTTGTTTCTCTATTTCTGCTGGGATTTACATCCCGTGGTAACTAGGATTTATACAAGCTCCAGTCTGGATCCAGAACACCTGAGAAGAGATGATGCTGACCCCTCAGAGGACCCCAGATGATGCTAACCTTGAATCAACAAACAGAACTAACAAATATTTCTACAAGTGTGATTGCATCATATAATAATTGCTGTTAATAATGTTCATCGTCTGGCTGAATTCGTCTTGTATTCATTTTTCTGAAAAATCTTGTCATAAGCACACAAACTGACAGTCACCACTCATAAGCTACTACTAAATATTGTAGAAACATAATTTTCTGTAAAGTTGCCTTGTAATGATTTGTATTGTAAAAAGTGTTATACAAATAAACTTGAATTCAATTTAATTGTTTCCCGGGAAACATACAAGTATCTTCTGTTGCTTACGAAGGGCAGACCTAAATGGAAAAAAAGTTATTACAACAAAAGAAAAATGTGGACATCTTCATCATGTTCAAAAGTTTTCATCCCCCAACTCTTAATGCATTTTCTTTCCTTCTGGAGAATCAGTGAATGTTTGAACCTTTTTTAATAGTTGTGTTTGAGTGCCTCAATCGTCCTCAGTGTGAAAAGATGCATCTCACAATCATAAAGTCACTGCTGGAAAGGGTTCAAATATGCAAAGATGCTGGAAAACAGAAGAATCTGCAGGATCTTAAATATTTTACTGAAGAACAGTTCTCAGTTTAATAGTTCAGAACAAACAAGGGACTCATGCACAACCATCACAAAACAGAAAAGACAGTCATGGAACATCCAGGTAACCACACACAGTATTAAAGCTGCGTTAGGTAACTTTTGACGCTCTAGCGGTTAATAAACAGAACTGCTTGCATCTTGCGGAAGAACATCGTAGCCGGAACTACTTCTCTCTGTTTATGTCTATGAAGAATCACAAAGGTACTGGGTTACTCTGCCGCGGTACCCTGAAGTAATCTAAAATAGTCAGAATATAAACACTTATTATAGGTGCACCCTAGTGATTCAGTACAAGCTAAAAACACGGTTTGGAAAATGGATTCATGGTGTACTCACTTATTATAAAAAAAATTCTACATTTTGAACACAAAGGTACGGACCGCAGCTCTGATTGGTTGTTTCTTATCGGGAGCGGATGAATTTCTGCAAATGGCAAAAGGACCACTGGGAGGAGCCAGAGGAGCTTGATTTTTTCACAGATTATCTGTCTCAGCTGTCGCAGCTTTAAGAACCAAGGGTTCCCAAACTTTTGAATGGGGTTATTTCAACATTTTTGTTTTGTTTTTTTGTGTGTGTGTTGTGGACTAAATGTAAACATCTTTTATGTACATCTTTTATCTTACTGCATTTATTATGATCTCTCTTATTTTGTTAAAATTCACATTTTCTGCAAGGGGTTCACAAACTTTTGCATGCCACTGTGTGTGTGTGTGCGTGTATATATATATATATATTGTGATTTACAGTATAAGATTGATCAGTGATGTGGCAACCAAGCTTTTTTTTATGAGTGAGACTTTTTAACTGTCTTTCATAACTGATGGCAGTGATTGTTCTTTTGCTCTAGCATCAATATTCAGCAAGAGAAGAGACACTGGATAAATTCAGAAATAAGAATTTTTATCAATCTATAAATACAGTAGGTTGACAACCTAAATGGGTATTACCGCCGCGCTAACTGCAAGTCAGTTGGGTGTTAAAATAATTCGTGAAACTACCGCTAGGTGGCAGAAAGGGATGGATTGCTAAATGAATGTAATTGTAAAATGAGATAAATTGAGGTAAAACAACAATAACATTATGATATACCTTTGTAACATCTATAAAAACAAAAACATTTAAAAATTTACATTGAGTTAATTTCAAAACGTAGGATAGTCTTAGGCTACAGTATGCTATCGTTATGCTATATGCATGCTATTGTAATTAAACAGTTAATAAATTTAAGGCCTATTTTATATATATAGCCAGTGGCTAGTGGTTTTCCAAAGTTACTAGTCACACAGCATTTTTGCTAGCCACATTTTTGTTGTTGTGAAATTACCTGATAAAAGTTGAATATAGCATGCTAATATTTACTTGAACTAGATTTACAACTCTTTTAAATGTAAAACCACTGTACACACCTAATCAAGACTACATAAATGTATAACAATACTAGTCATTATCATTAGCTCTGTTAAGGTTGTGTGTAAAGCTCCTTTTTTAAATAAAACCATGTATTAAGATAAAGACACTTATTGCATAATAAAAGTGGTGCATGGATGTAAAAGATAAATAAAAAGTATATAAAAAACTAAACTGAAAAAAAAGCATACACTGTCTGTTTAAATATCAGAATCAGACTCAGAATTACTTTATTGAACCACACTGGGAAATTCTTTGTTTCATGTTGCAATGGAAAGTAGTTCAGTCGAAAAATTCATGCCATGGTTCAGACAAAGTAGCTTTTATCTTCATTAAAATTTAAGGGGAACGATTCTCTCATCATAAAGAACAGATTTCAGTTTGTGTCATTTTTTTGTGCTCAGGCCCTAATAATGACTACTGATCAGGTTGCAACCCTCTACGGAGACCTTGGCAATTGAATCGCCAATGGCTATTAAATATTTTACTTTACTCTCTAGACTGTATATGTCACATACCTGGTCTCATTCAGTGTGTCTTTGCCCCTGTGACCCAGTTTCTGTCTTCCGTGTTTGGTTTGATTAGTTCCCAGGTGTGTCTATTCTATTCCTCATGTGTTCCATGTCCCTGTTAATTTAGTGATTCCATCCACCTGTGTTTCCCCATTATCTTTTGTACATAAGCCCTGTCCTTTCAGTTCTGTGTTGTCGGGTCTACTAACTCACTCACTTACATGTGTCTATCGCTGTGCTCCATGAGTTGAATATATTAAAAGCCTTATTTCGTTTATCCTCGGCTCCGTGTTTCTTCCGGCAGCGTAAACCGTGACAGAAGACCCGACCTGAAAAAGAAAGTAGAAAACTGCGTGTTTTTCCCTCCGTTTTGTTTTTGTTTTTTCACAGTCTTTTTGTTTCGTAGTGTTGATGGATCCCCTCTCTAGCCCCGGATTCCTCCTCCTCATGCTGGAGCAGGAAGGACGTTCTCTCGAGGACCACACCAGACGGTTTCTTCTGTTAGCTAATGCCACCAGCTACCCGGACGACGCGCTCTGCGCCTTCTACAACGCCAGCCTGAACTCCAAGTGCAGAGCGTTGTCGCCCGAAGATGGTCCTCGGGAGGATTTCGCTGCATTCGTGGAGTGGACTCTGGCGAGAAATGGTTCACCTCTCACCGTCTGCCCCATAGAGGACCTCGCCAGCCCCACTCCCGACCCAGAGACCAGCCAGCCACCATCACGCCGCACGGAGCCAGAGCCCACCGCAGCCGCAGAGCCCGAGCCATCCACTGACAGGGAACAGGATCTCGAGAGCGCGACTGACCAGGTGTGTGAGCCGACAACACCGTGCATCGTGGGAGTCCTAGTGGAGATCGAGGGCGTGGAGGAAAGCCCTGCCCACACTCCTTCGACTGAGGGTGAGCTGTATGCAGTCTCTGAAGATCATATGGAGCAAGTTCTGGATCTGATGGACTGGTCTATGGAGGTAATCCCTAATTTTCCTGTTTCCCCGCTGGTTCCGTCCAGCCCTGATTCCCCTGTATACCCTCTCAGTCTCCCACTCCTACCTCCTCCAGTCATTTCCTCTGCTCCATTTCCACTGGTTCCATCCAGACATGAATTTTCTGTTTCTCCGCTGGTTCCGCCCAGCCCTGAGTTTCCTGTGTCTCCGCTGGTTCCGCCCAGCCCTGAATCTTCTGTGTCTCCGCTGGTTCCGCCCAGCCCTGAATCTTCTGTGTCTCCCCTGGTTCCGCCCAGCCCTGAACCTTCTGTGTCTCCGCTGGTTCCGCCCAGCCCTGAACCTTCTGTGTCTCCGCTGGTTCCGCCCAGCCCTGAACCTTCTGTGTCTCCTGTATTCCCTCCCAGCCTCCCTCTCCCACCTCCTCCCAAACCTGCTGATCCCTCTACTCCACTTTCGCTGGTTCCGTCCAGCCCTGATCCTCCTGTCCTTCCTCCCATCCTTCCTCTCTGTCCTCCTCCTACACCAGCCAGTTCCTCGCCATCCCTGCTGGTGCCAGTCAGTCCCGCAGCTCACCCTCAGTCCGCGCCATCGGGGCGCGATGGTTCACCACTGGACTGCCAGTCTCCAGCTCTGCCTTGGCGCGTTAAGGCCCTGTCTCCGCCTCCAGCCTCCGAGCCCTGGACTCCTCCTCGGTCCTTCGACCCAGCGGCTCCGCCTTGGCTCTTAGCTCCCTCGTCTCCACCGTGGCCTGTCATCCCACCTGCTCCACCGGGCTCCCTCGTCCCTCCGGCTCCACCTTGGTCAGTCGTCGACCATCTGCCGCCTCGGGACTCCTCTCCTCTGGTTCCACCTCGTCACTCCATCCCTCCGGCTTTGTCAGGCTCCTCCTTCCCTCCGGTTCCACCTCCATCCTCGGTCGCTCCGGCTCCACAGCGGTCTGCCAGGACCCTGCCTCCGCCTTGGTCGCCTGAGCCTTCTGCTCCACCTAGGCCCTCCGGATCCTCGACGTCCCCCTGGCTCTGCGGCTGTGCTGCTCTATCTTGGGCTCCTCACCCACCGGTGCAGTCTCCGCCTGTTGGCCCCCTGGTGTCGTCGACCCCTCCTTCACCATGGCTCCTCCCGCCGTTGACTCCACCTTGGATCTCCGTCCTGGCTGGTCTCTGGTGGACCATCTGGCTCCTCCTGCTCCTGTCTCCTCCCTCCGTCGTCTCCTCCCTGGCTCCTCCTTCCGTGGTCCCCTTCTGCTGGCCCCCTCCTGGGAGTCTGTCCTCCACTGGTACCTCCTCCCAAGTTCCCACCCACGCCTCCCTCGATTGTTTCTATGGTGCGAGGACGCACCTACCGGGAGGGGGGAGTACTGTCACATACCTGGTCTCATTCAGTGTGTCTTTGCCCCTGTGACCCAGTTTCTGTCTTCCGTGTTTGGTTTGATTAGTTCCCAAGTGTGTCTATTCTATTCCTCATGTGTTCCATGTCCCTGTTAATTTAGTGATTCCATCCACCTGTGTTTCCCCATTATCTTTTGTACATAAGCCCAGTCCTTTCAGTTCTGTGTTGTCGGGTCTACTAACTCACTCACTTACGTGTGTCTATCGCTGTGCTCCATGAGTTGAATATGTTAAAAGCCTTATTTCGTTTATCCTCGGCTCCATGTTTCTTCCGGCAGCGTAAACCGTGACAGTATATATATATATTTATATATATGCCGGCAGGAATTGTAGGTGGGGGGAGTGCATGTACAGTTCTCTTTCTACCTTCAATACACGACTTAAGTGCCCTTGAGCAAGGCACTGAATCCCCAACTGCTCCCTGGGCGCCGCAGCATAAATGGCTGCCTATTGCTCCGGATGTGTGTTCACTAGGGGTTTAACGGTACGTGTATTCGTACCGGACCGTTTCGGTACAGGGCTTTCGTTAAGGTGCACGTGTGTACCGAATGACCGAATGCAATATTTTGTGCGCAGAACATATACATTAGCGTGTTTCCAAACAAACATATTAAGTGGCAGAAGTGTCCGCGTTCAGCGCAAATCCCGCCCTGCAGCTGATTCCAAAGGCCGGTGACACACTGGCTGCGTGGCATGAGCGTGGCGTTTCTGTTGCGTGTCAGTTGCGTTACGGCTGCTTCGCGTATTCTGTGTCTTTACACACCAGAACCCTGCCTGACGCGGCGCTGGCGCGCTGCTGCTGCTGTAGGTGACATAGAGGGAGACTGCCGACAGACCAGGATCTTGTCTTCACGACAACAATATCTATAGCGTTACTTCATGTTGAGCATAAATATAAAGCCTACTGATAAAGGACACCGTCAGCAGTAATGACGACAAAATAGACTATGTTTGACAGGTGCATTATGCCAGTGTGTCACCGGCCTAAGGTTTTCAAAAGGCATCTCGCGAATGTGAACATCACTACAACTAAGGAAAAAAAAAATATTTTAATTCAAACGCAGCTCCCGTCGGCATTTAAACAGACCTTTGCTCTTAATTCCGATCAGTCCAAGCAATAACGAAATCTGAGCATGTCTAAAAACTGAAACTGTTGATGCTGCAACTTTACACTTTGGAAGAGTGATATATGTATATTTTGATTTATATGAGTAGGCCTACAAGCTGGGATTGGTAATGCTGCACTGTAATCATAGTTATTTATTTATATTTTTCATTATATTCTATTATATGATATTAAGAACTTTGCAGCAGTATTTTATTTTATTTTGTTTTTTTATTTTATATATATTTTATTAAAAAGTATTTTTTTAAAAGTGTAAACAAATTGTTAAAAAAAGTTTATAGAAATGAACAACCTGCAGTTTAATGTTTCCATTTCTTTCCCTTACTGTACCGAAAATGAACCGAACCGTGACTTTAAAACTTTTGCGCACCGTTACACCCCTAGTGTTCACAGTGTGTGTGTGTTCACTGCTCTGTGTGTGTGCACTTCGGATGGGTTAAATGCAGAGCAGGAATTCTGAGTATGGGTCACTTTCACTGTCACTTTCACTGTCACTTTCACTGTCACTTTCAAAATGTATTTTTTTTTACCTAACCATTGGGTTACACATATTGGGTCAATGTGTTGGGTTATCTTAACATTTGTTGGGTCATTTTTTTTCGTCGTAGGGTTATTTTTAGATATAACCCAACTGTTGTGTTAAATATGTTTCCTGCTTCACTCCAGTCAGAAACTCAGTGCGGACATCAGCGACAGTCTGCCTGATTATAATGGGTTAAGTAACTGTTAATATAAGTGTATGATGTATATAACTGTTATAACATTAAGTAATGTGTCTGATATGTTAATTATAACGTTAAAAAAGTTTTTATTATCTTTTGTCATCTGTTTCTCGTGTTCCTGCCTTGCTTTGTCTCCTGTTTCGGTTCGCTCTGGATTGTTACCTTTGCAAACGGATTATCGTCACCTCACTCAGATCTACCACCACCGTCATCCTTACCAGCGCACTCAACTCACCTACTCACCAGTCTGTGCTGCCATCGAGGTTCCTGCGTCACTCTCCAACCTTCCATCATCACATCTTTTACAATAAACTCTGTTTACTTGCTTTTGCCTCCTGTCTCATTAACCAAGCGTCACAGAATGATCTGACCATTATGGAGGCAGCGAGTAGTCAACATTCCACCCTTGAAGAAATTCTCAGGGCCAGTGTTCGGAGGATGGACCCCCAGGAGAGGAGTCTTAACGACACTGGTCGCGCGGTTCAAGCCTTGGTGACGCAGGTGTCCGAGCTCACTCAACAGTTCCAGCTACTACGAGCTCCCACTGCGCTGCCCACACCGCCTGTTCTCCCAGTACCATCGGAGACCCCCTCCCAGTTGGAACCATGTCTCCCGATCCCGGAGACGTACTCGGGTGAGCCCAACTTCTTTAGAGCATTTCTAATCCGCTGTGACATGCACTTTTCCCTACAGCCCAGAACCTTTGCTAACGAAAGGGCCAAGGTGGCCTTCATGTTGACGCTACTCTCTGGGAGGGCGGCATTATGGGGGACATCGGTGTGGGAGAACCAGGATCCATGCTGCACCTCGTTTCAGGCTCTCTCCGCCGAGATGAGATTACGCCAGCACGAGAGATCCGTCTCGGATTATTCTATCGAGTTCCGGACCCTGGCGGTGGAGTGTCATTGGAACGAGGAGGCGCAGTGGGACATGTTCCTGCATGGGCTGGCTGACCGCATCCAGCAGGAGATCTACGCCCTGGATCTCCCCACGTCCCTCAATGGACTCATCGAGCTGGCCTTGCGGGTCGATGCACGTCTGACACGGATGGAGAGGAGGAACTTACCTAGCACCACATCCAGTGGACCGGCAGACGTGCGATTCAGAGGCCAGCCCCTCCTACGATCACGAGCCCATGCAGGTAGGGCGAGCTCGGCTTTCCCGGGAGGAGAAAGGTCCCTTGGCCTGTGCCTCTACTGCGGGGGAGCCGGACATCAAACCCACACCTATCCATAAAAGAGCCAGGCCGGGGAGTAGGTATGGGGCTACTATCGGGTGGGATCTCCGCCGAGAAGACCTCATCACCATCATCATCATCCTCTACGCTCCTCCCGGTAAGACTGAGGTGGTCAGCACAGACCCACCACTGTCAAGCACTACTGGACTCAGGGGCAGAGGGTAATTTCATGGACAGCACATTGGCACACAAGCTCCACATTCCCCTCAGACCCCTTCTGCACCACATCACGGTTCACACCCTCACTGGACAGCAACTCCCTACCATCTCATACATCACTGAAGACATCACACTCTTCACATCTGGCAATCACTCTGAGACTATTTCCTTTCACATCCTTGACTCTCCCCTGGCACCCATTGTCCTCGGACACCCTTGGCTCCTCCTCCATAACCCCAAAATAGACTGGTCCTCTTAATTCCATTCTGTCCTGGTGTAAAAAGTGTCATGAGTCTTGTTTAGTGTCTGCCTGTCCGTCTGTGTCTATGTCTGTGTTACAGGAGGAGGCGGTGGATTTGTCTAACGTGCCCGCAGAGTACCTCCATCTGAAGGAAGTGTTCAGTAAGTCTCGTGCTGCTTCTCTTCCTCCGCATTGTCCCTACGACTGTGCCATAGATTTATTGTCAGGTAAGTCTCCGCCTAAAGGCAAACTTTATTCACTTCCTGTTCTGGAGAGGGAGGCTATGGAGAAATATATTTCTGATTCTCTAGCTTCTAAGTTCATCTGCCCTTCCACTTCTCCTGCGGGGGCGAGGTTCTTTTTTGTGGGAAAGAAGGAAGGATCACTGCGACCTTGTTCTGATTACCGGTGAATGAACAACATCACTGTAAAGAATACTTATCCTTTACCGTTGATGTCTTCGGCCTTTGAGAGGTTGCAGGGAGCGTCAATTTTCACAAAACTGGACTTACGCAGTGCGTATCAGTTGGTTCGGATCAGGGAGGGGGATGAATGGAAGACCGCTTTTAACACCCCCACACAATATTTGGTTATGTCCTTCGGGCTTTCCAGCCCCCCAGTGGTCTTCCAGGCACTCCTCAACGACGTGCTGCGAGATATGATTGATCAGTTCATTTATGTCTACCTGGACGACATATTGATTTTTTCTTCTTCTCTCCAGGAACATGTGCAGCACATCCGATGAGTGCTTCAGAGGTTGCTAGAGAATGGGCTTTTTGTCAAGGCGGAGAAATGCGAATTTCATGCACAGTCAATTCCATTTCTGGGGTATATCGTGTCGACTGAGGGAATACGCATGGATCCCGAGAAAGTTAAGGCTGTGGTAGAGTGGCCAAGTCCAGATTCCCTTAAGGCCCTACAGAGGTTTCTGGGGTTCGCTAACTTCTACCGGCGTTTCTTTCGCAACGTCAGCCAACTAGCCGCACCTCTGACCGCCTTGACCTCCGCCAAGACTGCGTTCAGGTGGTCAGACACAGCTGAGGCTGTGTTTGCCAAACTGAAGAGCCATTTAATTTCAGCCCCTATTCTGATTACCCCTGACCCTACACGTCAGTTCGTGGTGGCGGTCGATGCATCAGAGGTAGGGGTAGGAGTGGTGTTATTACAACGTTCTCCCTTAGACAACAAGGTTCATCCTTGCGCGTAGTTTTCATATCGTTTAGCTCCTGCAGAACGAAATTACTATATTGGTAACCGAGAATTGTTGGCAGTTAAGATGGCATTGGAGGAATGGCGACACTGGTTAGAAGGATCGGGGGTTCCTTTTATAGTATGGACTGACCACAAGAATTTAGAGTACATTAGCACAGCCAAAAGGTTGAACTCCAGGCAGGCTCGACGGGCACTTTTTCGGACGTTTTGACTTTACTATTTCGTACCGCCCGGGTTCCAAAAATATCAAACCCGATTCTTTGTCACGCATTTTTGACCATTCCGAACGCCAGACATTAGTGGTCTCCACTCTCACATGGGAGATCGAATCGAAGGTCAGAACAGCCTTAGAAGGGGTAACGCCTCCGCCCGGGTGCCCACTGAACCGCTTATATGTGCCGGAGGGATTAAGGTCTAATGTTATCCAGTGGGGACATTGCTCCAATGTAGCTTGCCATCCAGGAGTTAATTGAACGAGATTTTTAGTCAAGCATGGATTCTGGTGGCCACTTGTGGCTCGCGACATTCACAGTTTTGTCTTGGCTTGCTCAGTTTGTGCCACTGGTAAGACTTCCAATCGGCCCCCTGATGGGTTACTCCAACCACTGCCGGTCCCTTCGAGACCCTGGTCCCACATCACACTAGATTTTATTACCGCCCTCCCAGGGCAACATGGTTGTTTTAACCGTGGTGGACCGGTTCTCGAAGGCAGCCCACTTTATTCCCTTGCCCAAATTACCCTCAGCCAAGGAGACAGCGTTGACCGTCGTAGACCACGTCTTTCGTTTACATCGCCTCCCGATTGACGTGGTTTCCGACAGGGAAATAGTCCGTTTTTAGTCCATTTTTAGTCCGTTTATTTCCCCCAGAGAATCAAATCGACTGTAAATGAATGCTATCCCTGTTTGTTCGCCAGCATCAATGCATTAAAAGATTAGCTGCAAAACTTTTTAGACAAGTATTACTTACAGTTAATAAAAAAATGTCTGGTGAAATGTAAAAGTTTGACGAAATCATTAGAATTAAGCTAGAAAAGCCACACAGACTATTTATCGGATTGGACCAGTGAAAAAAGCTGCTGGAGCGAGCTGAGCTCACATATCAGTCATGCAACAGACAACAGACTCCGCGAGAATTGTTTGAATGAACCTGCAATTTTCTGTTATAAAAGTTAAAAACCCATACGAAAGAAAAGCGCACGGCCCGTGAGGCACTTAGCTCTTTCAGCAGAAATTTATACCAGTGCCCCAAATTTACATAACGTTACTCCTGAAACCAACCTTTAAGAGGGGAGGGTAAAACAGATGCCATATTCGTCTTAGGCTACGTTCACACTGCAAACTGAAACGACCCAATTCCGATTTTTTTGCCCCTATGCGACCTGTATCTGATCTTTACATGACAGTCTGAACGACACAGATCTGATCTTTTCAAATGTGACCCAGGCCACTTGGGTATGTGGTCCTGAATCCGATACGTATCCGATCTTTTGAAATGCGACCTCCGTCTGAACGGCCAGGCCACATGCATCTGACCCGCACGTCATTAATATGCTACAACTGTCATAATTCTGCGTTGAAGTAGGCGGGAACGAGAAGATAAACAACAACCATGGCGGACGATGCTGCTGAGACCAGTCAATGGAAGGGAAGCGAGTTCACAGATTTAATTAATATTTGGGGTGACTGCTCTATTCAGGCCAAACTCGAGGGCTCTTATCGGAACCGGGTGGTTTACGAAAACATTTCCAGTGAAATGGCCGAGCGTGGTTACAGACGATCCTGGCTCCAATGCCAGCGAATATAAAAAGCCTCAGAGCCAAATACAAACATCCATGTTTAACGTTAGCTACTTCTGCAAACAACGAGTGACGTTGTTCACCGTTGAGTACTCTTCTGCGCATGCGGGTCACTTCTGGGCCATTTCATGTTCACACAGGAGATCACAAAAGGTCGCATTTAATTGGAAATGTGAACGGCCTTACAAAAAATTGAGCATTAAGCCCTGCAGTGTGAACGTAGCCTTAGTGCACCAGTACTAATTAATTTTGGTAAAAGTGTTTTTATGGTTTATTCATATTCATGTCTTTGAGTTTGTGTTTAAAAATGACCCAGTTTGACTCTCCTTTAAGTTCAGTGGTCAAAAATTCCAGACCTTTGTGCCTTGTACAGAGAAAACTGATTGCCCAAACAAAGTATTGCGTCTCTCTGTCACGACTGGGATACAAGGATACACGGAGAGACAACCAAATGCGAGTACGTTCTTTATTTTGGGGCAATCCAAAGAGAATAAACAGTCCAGACAGGGGTCGATGCCAAACAAAACCAAACATAAACAAACAAGGATACAAGGCATGAGCACAACAAGAGACGGACGTGAATGAACAAGAACTCCGTGACACACACTAAGACAGACCAGGTATAAATACACAGGGAGAGACAAACACTAATGGGGAATTGACAGAGTGCAATGATTGATAACCAGTGACAGCTGAGTGCAATGATTTAGGCAGAGGATGTGAGGAATGTGGTTCATGAAGTGACAAACACCGTGGGGAAGGAGGACATCTAGTGGATACCCAGGGAACACAACCCAGACACTGTGACAATACCCCCCCTCTACAGAGTGGCTCCCAGACGCCCCACGACAAGACTACAAAACCAGATACCAGGAGGGAGGCGGACAAGTGGAGGCTCAGGGGGAGGGATGGAGGGCCAGAAAAAAAAATGGGGAAACCAGAGACCAGAGGAACATGAAAATGGGGAACAGACACCAGAAGTGCAAACATAAAACAGGGAGACAAGGAGGGAGGTGGACCGGAGGAGGTTCAGGGTGAGGGACGGAGGGCCAGGCTAACAAGGAGGAAGGACCGGAAGTGAACAGAAAAACCAAAAAACAACAACAAAACAGGAGATCAGGGTGGATCGTGGCGTTCAAGAACCCAGAATGACGCCGAGCAGAAGACCACCACATCCGTGTGGTCGGGACGGACACCCCCCAGGGCGGAGCAGAAGACCACCACATCCGTGCGGCCGGACCAACAGGAGGACAAGTCTGGTTGGGCAGGTCTGAAACAAAAAACCTGAACAAGTTAAGAGTAGCCTCCGTGGCTACAACAGGATCAGTCTGATGCTCAGAGAGTTCGACTGAGACATGACAAGGCTCTGGAAGTCCCGCAGAAGCATGGAGCGATTCCGGTAATCCAGCCGAGACGAGGAGAGGCTGCAGTAGTTGAGCAGAGACATGGAGAGGCTCTGGTAATCCCATGGTGTTTAGACTGGATTACAGAAGATCAATGCTGACTTGACTCTGCTCCTGAAGATCTTTGGTGGTCTGACTCTGCTCATGAAGATCATTGGTTACTTGCATTTGTTCATGGAGATCATTGGTGACTTGCATTTGTTCATGAAGATCATTGGTGACTTGCATTTGTCCTTGAAGATCGCCAGTGACTTAGTTCGGTCCTTGAAGATCACCGGTGACTAGCCCTGACTCTGGAGGGTCATCGGTGACTGGCCCTGACTCTGGAATGGCTGCCTACTGCTCTGGGTGTGTGTTCACAGTGTGTGTGTGTGTGTGTGTGTGTGTTCACTACTCTGTGTGTGTGCACTTCGGATGGGTTAAATGCAGAGCACAAATTCTGAGTATGGGTCACCATACTTGGCTGAATGTCGCGTCACTTTAAGGAAGGTCATCGGTGACTATCCCTGACTCTGGAAGGTCATCGGTGACTATCCCTGACTCTGGAAGGTCATCGGTGATTAGTCCTGACTCTGGAAGGTCAGCGGTGACTAGCCCTGACTCTGGAGAGTCGTCGGTGACTAGCCCTGACTCTAGAGGGTCGTCGGTGACTAGCCCTGACTCTAGAGGGTCGTCGGTGACTAGCCCTGACTTTGGAAGGTCATCGGTGACTAGCCCTGACTCTGGATGGGCGGCCATCTTTGGCCATGGCTCTGGACCGGCGGCCAACTTGGGCATTGGCGCTGGGTTAGTGGCCATCTTGTGCTGTGGCGCTGGGCTAGCGACCATCCCATGCTGCGGTGTTGGGCTGATGTCCATCTTGCGACGTGACACTGAGTTGGTGGCCATCTTGTGCTGTGGTACTGGGGTGGCGGCCATCTTGTGCTGTGGCACTGGATTGGCGGCCATTTTGGGCCATGACTCTGGACGGGCGGCCATCTTGGGCCGTGGCTCTGGACCGGTGGCCATCTTGGGCATTGGCGCTGGGTTAGTGGCCATCTTGTGCTGTGGTGCTGGGCTGGCGACCACCTGGTGCTGTGGCACTGGGCTGGCGGCCATCTTGGGCTGTGACGTGAACACTCCTGGGAATCTCTAGGATCTTGTTCAACATGGAGAAGTAATCCAAAAATGTCTCAGCAGCCATCTTGGGCTGTGGCTCTAGGCTGGCGGCCGTCTTGCCTCGTGGCGTGGGGCTGTCGACCACGTTGGGCTGTGACGCTGGGTTGGCATCCATCCTACCTCGTGGCGCTGGCCTAGCGGCCATCATGGGCAGTGGCGCCACCATGGTGGACGTGCGCTTCTTCTCCACTCTCCGTCCGCCATGGTGAGACGGTGGCTCTGATCCATCCCACACGAGCCCTGGGTCGAAGGGGGTCCATGGTTGAGAGCGATGCTGAGCCTCCTCTCGACCACTCCCTCCTTGGCGACCTCCCCTGGTCCCCCGGAAAACCACCAGGCGAGTTCCCTCAAAACCATTCCTCTCCCGCTCTGTGGCTGGGGAGGAGACATAATTTTGGGGCAATCCAAAGAGAATAAACAGTCCAAGCAGGGTTTGATACCAAACAAAACCAAACATAAACAAACAAGTACACAAGGCAAGAGCACAACAAGAGACGGATGTGAATGAACAAGGACTCCGTGACACATACTAAGACAGACCGGATATAAATACCAAGGGAGAGACAAAAGCTAATGGGGAATTGACAGAGTGCAATGATTGATAACCAGTGACAGCTGAGTGCAATGATTTAGGCAGAGAACGTGAGGAATGTGGTTCATGAAGTGACAGACACCGTGGGGAAGGAGGACATCTAGTGGATACCCAGGGAACACAAACCAGACACTGTGACACTCGGAATCTGACACTTCCCGTTCTGAGCTCCTCTAGTCCTTGAACCCCCAACACCGCTACATTTTGCAGATGTTTTGTAAGTTCATCAGAAACTGCCTGCACACTTCTCCCTCGCACATAAACCACTGCATCATCCGCGTACATTTGAAATCCTGCTGTGGGTCATGAGTCTGGCAAATCGTTAATATACAATGTAAAAAGCAAGGGCCCAAGAATGGAACCTTGCTGTACTACTGTGTTCATTTTTAAAAAATGTGGACATCTCATTATTAACCACCACACATTGATCTCTATGTTCCAGATATGATTTGAACCACTGCAAAGTTGATGGCCTAAAATTAAAATGGACAATTTGTGAATAAGAATTTCATGATTTAAGGTGTGAAACGCCTTTTTAAGATCCAAAAAAAATGTCGCCAACAATTTTGCCACTGTCTATAGCAGATTTACGTTGTTCCACAAAGAAGCAGTTTGCCGTTTCGGTGGAGTATTGAGGACGGCAGCCAAATTGTAATGGGTGTAAAATGTTATTTGATTGTATAAAATTCATACGTTTTTAAATTTTTTCTAACATCTTTGAAAATATTGGTAAGATGCTTACGGCCGATAATTGCATACCTGGTCTGGGATTCTTGACTTAAATAATGGCATGACTTTTGCCTGTTTCCAGGTTGTGGGAAATTGTCCGCTCTGAATAGACAAATTGAACACGTGTGTTAGAGGCTTTACAAGAGTGTTTTTATTTCGTTTAAAAAAAGCTGTATATATATGGAAAAGGTTTTTACTATAGCTATTGTTAACTGAATTTATCGCTTCAAGCACTTTTGCTTCATTAGTCCGCAGAAGTGAGAACAGCGAATATTGGTTTATCGATCGATGTTTAGTCTTTTTGATGTCAGGCATCCAAAATATCGACCCATACGAGCTCCCAGCAGCGGAATGGCACAGAGACCTGGACCATAAAAGTGGATGACATTGTTGTCACGAATAAAAATTCCATGGCTGAAGCATTCAATCACCACTTCATAAATTATGGCTTTGTTTCCAATGCACTAAACCTTATTGATACAGCCCCTGCAGCCTCTAATGCCTGCAGCCTTTTAGCCCCTTCTCACAGTTTTTCTATTCGGCCTGTTTTAGTGGGAGAAGTCCTGAAGGAATTGACTGCTCTGGACCCCAATAAAGTAGCTGGGTCAGATGATCTTGCCGCTTTTTTCATTAAAATTACTGCCCCTGTCATTGCGGCCCCTCTCACAGCCCTCTTTAAGAACAGTGAATATTAGTTTATCGATTGATGTTTAGTGAATTTTAGTTGTTGTTCTACATACACTTGTTGCACCAATGCTTCCACAGATGAAAAAAAAAACGTATTAAATTCCAGTGCTATCTCTAATCTGACTGTCTCCATTTCTAAGCTCATGAATAGTCTTTGATTTCCCTCAGGGTTTCACAATATTATTTATTTGCTTCCGCATTATGAGAGGACTTCCCTTGGCTTCTATTATTGTTATAATATAATACTCCGCTTTTGCTTTTCTTATATTTTTAGTAACTCGATTTCTTAAACTTTTAAAAATATTTATATCAATACTTAGTTTGGTCTTAACTGATTTTTTCAAAGCCAGGTCTCTTTCTTTCATTAATCGCTTCAACTCCTCATTGAACCAGGGTAGTATTCTCTTCTTCAAATGCTTTTGTTTTCTAAGAAATTTAGAAATGACCCCATCAACTGTGTTCATTGCCTCTTTACAACAACTATGCACATCGTTGTTTTCCATGATTTTGCTCAAGTCAAGAGAATTTAATTCATTTAACATCAGTCAGTCAAGCTTTATAATAATCAAGTATTATTTAACTTAATTAGAAGAAAATTTGATAACCATGTTTGAATGAATATTAGTAATATTAGTTTTAACTGAACATTTTAACTTGAGATGTGGTTGTTTTTTCTGTCATTCAATGTTTCTGACCAAAAAAAAATGATATTTTGGAAAAAACGAACAAAAATACTGATAGGATAATATCGATACGGATTCTAATAATAAGACCTACAAAACACACTAAGGATTACAAAGGATTAATGAGCAGCTGGATTCATGAATATTAATCAGCTTTTGTGCGTTCGCTTGAACTGATTTGCTGAAATCAAAACAGGGATGAAAATAGGTGAGTGCCAGCCAATGGGATTGACGTTTGTGCATTAACTCAGAATCAGAATCAGAATCAGAATCAGAACTGATTCAGAATCAGAACTGATTCAGAATCAGAACAGAACTGAAACTCCACCCACTACCAGAAAACCCAGCTGTTCTTAAAAGCTGAAGACTTCCATTGAGAGTGAGGAGTTGTCGTCATAGCACAGAGCCCCTCCCCTCGATATCACAGTCGCTGCCATGTTGGCAGGACACCGGCGGTGAAACAGGATTGTTTACATGTGTTGTAAACTCGGTACTAGAGGAGGTTCTTGCAATTCTGCACTGTTTTACCATGCCTGGAAGTTACTGCTGTGTTAAAAACTGCTCCAGTACCTCACACGTTACATTTGGAACACATAGGAGCAATGGAATACAGTTTTATTTTTAGGTTACACCAAGCGCAAAACAGTGGTATTTGGAGAAGCTCTCAGGCATCCAAAATATCGACCCATACGAGCTCCCTGCAGCGGAATGGCACAGAGACCTGGACCATAAAATTGGATGACATTGTTGTCACTAATAAAAAAATTTTCATTAAAATTGCTGCCCCTGTCATTGGGGCTCCTCTCACAGCCCTCATTAATCTGTCCCTCCATACAGCCGAGATTCCACCTGCTTGGAAAGAAGCTGTTGTGCTTCCCCAGTATAAGGGTGGTGATCAGGCTGACCTAAACAATTACAGGCCATCTCAGTCTTGCCTTGCGTGTCCAAAATACTGGAAAACTTGTCAACAAACAACGAATCAATCATCTTAATGTGAACTGTATCATCTCCGGGGCACAGTCTGGCTTCCGATCAGGGTATGGTTGTGTTACAGCTACCACTATAGTGCTCAATTATATTACAACTGCGCAAGATAACAAACAACACTGTGCTGCTATTTTCATTGACCTTGCAAAAACTTTTGACTCCGTGGACCACAATACACTCATCCACACACTCAGCAGCATTGGTGTCACTGATCACTCTCTGGTCTGGTTCTCAAATTATCTGTCTTTTCAATTCAATTCAATTCAATTCAAGTTTATTTGTATAGCGCTTTTTCCAAAACAAATCATTACAAAGCAACTTTACAGAAAATTATGTTTCTACAATATTTAGTAGTAGCTAGTAGTTTGTGCACATTTGACAGGATTTTAAAAAATAAATAAATAATAATAATAATAATACAAGACATAGTCAGCTAGACGATGAACTATCAATATTATTAATTAAGTTATTATATGATTCAGTCACACATTTAGCAATAATTGTTAGTTCTGTTTGTTGATTCAGGGTTAGCATCATCTGAGGTCCTCTGAGGGTCAGCATCATCTCTTCTCAGGTGTTCTGGATCCAGACTGGAGCTTGTGTAAATCCTAGTTATGTTCCTAGTAGGCGAAACAGAAACAAAATAGAGACATCATTAGCATAGCTGCTGATCCAACAAAGTAAAATTAGTTTAACCCAAGCTAATGAATAAAAATGCACCTTTGATCAGATGCAACTACACTCACAAATAAAAGATACATTATTTGAATGCTTGGCGAAAGAGATGTGTTTTTAATCTAGATTTAAACAGAGAGAGTGTGTCTGAACCCCGAACATTATCAGGAAGGCTATTCCAGAGTTTGGGAGCCAAATGTGAGAAAGCTCTACCTCCTTTAGTGGACTTTGCTATCCTAGGAACTACCAAAAGTCCAGCGTTTTGTGACCTTAGGGTGCGTAATGGGTTGTAACGTGGTAGAAGGCTAGTTAGGTACGCAGGAGCTAAACCATTTAGGGCCTTATAGGTAAGTAATGATAATGTGTAACTGATACGGAATTTAATAGGTAGCCAGTGCAGAGACTGTAAAATTGGGGTAATATGATCATATTTTCTTGACCTTGAAGGACTCCAGCTGCTGCATTTTGGACTACCTGTAGCTTGTTTATTGACGAAGCAGGACAACCACCTAGAAGTGCATTACAATAGTCCAGTCTAGAGGTCATAAATGCATGAACTAGCTTTTCTGCATCAGAAACAGATAACATGTTTCGTAGCTTGGCAATGTTTCTAAGATGGAAGAATGCAGTTTTTGTAACATTGGAAATATGATTTTCAAAAGACAAATTGCTGTCTAATATAACACCCAGATTTCTGACTGTACAGGAAGTAACAGTACATCGGTCTAGTTGCAGATTGTAATCTACAAGATTCTGTGTAGTGTTTCTTGGTCCAATAATTAGTATCTCTGTCTTATCCGAATTTAATTGGAGAAAATTATTTGTCATCCAATCTTTTACATTTTTAATACACTCTGTTAGCTTAGATAATTGAGAAGTTTCATCTGGTCTCGTTGAGATATAAAGCTGAGTATCATCAGCATAACAGTGGAAGCTAATTCCGTATTTTCTAATAATATTACCAAGGGGCAACATG
The DNA here is from genome assembly GCF_023724105.1 of Carassius gibelio. Classification (NCBI taxonomy): domain Eukaryota; kingdom Metazoa; phylum Chordata; class Actinopteri; order Cypriniformes; family Cyprinidae; genus Carassius; species Carassius gibelio. The sequence continues at coordinate 24,312,950 of NC_068420.1, forward strand.
TATATTGAAAATAGAAGGGGACCTAGGATGGATCCTTGTGGCACTCCATATTTTACTGATGATAAATGAGATGACTCCCCATTTAAGTAAACAAAATGGTAGCGATCGGACAGGTAGGATCTAAACCATCTTAGAGCCTGCCCTTGAATACCTGTATAGTTTTGTAATCGATCTATGAGTATGTCATGATCTATGGTGTCAAACGCAGCACTAAGATCAAGTAAGACTAGAAATGAGATGCAGCCTTGATCTGACGCAAGAAGCAGGTCATTTGTAATTTTAACAAGTGCAGTTTCTGTGCTATGGTGGGGCCTAAAACCTGACTGAAATTCTTCATACAGATAATTTTTGTGCAGGAAGGTGCTAAATTGAGCAGACACAACTTTTTCTACAATTTTTGACATAAATGGAAGATTTGAAATAGGCCTATAATTTGCCAGTACACTAGGTCATAGTTTTGGTTTCTTAATAAGAGGCTTGATAACCACCAGCTTGAATGGTTTTGGGACGTGACCTAAAGATAACGACGAGTTAATGATATTGAGAAGCAGTTCTTCGGCTACAGGTAACAATTCTTTTAGTTATTTAGTGGGTGCAGGATCTAATAAACATGTTGTTGGTTTAGATACAGTGATAAGTTTATTTAGCTCTTCCTGTCCTATGGTTGTAAAGCACTGCAGTTTATCTTTGGGTGAGATGGATGAAACTGAAGTGTTAGATGCTGTAGAATCTACATTCGCTATTGTATTTCTAATGTTATCTATTTTATCAGTGAAGAAATTGTCATTATTATTTAACGTTGGTGGAATATTTGAATCAGGTGGCGTCTGGTAATTTGTTAACTTAGCCACTGTGCTAAATAAAAACCTTGGAATTGTTTTGGTTATTTTCAATGAGTTTGTGTATATGCTCTGCCCTAGCAGTTTTTAGAGCCTGTCTATAGCTGGAAATACTGTTTTTCCATGCAATTCTAAAAACTTCTAAGTTAGTTTTTCTCCATTTGCATTCAAGACTACGAGTTACTTTCTTGAGAGAGTGAGTATTACTGTTATACCATGGTACAGTACGTTTTTCTCTAACCTTTTTCAATTTGATCAGGGCAACAGCTTCTAATGTATTAGAGAAAATAGTGCCCATGTTGTCAGTAATTTCGTCTAATTCATGTGTATTTTTGGGTACAAATAGCAGTTGAGATAGATCAGGCAGGTTGTTTGCGAATCTTTCTTTGGTGGCTGGAACAATAGTTCTGCCCAGACGGTATCGCTGCAACATATAGTTAATATCAGTTATACGCAGCATGCACGATACAAGGAAATGGTCTGTAATATCATCACTTTGAGGTACAATATCTATAGCAGTAAGATCGATTCCATGCGATATAATTAAATCTAGTGTATGATTAAAACAATGAGTGGGCCAGGTGACATTTTGCTTGACTCCAAAGGAGTTTATTAGGTCCGTAAACGCAAGTCCTCATTTGCATTATCAACGTGAATATTAAAATCTCCCATGATTAGCGCCTTATCAACTGTAACTAGAAGGTCTGAGAGGAAATCTGCAAATTCTTTTAGGAATTCTGTATACGGCCCTGGTGGTCTATACACAGTAGCCAGAGCAAGAGATACATTAGATTTATTTTGCATGTCTGACAGAGTAACATTTAGCAGAAGTATTTCAATAGAGTTAAACCTGTATCCTGTTTTCTGGGTAACGTTGAGAATATCATTGAGAATGTCTCACCGGGTTCAACGCGTAAGATTTGAAAACTGCTTCTCCCATTCTCTCCCAGTTACCAGGGGTGTCCCCCAAGGCTCCATCCTTGGCCCTACACTTTTCTTAATTTATATTAATAACATTCCCCAGGCAATTGTCAATTCACTCATTCACTTATATGCTGATGATACAATCGTTTATGCCACGGGTTCTTCCCCTGAGGCTGTTCAAGCTACCCTGCAAGATAGCTTTTACCAACTGCAGCAGTCTTTTACACATCTCAAACTCACTCTCAATACCTCCAAAACAAAAATAATGTGGTTTTACCGTAAGGGTACTACGCCTGCTCCTGCACTTAACATCACTACCTGCAAGGGGACTATGCTAGAACAAGTCACAGCATATAACTACTTGGGCATCAGGTTGGAAAGTCCACTTTCTTTCACCATTCACATATCAAAGCTGCAATCAAAGGTCAAAGCCAAGCTTGGTTTCCTTTACAGAAACCGCTCTTCATTCACCACCTCTGCCAGACTTACTCTCACTCAAATGACCATTCTACCAATGTTAGACTATGGAGACACTATATACAGGGTTGCTTGCAAGTCCTCTCTTTCAAAACTTGATGCTCTTTATCACTCTGCTATCAGGTTTGCCACAAATGCACCCTTCAATACACACCACTGTGCTTTATATTCATCTGTAAAAGGGGGGGGGGGAGTAGAGCGCAGTCTCGGGAGTACCCCCCGGCCTGCGAGGGGCGATGGGGGTATGTGGCGAGTGGGGCTGGGCCGAGAGGCGTGGGAACGAGGAGTGAGGCCAGGTGTAGTGATTGAAGATGAGCTGCACCTGCGCCCCACCGCCGGTATTGAGTCCCACGTATTTTTATTTTATTTTTTTTAAACAGTAAACAGATTGATGATGTTTGGTGTTTTAATATGTATTTATGTAAATGCTAACCTGTGTTTCTAATGTTCTGTATTTATTTTATCCCTACTTCCCTTTCCCTAAGTGGTCATTCCACTTGTCAGGCCGCCATTGTAAATAAGAACCTGTTCTTAATGACTTGCCTGTAAAAATATAGGTTGAATGAATGAACATACATCCACGCACATATATGCACATTGTGGATTATCTAGTTTTTGGTGTAAGTTACTACACAATGCAGGAGTTTAAAAGCCACAAGTCTTTGGAATGTTACGAGGCTTTCTTCTGTGGCTGGGTCCATCTCAAGCCTCCAGGTGGTGAAAACAGCGTTGTACTGGCCAAAGTTTATTCACATGCGACTTATCGTGTTGTAATTACACATTGCATTTAGCAGACACTTCTTGACCAAAATGACAAAGTAACTTAAATGAGACTGTTTCGTAAACACTAGATTGTAACGAGATGTTCAATGTACACAAACGTTTCCAACATGTTTTGATTTAGGCTAAAGCTGTGTATGTTTAGTTATAATTAGATTTTTGCCCAATGACACATACTGTACCAGGTTTTTGTGATGGGGGCTGCAAAGTGGACAAACCAGTTCTGGGTTAGCTAGGGTACTTAAATGTGTGACTGCAATATGTAAATGTCCTGGTTAGATTAAAGCCATTAACAGTGTGAATGAAAGTTCCATCGTAAACAATATAATTCACAATGTCCATATGTGTGCATGGAGGTAAATAGGGATGTAGTGGAGGCTAAACGCACGTAAACGCCGTTTACGCACCTCCCAAAATTCGTAAATAGCATTTACCCACCTCAACAGTGCATTTATCCACCTCTAAATTGAGTTTATGCACCTCTAAATAGCCTACAGTTCCTATGACATTTTAAGCTTATGTCGTTTTACTTTCATATTGTTCATTATTAGTTTCATTGGTTGTTTGTTGTTAAAGGGGGGGTGAAATGGTCATTTTCACTCAATCTCCTGTTAATCTTGAGTACCTATAGAGTAGTACTTTCATATCTCCAAAAAGTCTTTAGTTTTATTATATTTATAAGAGAAAAATAGTCTATGCCGTTTTTTTTTTCGGAAAAACACGAGCCGCTGGAGGCGTGACGTGTGGGCGGAGCTAAAGTATCACAAGCGCGAGTAGGCTTTTGCGTTGAGAGCGTTTGGAAGTTGTGACATTACCGTGAGGAAAAAAAAACCATCATCCAAAACAAACCATGGCTAGCAGTCAGATTCAGCCATTTATTTATGATCCAGAATCAGATCCCGAGGCTGAAACTGAACGAGAGCAGCAGCAGCAATGACTACAACAGGACGTCTCTATGTGGTATGTATTGAAACTGTATATATTTGCTTATGTAACCCCTCTCTCCCGGGTCCTTTCTGATGCTCCTCACACTCACTCCGAGCAGGCTCGAACCCGGGTCTCCGGCATGGGATGCGAACGCACTAACAAGGAGGCTAAATGGCTACAGCCACTAGCGTCTCTTGAGATCGGGGAGTGAGGTTTACCTGCACAGTATAACAGTATAAAAAACTCAGTATGTATGAAATAGCATTTCACCCCCCCTTTAAAGATGAAGTCTTTCATATTGCGCTGCAACTTGTCAGTGTTGACCAATTGCTTGTGCTGTTGCCAGTAGTAGTGGGAAGTTCGAATCATTTTACTGACTCGGATCTTTGAGTCTCGTTCAGCAAAATGAACTAATCTTTTTTCTTCCCATCTCTTTGGGACTGACATGAAGAATAAAAGACTCTGACCTCACCTGTCGATTCAGAACCCATATGTTGTGTAATGCGCATGTGCGGTCAACACAAAATTAACAAATCACTCTCTGAGACAACTCGATAGTCCTGAGTCATATTAAAGATTCGATCAAAATGAACGACACGCAACAGACCGCATCAAGATTCAAAAATGGATATCCGGCAATTAATAATAATAATAATAATGTTCGTTATTTTGAATAGAAATCATCACTCATACAGCAGCCATTCATCTCATCTCCGGTTTATTTGTGTTCGTATACATACAATATCCACGATCCGCCAGGGCTATAGTCCAATGGTGCGCACATTTGAAGAGATAATAATTTTATGACATGTTTGTAAAATATTTCGTCATACAGAATAACATTTCTATTAATTTTACACTGATTTATGCGATCTGAAGAGCTCAAACAGCTAACAGAGCTAGCGATTACTCTCCTCTTATTGATTCGCGTCAGCTATGACATCAGTGCAATATCATTAGTTTGTAAATCTGTCAATCATCTCATGTGAACCACGTGACTAAAAGGATGTCCTTCTGCAATGAAGCTGTCTGTGTCATTGATAAAATATATGAAAGACAAAAGTAAAAAAAAAAAGTTTTCCGATTGAAAAAATTTTCAACAGATTAATCGACTATGAAAATAATCCCTAATCATTACGTACAAGTGCATTGCATTGGAACCCCTGGATATTAGATTAGATTAGATTAGATTCAACTTTATTGTCATTATGCAGAGTACAAGTACAGAGCTAATGAAATGCAGTTAGCATCTAACCAGAAGTGCAAGAATATAGTGTTATATATATACATAAAAGTGCAGAGTAAGTAAAGCTTATGATATACAGAATGTACAGTGGAGTTGCTATATACAATATTGATCAGAGTATATACAGAATATAAATATTAATGTAATGTAGGGATTGTATGTACATTATGAACAGAGCAAAGAATGATTATATATACATTATGAATAGCAGGAACTTGAGAACAGTAATAATAAATACAGTTGAATGAGTGTGCAAAAGTATTGTTTAACAATTATATGCAAAATAACAGTAGTGCAATTATATTTTTTGTAGAATAGTTTACTGTGCTTGTACAGTAACAGCTTTAGACAGTTTATAGTGTAATGGATTTAACCATGTGCAATACATGTATGTAAAGTACTGTGACCAGTGCAGTAAAAGAGCAGGTGCAGGTTAGATTGGTGGTGTGGCGTTCAGGAGTGTCACAGCCTCAGGAAAGAAGCTCTTCCTGAGCCTACTTGTTCGAGAGCGTAGGCTTCTGTAACGCCTCCGATATAAGCCTCCCTTCTCTATTTCCTCTTTTAAAAAAATTGTTCTCTCTGTTGTCATTTAGTAAACTTTATAGATTTCAACCTTATTGTTCCTTCTTGAGTCTCTTTAACAAGAACTTAGATTAATGTATGAATTGAATAGTGATTGTGTGACCTATATGAGGAAACAACCAGTGATACCCTTGGTAGTAATATCAAATGATAGCCTATAGCGATGTCATCAGGATACACATACACCGGTAGGCAGTGGCCCACCTTACCGTGACCACGATGTCGTCACCCAGAATTTATAGTTTACCCACCTCTTTTTTTACCACTACACCTCTGGAGGTAAATGGTCCAGGTCTCTGTGCCGCTGCAGAGAGCTCGTATGGGTCGATATTTTGGATGCCTAAGAACTTCTCCAAACACCGCTGTTTTGCGTTTGGTGTGAGCTTTTTCCTGTAAGGTCCCCTTTCTTTCGCCTTATCTTTCTGCATTGCTTTACTTTCTTCATTTCTTCCTCGTATTCGTAGATCTGCCTCTGTTCCGCCGACATAATAAATGCGCAAAAATGAAAGAGTTCTTGACTGTTTAGTTGCGCCTCTGTGGAGTTCTGAAGGCGTTGCCCCTGGCAACCGATAGCGTATCCTACCATCATGGCCGATCGGCTCAGACCCCTCCCAAATCAACTCAAATCGGCACGTGACTCCTCACTCTCAATAGGAACACCGATATCTTGACAGGAACATACAACAAAGAATATTGTTTAAATGTAGCGAGTCAATTCACTCTCTCTCTCTCTCTCTCTCTCTCTCTCTCGGTGTGTGAGTGACGGTTATTTGTGTGCCTTCACACTTAATACAGGTGCGCTGCGTATCCACCCGCAATTGGCGGGTTGGCGGGTGTTAATGTCAAGCCCTGTGTGTGTGTATATATATATATATATATATATATATATATATATATATATATATATATATATATATATATATATATATATACAGATAAAAAGCTAAATGTTTTCATTTTCATTTTGGTTCATTCTTGGTTAAAAAAAACCTTCAGGTTCAATATGCAGAGCGAAATGAGAACGGCCCAGCATTTAGCAAAAATTATTATTAACTCTGTTATTATTATTTATTTTTCAAACTGCTAACACTTTGCATTTTTTAATTATGCCTTATGCCAAGTCAAGTCAAGTCACCTTTATTTATATAGCGCTTTAAACAAAATACATTGCGTCGAAGCAACTGAACAACATTCATTAGGAAAACAGTGTGTCAATAATGCAAAATGATAGTTAAAGGCAGTTCATCATTGAATTCAGTGATGTCATATCTATTCAGTTAAATAGTGTCTGTGCATATATTTTCAATCAAGTCAACGATATCACTGTAGATGAAGTGACCCCAACTAAGCAAGCCAGAGGCGACAGTGGCAAGGAACCGAAACTCAATCGGTCCACTTATGTGTGACCAAAAATTTAGTATTTTCTGTTACAGCTGTTTGATCGCGTTGGTGCCTTGTGCACTATGCATTAGAAATAGCAGTCGTTTTAAAGTATTTGAACATTCCAAGCATCCCATCTTTAAAATCTCCAATTTCATTCAACCCTGATCTACCCCCTGCTATCCAGAACATTGGTCTTCGTTCTTGGAGATTGAGTGGAATTTCGGAGCTAGGTCAGCTATTTGACAAGGGCCATCTCAAATCTTTTCAACTGTTAAAACAGGAATTTAATTTACCTAATAAGGATTTCTACAAATTTTTGCAACTACGACATTTTCTGGAATCACTTCTAAAGGACAAGAGAATACGCTTAGATCTCTTTGACATAGAAAAACAACTGTACTCTTCAGTTTATCTTAAAAATATGATTTCTGTTTTTTACGCCATGTTGTCTAATGTCGGTTCCTCCTCCTTAGATCCTCTGAAACTAGTATGGGAAAAAGATTTTGGAACTAATCTCAGTGACGATGATTGGGTTTCGGCCTGTACTGGCATCTACTTTAGAGGCGCATCAATATCAAACCATGAGCAAAGCTTCAAGTTCATTTACAGGACTTATTTAACAACAGTTCGCCTCCACAAGATCTTTCCTAATGCTTCCCAACTGTGTTTCAAATGCAAGTCTAATATTGGTACGGTCATGCATGTGTTCTGGGACTGTGATATAATCAAGACTTACTGGAAAGAGATACATAAAGCTGTTCAGAAGATTATTGGTAAATATTTTGCTTTATCCCCAAGTATCTATCTCTTGAACTGTAAAGCTGAATTACATCTCAACCATGATCAAGAATGTGTGTTACATTTTTGTGCCTTTTTGGCGAGAAAATTTATACTTTTGTTGTGGTCCACTCGTCATGTCCCTTCCAATCAAGTTGCCACATATCTACCTTTAGAAAAACTAACCTGTGATTTACAGGAAAGTATGTTGATTGTCTTTATTTCTTGATTTTTGTTTGGACTGGTGCTATTGCCCTTCATTCAACCCTTGAACTATCATTGTATAACTGTATGATGGACTGTATGATGGATGACTGTGTATACTGCTATGGGACACCTGTACCACGGTTTTGTTGCTGTAAAACTATAAACACATAATACAAAAAACAAAAAAAAAAAAAAAAAGAAATAGCAGTCGTTCACCGTGACATTTGATGTGAGCAGTGGTCCAATTTCTGCATATTGCTCATTATGATTTTTTTTCCTTCCATAATGAAACACACAAATTACAAAGCCTATTTTACCTCATGAATAATAGCTAAGCTTCAAATGGGCAACATCACGAATATGGAAATGTTTGGATTTGTCCCGAGTGAGAGAATGAGAGAGGCCAACCTTACTTTATGCTTAGCTTTAAATTATTATTATTATTATTTTTATTATTTTTTTTATATAGCTAATCCTATATTATTATGTACTGCAATTATATTTATCCATTAGAATTATATATTTTTAATTATTAATTTTTTTTAATGATTTTTTGTAAAGTGAAGGGAACCAAAATATCCTGTTGATACATTATAACATTATTAGGCCAGCCGTTATTATTACTAAATGTAATAAAATGCAACTTATACATGACTTATATGTTTTTTTTCCTCTTACAAACGTAATTTATTTTTTACTGTTTAAATAATAATAAAAAAAGAACATGCAGCAAACGAAAATAGGCGATTAATCCATTAAGATTTATTACTGTGTGTTAACAGTAATTATAATTACTATATACTTAGGAACAGAGTCTGGGCCTAATCTAGGCTTGTGGCAGGGGGGGCATGGTTAAGCGAAGTCTGCAGCGGGAGGACCGTGAGAGGTTCCGGAGCTGGATTGACCGGGAGGTTCGTGCCAATGCCACGGGACCGCCCGAGGTACCCGCTCACTTGCCCCTTCATAAGATGGGTCTGCAAGATGACACTGAAGCATTACTGGAGTTGTTTGAAAAATTGGCTGAAGCGTGAGGCTGGCCCCATGACCAATGGCCAGTTCGTTTGATCCCCATGCTCTCGGGCATGTCCCAGGTGGCCGCACAACAACTACCAGTAGCGATCCTCCTGGTCTTCGACGACCTGAAGAGGGCCATCATTCAGCAGGTCGGCCGGACCCCAGAGTAACATCGTTCAGCGGTTCCGTTCCCTGGACCTGGGGGAATTTGGTCAGCCCTTCGCGATAGCCCAGCAACTGGGGGCGGGGCGGGTCTGACCAAGGACATTACGTGAGTCCAAGATGGCTGCCAAAGGGGACAACGCTTCTGTTTCTCCGCTCTCCACACCAATTCTCCAATCCAATCCCTGCCACTGGGGCGGCTGGGAGGTCTGAGTCAGCCTGTTGGCATTGCGGGGACCCAGAACATTTCATGGACAGGTGTCTTGAGATGGAGGTGGTGACGATGATGCGGGTCCCAGATATCCCACAGGCCATCCCCCGGTCAGGCAGATGGATACCAAATACCTGTGAGTATAAAGGGGGTACATATCCGGTCTTGGTGGATTCAGGGTATAACCAAACCTCAGTCCATCAAAGCCTGATTCAACTGGGGGCATTGGATACAAGCCGTGTGGCTAAGTTGCCGTGCGTACACAGGGTTGTGGTGGAGTACCCTGTGGTCTTGATCATAGTGTGGCGGTGGCGGTAAGTGCCCACCTCTGGCATCCGATAATTCTGGGAACGAATTGGCTCACGTTTACTGTTTTATTGGGGTCATTATGTGCGGATGCCTCTTGGGGAAATAAGGAACGGAATGGGGTGTACAGGTGGGAGAGACTGAGCCAGGACCGCTGGGTTCTGCTTCAGGGGAATCGAGAAAAATCGGGAGACTTATTCTCTCGGAGCGTGATGACTTTCCTCTGGAGCAGTCTCAGGATGAGACATTAAAACATGCTTTTCAACAGGTCCGTTGGGGTTTTCCACCTTTGAGCTTCCCTAAGGACACTAGCCCCGAGGGGTGCTAGATTTCCTGAGAGAAACTTGGGAGAAGGGGCCATCTCGAAGCAAAAACGAAATTCAATATGTGCTGGTCTTGTGAACAAAACAACACATTTTGGGGCGGCAATCAATGGAGAATTTGTTAGAAGCCTAGGACCGCCAGAGCCAGCTTTATAACAGGGGAACTAGATTACGCAAATTTGCACTGAGAGAGAAAGTACTTGTATTATTCTCAACGTCGAGCTCTAAGTTAATGGCTAAATGGCAGAGACCGTTTGAGGTTGCACGAAAAGTCGGAGAACTAGATTATGGGGTAATACAGTCTGATAGGAACAGGGCACGTCAGATCTATCACCTCAACCTACTAAAAAATGGAATGAGGTGGAATCAGTGATGTTGGCAACGGTAATTAGTGGAGAGGATGATCTCATCCAGAGGCGAAAGTCAAACCACAATCCCTCGCCCTGGCCCCAGGGGGAGATCACCTCTCGCCGTCCCAGCTCACTGATCTAACGAAATTACAGGCAGAATTTGCCGATGTGTTCTCGCCCCTACCTGGCTGTACAAACCTGTTTCAGTAACATATAGAGACAGAGCCAGGTGTGGCGCTTAATTGAGCACAAGAAAAAGGTATTTCAGGCTGAATTAGGCACATTGCTTGAAATGGGAGTAATAGAAGAATCCAATAGTAACTGGGCGAGCCGATAGTTTTAGTTCTGAAGACGGACGGCTCAGTCCGGTTCTGTGTGGATTACCGCAAGGTGAATGCTGTGTCAAAATTCGACGCGTATCCAATGCCGCGGGTTGACGAGTTGCTTGATCGGCTTGTATGGCGGGCCGTTATTACACTCTCCTTATTTGTCTCTCCCTTTTCTGTTGCAGATAGACGTGTCGGACAGGGGGCTGGGTGCAGTCCTGTCGCAGTCCTGACTGATGTCAGAGTAAAAGTCATCATTGGTGTTAGAAAAGATTATTTTGGTTAATAAACCAAAACCACAAGCACTTTAGATTTCAATTGCTTAAATTATTTCTGTGAATTAATATTATGTTATCAAAAAATAAGTCTTTATTCTTTACGAAAACAAGGGAAAAATTAGGGACCAATCCAAATATTTGTTTTGCTTCACCTATTTATGTAGGCTACAATTATAAAAAATAAAATAAAATATAATAATAATAATAATAAAATAATGTCATTAAAAGATGCCATCGGCCTGAGTAAATTTGACCATTATAGAATTGTGGCTTTAAAGGTTAATGATTTAGGAGGTGAAAATGCTGTAAAATTACAAATGGAATTGGATTTTAGAGCATAACAACTGAAGGTCTATGAAAATTTGCCAATAAAGCATTTTTTTAAACAATAGAACCTAAAGTTGTGAAATTTTTATTTCAACCATTTAGTGTGTGAATAAATAAAATGCATACTTCACAATGAAAGAACACTTATAAAGTAAAGATTTCTTCCTGTGTTTGGATTTGTACTTCAATATAATGAGCTCCAAGTTTAGGATTAGCCCTAGACTAGTTTTTTTTTCTCTCTCTTTCTCTCTCTCTATTTAACAGCATTAACTTACAATGAAATACATTTTCCTTCAGGCAGACTGAATGATTTCCTGCCTTCCTAAATGTTGGGCTCAAGATCAATAAGTTGTATTAGCCTCAGTCTGATTTAGTAAATTCAAACCACAGACGGTGAAGCTGCATCAGTAAGCGGAGTCCCACACGCTGTGAGGCGGGAGGAGCTGCAGAGGATTCTGCTTGGTCTTAAAGCCTTCTGTAAATGCTATCCCACTAAACAATGGACGTTGGTCCGTCAGTCCATGACCATTTCTGAACATCTACTATTTGGACATCCAACCTTGACCCAACTTGGACGTCATCTTGACGTTCAACATTTGAACTGGGTAATTTTTTTGGACGTCATTTCGACCGAATTTGGACATCCAAAAATTACATGAAAAAGACATCACTCCGACGGCACATTGAGCAGTGGGATATGTTCACAAATTTTTGTAAAATAATGATTAATTATCAATTGGTAGTCTGTTATTATTACTATGGTCTTTTGAAAATAATAATATGGGCTACAAGAAAATAATGGATAAAAAGAGTAGTGCTGCTGAGTCCAGGCATGTTTCAATCCAGTAGCATGATAGCACACCGTTCCTCACAGCCAAAAACAGACAGAATTCAGTTCAGCTGGAGGGGCTTGGTTTTTTTGGGGGGTAGTTCTGTGTAACTTGTGGGGGTCGAGATAAAGGTGTGAATCTCTTGCTCTTTCATATGGACAGTATCTTATGAAGGGAACCAGCTGAGCAGGTTTAGATAGGACTCATGGTCTGCCCCCACGTACCATTTTTCTACTAACTAGTCATTAATTTTTCATTATTCATCTAATCAGACGTTTTTATTAAATTTACATAATCAAGTCTTCATATATTCCACGCTCAAGCACATGCATTAAGTTTTCCACAAAGCACAGGCAGAAATAGCCCAATAATTGTTAAAAGGAGACATTTTAATTATTTATTAATAAACTAATGTTTTCTTGTCAGCTGCAAGATGAAATTCACAGTGCTGGCTCTCTCCCCGATGGGAGAAATACAGCATTCACCAATTAGCTACATAATGCTTTCGTTTTCGTTTAAAAGACATTTCAAGCTTTCTGTAGATATATTTTTAAATAACAAATAAGAATAAATGCTGCTAATCGCACTCAGCATCACATGTGCCACGCAAATCTTGCACACATTTTACACACCTGCATTTAAACTTGCAATTTATTTTATTAAATTATATGAAAGCAAGAAGGGCTGTGTGGTAAATAGATTTTATCTTGAATGTGTAATTTACATAGTTTTGAATGAAAATCGGTTTTCTTTTTAACCTCCACTGTCACTCCACTCAGGGCTCCCATAGTTCCGAGTGGGCTCAACCCTCTCCCACGCGTCTGCCACAAAGACACGCTGCCGAGCAGAGTATGAGCGGTGTGATTCTGACTGGAGCGAGGAGCGGAATTCTTTAAAAATCTGAGTGTCATGGTTTTCACTCGCTCCAAGAGTGCTCCATTACAAGTACAATTCATGCCAACAGCCCGTAATATAACTGCATATTCAGCAAGAATTCATGTTAAACATATTTAGCTATAGCTTGAACAGAAGGTTATAATGACTGCAATAGTCGAGCGGGAAGTTACAGGATAGTTCTCAAGGAGTTAGTCTGTTCCTTTTACTGATTATTTTCTGGTTAAAGCATGATTTGAACAGATACAGCACATTCACACACAATCGCTTTCGCAATTGTGCATTCAAAGAAATGTAATCTTACAGTGCTAGCTACTACATTATCAGTATCTGATTTTGAATGATTTTGAAATCTTTAAGAACTAAGAACAGAAAGCAGCAATTATAGATTTAATGCTTACAATGTCCCAGCCAACATTTCCATCTGGGCCCCATGTGGGATTTTGGTGGGCTGTTACTTGGGCCCTGCATGGGCAACCCAAATGGGACCCGTACATTTTTGTCCATCGGCTCCACTTGGGAAAAAGTTGGTTAAATGACAATGGTGTTGGTGTGCTTGACTGGACAGCAAACTCATCAGACCTGAGCCCCAGAGAGAATCTATGTGATATTGTCAAGAGCAAAATGAGAAACAAGAAACCAAACAATGCAGATGAGCTGAAGGCCACTGTCAAAGAAACCTGGGCATCCAGACCACCTCAGCAGTGCCACAAACTGATCACCTCCATGCCACGCTGAATAAAGGCAGTAATTAAAGCAAAATGAGCCACTACCAAAGATTGAGTACATGTGCAGTAAATTGACATACTGTCCAGAAGGCCAACAGTTCACTAATAAAAAAAAATAAAAAAAAGATTGGTCTTATGAAGTATTCTAATTTGTTGAATTGGTGGGTTTTTGTTAAATGTGAGCCAAAATCATCACAATTAAAAAAATCAAAGACTTAAGCCACTTCACTCTGTGTGCATTGAACTTATTTTATACACGAGTTTCACAATTTGAGTTGAAGTAGTGAAATAAACTTTTCCATGACATTCTAATTTATTGAGATGAACCTGTTCGTTCGCCATGCATTTCCCTGAAAATAATTGGTCATCTTAGAACATTCGTCAGCCAATCAGATTCAAACATTCTACGCCCCTGTAGTATAAAGTTCATAAAAAACTGTCAAGTCAACTAGAAACCAATTAAGACTGAGCAGCTGCTGAGATAACATGAAATTAAAATGGAGAAACAGCAGTGTGGTCTAACTTGCAGAAACACAAATTTAACAGAAATTGACTGTACTGACCTCTGTTCAAGGTCCCGCTGGGCTCTAAGGCACGGTTGCCATCCCTGTCCCTGGTGCTGACGAACCATTTGCCAAGGGCTGTCTCAACTTCTTTTTGGTTAACATTTTGTAGCAGAGAGTTTTGCTTCAGGTTACCTGTGAAACAAATAGATCAGTTTTAAATAGAGAATGTTTCTGCATTCATGAGAGCATAATCATTCATGACCCATAATCAATAGGAATGCACCAAATTGTTTCACACTGAAAATTTTTGCCAGAAAATGGCATTTTGAGTTTTAGGCTGATATATAACGTAAGGTCTCCTTCTAGAAACTGTCACTGCGTGGTGTGAGACCCTTCTCAATATTTTGCTCTATTAATGTGCATTCAACTTAGTTTAACTAGTCCATGCAAACGCTCCACTCATGTACTGCTCATGCCCAAATGAAGAGCAAATTTCACTCAAATAATGCACAGACAAGAAAAAGAAGTAGCATACTTGTTTCAGTTTAAAAAATCACTAGGCTACTGTGCTGCAATGTGGTGAAGTACAGCTGTACTGGGCAATGCTGGTGAAATGACAGTACCATTTTACGTTATGACGTTATGCTCTGCTCACATGCTCTGATAACAGTTGTTAAAAATATATTTTAAAATATTCATGGTAATCTGACTGAATAGAACTAAAATAAATAATGTTATTACTTCTTTATTACTACTTTTCTGTGTAATTCCATTGTATTTTTTTTCATTAAAATGTGATTATTTTATTGGCTTGTAAGTTCATTAAAGTTATTGAGTTCAATTAAAAAGTAGGGCTGTGCGATTTATCGAAATCGTCATAAAATCACGATTTGAGCATGTGCGATTTCTAAATTGCTTTAAAGCACGATTTTCCATGTGCCCAACCTCCCGCAGTATGCTATCCAATCCAATCAGAATGCAGCGCGCCTAAGTGGGGTGCGATAACAGAACAGACTGGGCATATGCCTACGTAACTCCAGGTTCACACACACTGTCTGTTAATGCGTATTTTTTCAGAACCCATGTTAACGGATCAGAGCGTTCACACTGCACGCGGAAAAAGATGCAAAAGATGTGAACAGAAAAGGTTATAAATAGAAAGGTGCGAAAATAATTAATATCTAGCACATGAGCATAGAAAGAGTTGTGAGTGCACAGGACGCAGTTTGCGACGAAGTACAGCGAGAGGAGAAATGTTTTAAGTGCGCACACTATCTCCGGGTGAGAGCAGCATGTCTGGTTTTGTGACAGAGCAAAAGAAATCTGTGTGCGAGCAGAGAGATTCGTGCTTGCGCATTATTTTAATGTGTTTTCGCGTTACATTAATGCGCTCTCGCTGCTGCTTCTGCACCGCATACACATACTGTATACACACTGCAGACGGAGTACGTGTGAACCTGTAGAATTTATAAAAAATATATTTCAACTCCTGGGGCACCGCTAAAATAAGCTCTATGACCAATGCATGGCAAAAAAAAAAAAAAAAAAAAAGTTAATCTTTTTTTGCCATATTTCTAGGCATTTTGTAACACCTTTGCTTAGTGATTATTTTGACTTATGTCTGTTCTAGAGACATATTACAACTTTTTGATAAAACTCTAATTGGTTTTCTTTTGAAAATATGTTTCAGATTCATACTGAATGCATTTATGACTGTAAAGTAGGGCTGGACGATTATGGCCTAAAATCAAAACCTCGATTAATTGAACATTTACCTCGATTACGATTAATGAATGATTATTTTGTTTTTATTTAGTTTTTTTTTTGCCCTCATAGTTCACTGGCAAGGTTTGTACTGTAAGCAGGGCAGTTCCTGGGCAAATTCCAAATTGAAGTGATCATCCCTATCCTCTTGGAGTGGGGACTTTGGAGTGAATAGAGCATGTTTCACCATTAAGTAGTCATTAGGAATGCACTTTGCAAAAGGAGCGACATAATTTCCTCATTATCTTCAGCTGGGATGTTCGACGACTTAATGGCAACACATGCCCTAATCACTCCAAAGTCCCCACTTCAAGGGGATAAGGATGATCACTTCCAAATTTAATTTGCCCGGGTACCGTTCAGTACTGATACTAGTGCCGGCACATCAATAGACCAACTAAGATTCACAAGGTTGTAAGCACATTCTTATCTACCATTTCCCAAAACATAAATTGACGTTATAAATGTTGAAATGTCTTTACCATGCACAATATCAAAAAGACATAGGCTACGGAATGAGCGAATGAGCCATGGCGCCCAGTAAGGTTGAAGTGACGGGCAAGGTCATTCGCCATCACAAATGCCATAATTCTTCGGACACATTCATCGAGGCTCCTCCCTTCGATGTCCCCAAGGACTGAGACCTAAAGTTGAGATGTTTAATGACAAACAACATGACATATAGCAAGTGCATAGTTCAAGTTCAAGTTCAAGTTCAAGTCTGCTTTATTGTCAATTTCCACATGCACAGTACATACATACAGAGAATCGAAATTGCGTTACTCTCAGACCCCTGTGCATACAGATAACATTAACATTAAAGTCTAAAAAATAACTAGATTAAATTAAAAAATGTAGATACAACTATACAATAAGGGAATGATAAAAAAAGACATATAATAAAATTAAAAATAAAGTTAAAAATAAAGTTAAATAAGGCAGCGCAAGGTAAATGACAGATATAGTGCAAATCAATGAAGTGAACAACAGTGCAGTTAAAGATTTTTTAGTGCAAAAAATCACTTATTAAGAATATCGTATTAAGTCTAATTAAAGTGACAAGTGACCAAGAGCAGTTATTTAACTGACTAATGAGGTAGTGGAATGACGTCAGTTCCATGCCGAATGAGGTAGTGAGCGGTGAGTGAGCAGACCAATGCTGCACAAGTGACTAGTGCATGCCATCATATAATTAGGGGGGGGGGGGGGGGGGGGGGGTTCATAGTTCAGTGGTGCCTGGGGAAGAAGAGGGGAGGGGGGTTGTGGTTCGGGAGGGAGTTCAGCTTCCTGACAGCCTGGTGGATGAAGCTGTCCTTCAGTCTGTTGGTCCTGGCCTGGAGACTCTGCAGTCTACTCCCTGATGATAGCAGGCTGAAGAAGCTGTGTGATGGGTGAGTGGGATCACTTGTGATGCAGAGGGCTTTGCGGGTGAGACGTGCTCCATAAATGTCCTGGAGGGAGGGGAGAGAGACACCAATGATCTTCTCAGCTGCTCTCACTATGCGTTGCAGAGTCTTTCGGCAGGATGCGTTGCAGGCGCCATACCACACAGTGATGCAGCTCGACAGAATGCTCTCGATGGTGCCCTGTAGAAGGTGTACATGATGGGGGGTGGGGCTCTGGCTCTTCTCAGTTTGCAGAGGAAGTAGAGACGTTGTTGCGATTTCTTGGCCAGTGCTGTGGTGTTTTCAGTCCAGGAGAGGTCCTCTGTGATGTGCACACCCAGGAACTTGGTGCTGCTCACTCTCTCCACAGTTGCACCGTTGATGGTCAGAGGAACGTGCTGAGTGTGTGCTCTCCCGAAGTCTACAACAATCTCCTTCATCTTCTCCACATTCAGAGAGAGATTGTTGTCACTGCACCACCCAGCCAGGCGGCTCACCTCACTCCTGTAGTTTGTCTCATCTTTGTTGCTAATGAGACCCACCACAGTCGTGCAGGGCCGTTTGAAGGAATTTGGGGGCCCCAAGCAAAATGGACATAGAGCCCCCCCCCCCACGCAAAGCCTACAGGAACCACAGCATAGCCATACAGTTTAAGTTCACCCGCACTTTATATAAATAAAAAGTTTACAGTCCATATACTGCTTGAAAAAATTGTTTGGTGTTTTTTTTTTCTTCTAATAATATGACAGCACATACTTAGTTTAAACTCTGGGCTGTGCAGGATATCAGCTATAATTATAGAGCTTGTGGTACCTTGTGCTATATAGAGGAAACATCAGCACTGAGAAGTGATGCATCTGTTAATGTTGAGGATGAAGTTGATGGTGTAGCTGGGAAAATAATTGAAACAAAAATCTGAAATAACCTGTGAAGTACGTTTTACCATTTCACTGTTAGCATATTGAAATAGGTCACTATTACCAGCTCAGGGGTGCGTTAAATGAACAACTAAGTTTCATTTTTTAGAAAAATTTTTTTGTATTTTTTAAATGCATAGAATGCAATGCATACATCAAAAATAAACATTTAATTACTAATAATTGTTTCTCTGTCTGTACTTGTACTTTGAACAATGACAATAAAGTTGACAGATGAATTAAGTGCATTTAAGTGCCATTCAGGTGGGTTTTTAAATAAAGCATTTTCTGAGATGCACATTAAACACCAAACATTAATTTATCTTTTAATTATTTAAAATTAAGCAAACTTAACTTTTTGTTAAACAAAGGGGATTTACTATTAAAAATAAAACATTAAGGAAATTGTTTGATTAAACCTTTAAATTTAAAAAAACATTTTTTTTTTTTTTTTTAGTAGGCTATGTACATTCTGCTGAACAATAGTAATACATCTCTGGCAAATACTTGTCTAAAACAGGACTTTCAGTTTGACGGGTTGACGTACCTTTACAGCTCTGTGTATGTGATGTGTTTTACTCAAATCAAACGGTCAAATGCTCATGAAGTGACTGTCAGAGCAGTTCTGTAGATGTTGTTCATGTGTTCACATCCTCATTTAGTGAGACATCAGACGTGAGACTGAAATCACCGTGAGCATCACGCGCGCTTCAGTGTGTTAATAAAGGAAGACGCGCTTCTGCTCCTTTCATTAACAGAGACACGCAGAACATGCAGGATTCATTTTAAACAGACTGTTCCGGCTTAATATTTACAGATATTAGTCCGTATCGTGGTTTGATGTAAGCGCAATGCCATATTTTTAATTATTTCATTCAAAATTTGGCAAATTACGTGTCATTCTGCCTTAAACTGTAAATTCCGTTTTTATGACTGAATTCCGCGATTCTTGCAATCAAAACACACCACGACGTTCTCTTTACGTTTGCCTGAGCCCTCAAATCAAAACACTGCTGACTCCTTCGCCTGTCTGCGATTTCTGATCTGCGTTTTCCTTATCCCGCTAAAAAATATTATATTAAAAAAACATATTACAGTAACCATATTCCTTCCTTTCGAAAAAAAAGCAGAGATCACTTGACTTGGTTGGCTGGCTGCTGTCAGCTACTACTGAGAGGGGCCCCCTTGAGGGGGATCCCGATAACAGTGTCATTACACGTTACTGCATTGACGGTCAAAGGGGCGCTCACACAGTGTCGTTGCATTTTTTTCTTAACCAGTCGTTGTCTTGGGGCCCCAGGTCAGCTCGGGGCCCCAAGCAATTGCTTGGTTTGCCTGCCTTGTTGCGACTGGCCTGCAGTCGTGTCATCTGCAAACTTAATAAAGAGGTTGGAGCTGTGTGACGGTGTGCAGTCATGGGTCAGCAGAGTGAAGAGGAGGGGGCTCAGCACACATCCTTGTGGGGCCCCAGTGTTCAGTGTGATGGTGCTGGATGTGTTGCTGACAACCCGTACTGCCTGAGGTCTTCCAGTCAGAAAGTCCAACAGCCAGTTGCATGAGTGTTGAGCCCCAGCTGACTCAGCTTGTAGATGAGCTGTTGAGGGATGATTGTGTTGAATGCTGAACTGAAGTCTATGAACAGCATTCTGACATATGAGTCCTTTTTGTCCAGTGGACGGCAGTGGAGATGGCATCATCGGTCGACCGGTTGGACCGATATGCAAACTGGAAGGGGTCCAGGGAGGGGGGGGGGGGCAGACTTGATGTGGTGCATGACTAGCCTTTCAAAGCACTTCATGAGGATGGGGGTAAGTGCAACAGGATGGTAGTCATTGAAGCAGGATGGAGATGGCTTCTTCGGGACTGGGATGATGGTGATAGTTTTAAAGCATGTGGGAACAACAGCCTGACTCAGTGAGATGTTAAAAATGTCTGTGAAGACATCAGTGAGTTCTGCTGCACAGACTTTCAGTACACGCCCAGGGATGTTATCCGGACCCGGAGCTTTGCGGGCATTGATCCTACTGAAGGATCTCCTCACACTGTCAGGGGTAAGCGTCTTCACCTGGTCGCCGGGAGGAGGTGGAGTCTTCTGTGCAGTGGTGCTGTTTTGTTGCTCAAAGCGAGCGAAGAAGGTGTTCAGCTCATTTAGCAGAGAGATGTTGTTGTCACAGGTCCGTGGTGGGGGCTTGTAGTCCGTAATGGTCTGTATCCCCTGCCACAGGTTCCTAGTGTCTTTGCTGTCGCTGAATTGGTGAGCTTTCCTCCTGGAGTGCTGTCTCTTAGCCTCTCTGATGCCACGGGACAGGTTGGCCCTAGCTGTTCTCAGGCCCACCTCATCTCCAGCTCTGAAGGCAGCGTTCCGTGTCTTCAGGAGTCTGTAGACCTCCCCCGTCATCCACAGCTTCTGGTTGGCTCATACAGTGATGGTTTTTGTGACTGTTACATCATCAATACACTTATTGATGTAGGCAGTGACAGACTCTGAGTACTCCTGGAAGTCAGTGGTGTTATTGCATGTGGCAGCCTGTTTAAACATGTCCCAGTCAGTTGTGTTGAAGCAGTCCTGAAGAATCTCTGATTATCCTTCTGGCCACACTTTAATCTGTTTGTAAACTGGTTTGGCGACTTTAATGAGCGGTCTGTATGCAGGCATTAGCATAACAGTGATGTGGTCTGAGGCTCCGAGGTAGGGGAGGGGGAGGGCTTTGTAAGCTCCTCTCTGTGTGGTGTAAACAAAGTACAAAATGTTATTTCCTCGTGATGGAAAGTTGATGTGCTGGTGTATTTTTGGAAACACACTCTTAAGGTCAGCATGGTTGAAATCCCCAGCTATGATGAGAAAAGCATCGGGGTGTGCTGTCTGCTGCTCACTGATGTGCTGGTACAGTTCATTAAGTGCGTCGTTCCTGTTGCTGATGATGTTGAATGGAGGAATGTACACTGAAATGAGCAGTATAGCAGTATATTCCCTCGGAAGACAGAACGGCCGGCACTTAATAATCATAAACTCCACCAGGGGTGAGCAGTGTTTGCTGAACACAAAAGTATCGCGGCACCACGCATCATTGATGTAAACACAAAGCCCACCGCCGCAGGTTTTTCCTCCCGCAGCGAGAGCTCTGTCCGCTCGATAGCATGTCAGCTGGTCGAGCTGAATAGCGCCGTCTGGAATGCTTTTGCTTTGCCATGTTTCCGTGAACACAAAAACACAAGTCTCTTACAGTCCTCTGAGTTGAGCGTAGTAAACGAATGTAGTCCAGTTTATTGTCCAACGAGCGTATGTTAGCCAGTACGATGGTGGGGATAGATGGCTTGTGTGGGTTAGCCGTTAGCCTAGCCTGGATACCTCCGCGCTTATCCCTCTTCTGCTTCCTCTCACGCCGCTTGTGGCGCCTTCGCTGTGGGCGAGATGCAGTAGTGGGGGTCGATGATGGTGAAGGCCTCCGTAGCAGTTCGAGATCCCGCAGCTGTTCCATGTGCGCAGAGTTTAACTGTAAAAATGCGGTTCTGCCGACATCGAGCAGAAACTCGCGACTGTATTTGCGCTTACAGACAGGTAGACGCAACGAAAACGTACAAAAACACTGCGACTCACAAGACAAAAAACACGAAAACACTGTTCTGTCGGGACAGAGAGAAGCCGCTGTGTGTGGACGCGCCGCCATCTTGGTTAAGAAGCCAGGTTAGAGTTAGAGGTTAGGTTAGAGTGGCTTCAATTAATCCAGTGGATAATTCTACAAATCCACACTCTTTGCTTTGAGAACACTTTCTGAAAGTCAGACTCACAGAGCTTTAACTCCATATCATCAACTTCAGTAAAATTCTTCAATGGAAAGGCAACCCCCTCGGGCAAGAAAGGAACCCCACTGTCATGTTCTTTTTGCAGAAGAGACTGTATCATGCTTCCCTGTACCTTCTGATAATCCTTTATTTCTTCTAGTAATGTCAGTATATGGACAAACATTCCATCCCTCACTGCCAATCCACTGGGCTGAACTGGTCTGCAGAGAGTTTTTGCTGATGCTCCTGTCTGTGCTGTGATACAGCAAGATGCCATATGTTCTTCCTGTACAGTATGAGGTGGTGATCTATTTGGAAGAGGTGGGGTAGCAATTGGCTTGGTCCCTATCCCCTTTAACAGAAGCCGTCTCGGGGGTTGTGGAGCATCCATTTCTGGACACGTGTCACTGGAGTCAGTGTCAATAACTTTACGCCTGAAACGGAGTATAAAACATGTTAGAAACACAAATTATTTCCAATAAATGCTATTCTTCAAAGATTGTGCCAAAAAAAATGTTTGTTTGCTCACAAATACTTTCATTATAACCAACAGTGTTTAAGTAAAGGATTCCTTAAACAATGGGTGTACACCAGATGCAGAACTTTTTTTTAAGACAACATCAGACTGGAGAGTTTCAGATGATGATATAAAATTATCTGCCCTTACTTTCTTTTGCGCTTGGCCCCCTCTGGTTCTGGATCTGTCTGTAGATCTGAGGACACTTCAGCTTTGCGTAGCTTTGTCCTAGCAGTGGGATAGTCAGATAGAGAAATTAGATGTAGGCATACATTAAGATTTTTCATTCATTGAAAAAAATTTTCCACACTTACACACTTTCCAACAATAAGCATGGGTAACACTAAATAACTTTGTAGTTATTCAATTAAGCAAAATAACATCAAAATTTGACATTGTAATAAGAATGAACAATTCCATTATTAAATTTTACACTTACCAGCTTTTCCCAAAACCCGGACTTGGAATTTTAACCAGTCTTCTTGTTGGCTTCTTGCCTCTCTAACGAATCGGTCAGTGTTGGCTGTGGAGGAAGGTGGCCAGTAACACTCCTCTTCCTCTGGACCAGTAAACCAGTTTCTTGGTATAATGGCGACGGTACAGGAATCCAGAAATTCCACAACAGCAAAGGGCAGCATTTTGCTAGACAAATTAATTCCATAATGTCAGCAGTCATGTAGCAGATGCACAGCTACAAAAGCTCCATTATATGGTAACAAGACCATTTTCTTTGTGAATTCAGAGGTATAACTTGCAATCGTCCTTGTAATCCATGTACAAGTTTGATTCCCACAGCTGAAGAGTCAATAGGATAATCGTAAAATGTTTCTATGTGTATATTATATTATATTATATTATATTATATTATATTATATTATATTTTCCAAACATGTGTCCCCAGATGAACTGTGCAATATATTATTTACAAGACCAACTTGTCCATTCAAGTCAAAACAATTGTCACCAATTCCACAAGATATAAACACATTTGTTCCATAGTACTGTTTGTATTGTTTACATCCTTCAAATCCGTGAGGTACAGGTCCAGAGAAATTGAGTTTTTTATGATGATTCATCAAATTATCCTCCTGTTTATTTGCCATGACTTTCTGTTTCTAATGTACACGCTTTACAACTTGCTGAACAGGATGTTGTGGCCTTCGTACCACCTTTTTTAATTTACCTAAAAAGGTTTTGAATGGAAAAAATGAAATCTGATCAAGAGGTCCATTTTCCTAGCATCCTGTGCCAGGTGTATTAAGCTATGTACATTATACACAATAAACTCGGGACCATATATTTTAGCAAAGTTTCCAACAAAAAGTTTTAGTAATTGATCTATATATTCACAAAATTTGAAACATAAATCTGGGCTGAGAAGAATTCTCATCGCTACAGACAACAGCATAAAGTATTTGTATAAATTATGCGGTAAATAATTTCACAACACAACAGGTCCAGTATACAATAAAAATAATCTAAATTCTGTTGCTTTCCACATGGCGATCGGGGTTTCCTGGAGAAGGTCTTCGGTATGTTCAGTCTTAATGAGGCCATCTGTTGTGAAATTAGAGAAAGAACACTAGCTGAAACTCTACACTTAAGGGGGCCCTTAATCCACAGGTAAATAAGCTTTCTGACAACACCTAAACACACAAGGTGCATGTAATCCAAGACAAAGCTTGTCACTAAACCAACACCTTAATGTTTAAGTGGAGAAACTCCTGTGTGGTGATCTTCATCCATCATTTCTTCAAACTGTGAGTCAGTTCTTAGCTCTGCAGTAAG
Source organism: Carassius gibelio (assembly GCF_023724105.1). Taxonomy (NCBI): domain Eukaryota; kingdom Metazoa; phylum Chordata; class Actinopteri; order Cypriniformes; family Cyprinidae; genus Carassius; species Carassius gibelio. The sequence continues at coordinate 24,337,501 of NC_068420.1, forward strand.
ATCTGGATAGGTCATTCTGCCACTGACGTATACACCTGTTTGTACACAACGTTCACAGCCGTTGTAGCCTGAGTGACCCTTAAAACACTTTAGGAAAGCCCTAGCAGGTGCATCACAGATAAAAGCCTCTGGCACTGCAACTTTGTAATGTTTGCCATTAAAATGTAATCCTACTTGAATGACAACGTTCAAATCATCAATAAATTCCTTTAGATACTCATGCACTGAAGATGGTTTGCCAGAACCTGAATACAGTCCAATTAAAAATACATTTGAATTCTCAAGTTCGTTAATCTGACCAAGAATTGGCCAAAGATTCACACCAGAGCTTCTGAAAAGAGGCAACCCTTCTATATTTACATGTAGCGTAAGGGTGTCAATCAGTTCATTCAGGTCACATGCAGAATTCAATTCAGTCGTTAAAGCATCTGCGACACCAAAATGGTAATAGTAACCACCTGCGGTCTGTTTTACTTGACATACATTATCCGTGGATAGCAGAGTTCTTGGATCCATTGGAATGTTAAGACCTTTTTTCCTCAGTATTTTTTGTAAAGCTGCTAATGCAGAATGAGAAATATTAAATCGTGTTGCCCAATCAGCAAAATGTTCTGTATCATCTGCATCATCAGAACCACTGTTTTGGCTATCATCGCTTTCAGTCACGCATGGAAAATCAGAACTTTCCACACTGTGTTTAGCAGCAGCTGATATCTGCATTAATGGGGTATCAACCCAACTGGAATTAACTGAATTTTCAGGTTCGTTGACTAAAGTCAAAACAGAAGAGCTGTCAGTTGGATCCCAAAGGGTCTCAAAACAATCATAGTAAATTTCACTGTTTACATCTTTTATTGGTGACTCTATTTCAGCAAATGACGAAACATAAGTCTCAACTAGCTCTAAGTGCTCTGCCACTTTAGACTGTATTCTTCGCCTTTTTGTCCGCTGTGAGTAGTCATTCTCCATTGTCTTGAAAAAAAGTGTCTGAAATGTAACATTAATAATGCAGATTAAAAATCAGAATGGCAGAATGACTAATTGCACTACACTAAAATAATTCATGCAATGTATGGTCACAAATTCCTGGATTTAAAAACTATTATTATTAAAAATTATATTTACTGAAGAAATGTGCAAAATATAATTGGATATCACAAAAAAAGTAGTGTTGTGATTAGTTAAAGCCCATCTTTCAAGTTGAAGATCCCTTCTATGGGAAAATACCTTTTTTTTGGAGCGTAGCTTAGAATAGGTACACTTCTTTCTTAATTTCCGCACGTGGGTGTTGTAAAACATGTATTCTTATTAGTGCTGCAACAACGTGTCAACGTCATCGATTACGTCTACTACAAAAATACGTCGACATGCGTGAAATGCGTTGATGCGTCACACTATTTACATCTCGCGTAATGGCATACTGGGAATGGAGAAAGTTGCATTCTATCACAAAAACAGAGACCACGGTTATCCAAAGTATGGGAATACTTTAAACAGAGGCCAAATAAAATGGTCCTTTGTTCCCTTTGCAAAAACGATTATGGTGTACCACGGCAGCACAACTGTGATGCAAGAGCACCAACTTCCTGGTTCAGGTGTCCGCTGCAGATGCGATGGAACGACCGCAGCAGATTCGGCGATTCTAAAAGAACAAACTGAATGTGATATTATTAAGTGTCTAATAAACGCAGACTTGCTCATTGCATGATTCTGATATTCTTGTAAAAACTACAAGTTATTGGTATGATCACCCGTAATGGCTGAACTAAGTAGGATAAACTAAAAAAAAAAAAAAAAAATTAAGTAAGTCTGTGTTGGCGTGGGTTTCGAACAAGCGTTAAAAGACTGTGCACCCCGAGACAACAGTCACGAACCACCAAGCTACCGATCTACACCGAATCAACTCCAGATCTCTGGATTCAAGACAGGACTCTCGGCGGCACATCGTGCAGCTGTTTAATCAAGGAAATGTGATCGTGTTAACTTGTAACCTGTGTTTACCTATTATGAGAATAAACCATAGCAGAACCCTGACTACATTTTATGGTTTCTGATGCTAAAGAACATTTTATGACGTCTCAGACAACTGTAAATTTGTGGCTACTGTGCTTTAATTATAAACGCTATCGTTAACTCATATTTAACATAGATAATTTTCTTTGCCTCTTTATTTTTGTATACTGTAAAAACTTCAACCACATTGAAGTATTTTTTGGGAAAAAATGAATAAAAGGTTGAAATATTATATTAGAAGTTGTAATTATATATATATATATATATATATATATATATATATATATATATATATTTATTTATAAAGTTATCCAAAGGATTCATTAGCTAATCAAAAAAGAAATTAGATGAATAATTTATTTTAATAAAAATAATTGTTAGAGTAGTCGACTAATCTGAAAAATAATCGTTAGATTAGTAGACAGAAAAAAATAATCATTAGTTGCAGCTCTAATTCTTATGTATGTATTTTTTAATTAACATTTTCATATACAAGATTCTGTATAAATTAAGTTATACAATTAAATTGAAAGATGGCCTTTAACAGCAGAAAAGTTTGAAAAATGTGTCAATTTAGTTACAGTATAAGGCCTTGTAGTATTCATATACCAATAGGCAAAAAGTATGCGGAAACAATGGACACTTTGATAATGATAATATAACATCTTATCAGTCATACCTTTTTTTGCACTTGGCTCTGGTTCGTCTGTAGATCTGGTCACTTCAGCTTTATGTAACTATGCCAGTGGTATAGTCAACTAGAGAAATAAAAAAATAAAAAATACTTAGTTCAGATGGACAACAGATACTACAATTTAGAGCTTCACGATCTAATTTCAAACACACATGCAATCCCATTTGTAAATGACAACAATTTGCCCGTATTCTTAAAAAACTGAATTTTTTTGTTTTATATATATATATATATATATATATATGTATATATATATATATATATATATATATATATATATATATATATATATATATATATATATATATATATAAATCAAACTTTGCCAAAACAGATTTGTATGAGTTTTTCAAAGTATTTATGAGTGACTCATTGAATCATTAATTCAAACCACTTTCATAATTTGAATACTACCAAATTGGTGTATTAACTTTAAAATACACATTAAAATGTGTAATAATTCATTCAAATTAATCAAAAACTATCAAACAAATCGATGCGTTTCAGAAAGCGGGGCATACAGAAGCAATAATAATGTATAGTATGTGGAATATAATGTTTTTTAACCTTAAACCGCACAAACACATTACACAATGTTCTTTTTAGCAGCATCATATGACCCTAACCCAGTGACAACTAACCTTGACAACAACATAATAAACAATCCCATTATTAAATTTTACACTTACCAGTTTTTTCTAAGTCTTGCACTTGGAAGTCTAAGTCTTCTTGTGACCCCCCCCCCCCCCCCCCCCCCCCCAACAATACAACAATAAGCAAGCATTACACACACACAGACATAAAATGTTTACTTCTATTCAGTAAAGCATAACGATAAAACTATGAGTTTGATAACAAAAAGTATATAGTATAATGAATAAACCCATCTGTTTCTTCATGCTTTACCATAATAAATAACGTGCACAAAATACAAGATAAATAAGTGTTTTTACCACTTTTAACTGACATATTCAGTCCATATTCAATATAATGTAACAAGTTATGAGTTTCTTTGTGCATTGCATATATAATTGCTATAAAGAATAATAATAAAATCGTGTTTTTTATAACTAACATTATATAAATAAAATTATCTTTATGTTTGTGTATATAAAATCATGGCATATGAACAAGTTTCCAGTAATTCCTTACTACCTTTGCAACAAAGCAACTTTATTATCCAAGTAATTTCAAGCATCAAATTAGCCTCTATGACACAATAAGGTTAGGTTATATTAATAACTAATGTTAGTTGAGCAGCTAAAGTTAACTGTAACTTAGCCAAGCAGCAATCTTTTCGGATTCAGATTACACAAATTTAGGCCTATTTTAACTCACTTAAAAAGACTATGACCAGTCTTAAAGAAAACATTAGATTAAAGGTAACATTAATGAGACTAACAGACTAATGTTACTCATTTTATACAAGCCGGCCATGGTCACTTGATTGACCTTGCGACACACAACGCATTCCAATTAGTTCATATTTATATCTTTAAAAAAAAAAAAATCTATTGACCAACTGGGCATCACTAGTGTTTATTTTAATGATTTTACCTCACATTACACTTTTCTTAATAAGCTACTGAGAGCATGAATTGTATAAATTCGTTTATACATTTGTGTATACATTAAATGGCACTTTTTGGAAAAGAGGCGCAAAAATCAACATATGTTCCAGGAAATTGGTGTGTATTTGACATATATGTAAATGACAGCACAATACATAGTTATTCGCTGTCTCTTCTACCTGTGGAGTAATTTAAAATGGCTGTTCCTTCTCTTCCTCCATAACTTCCTCGACTGTTACGAGTGCATTCATTAGGATGAGCCACCTGAAATAGTGAAACGTCGTTTTCCTCTGTATTTCATTGTAGAAAACTTGCTAATGTTAGTTAACTGCCAACTAGTTTACTAACGTTAACGTTACCCGTTTATATAACGGAGTTAAGTCAGTCACGGCTAACCTTCGTTAAATTAGTTCAATTTCGACTCTGACCTTGCTAAATCCCACAAATACAAAAAATAAAAAAGTCCAATTACATAAACGCAACATAATTAACTTAATTAATTAAAAAAATGAAATGCATATCTTACCTTGAATGTTTATTCCGAGGAGTCTGTGTGACTGGAAGGACTGACGACTAAAGTACTGAGGAGAGGCAACCGTTTTTTTTGTTTGTTTTTTTCAAATGAGAAAGGCGGGAAGGCACCCAAAAGGCACGACGCCAAATCATTGCATGACGCAATGACTACACAAAGCAAGAGATTTTACATTTTAGATAAGAGAAAAAAAGTATTTTGAGGATTTATCTTTGTATTATATACAATTAAGATATTAATATTAATAAATAAATAAATAAATAATATAAAATATGGATAGATAGATAGATAGAAATAATAATAATAATATACACACACACACACATATATATATATTTATATAAATGTGTATATATATATATATATATATATATATATATATATTTATACAGTGCTTAAGATAGCCCAAATGTGGCCCATATGGGACCCACAAATAACAAATAATGGGCAGCCTAGCTGGGGCCCACATTCAGCCCATCAAAGTGCCCACTCTGAGCCCATGCCCAGTTGACACCCACATAGCCCAGATAAATCCCACTTGGGGCCCACATGGACATGTTGGCTGGGGTCATGTGGTAGGGAAAAAAGTTTACACAGAATAGCGACATTGAAAGTCTCCTGTTATTTTCTGTCTGATTTAAAAAAAAAACTTTTATAGGCTACGTTTGTCACAGTGTCTGGTCTGTGTCCCTGGGTAACCACTAGATGTCCTCCTACACCCACGGTGTCTGTCACTTCATGTACCACATTCCCCACTACCTCTGTCTAATCATTGCTCTCAGCTGTCACTGGTCATTAATCATTGCACTCAGTCTATTCCCCATTAGCATTGTGATCTCCCGGTGTATTATACCCTGTCTGTCTTAGTATGTGGCACAGAGTCCTTGTTTGATTATTCACGTCCGTTCTAGTCTTGTTTTCGCCTTGTGTCCTTGTTTGTTTATGTCTGGATTGATCTGTGGTTATGACCCCTGCATGGACTGTTTACTCTCTGGATTACCCCCAATAAATGACATACCCGCATTTGGATCTCTCTCCGTGTCTTCCTGTATCCTGGTCGTGACAGAAGGACTCCGTCAGTGCGAGAATCCAGTGGTATGTCTTCTGATGTTTCTTCCCCAGCCACTGAGCGGGAAAGAGGTGATCGTTTTGAAGGACCCCGCCTGGTCGTGTTTCACGGGACCAGGGGAAGTCGACGATGAGGGAGTGGTCAAGAGGAGGCTTAGTATCGCTCTCAACCATGGCCCCCCTTCGACCCGGGGCTCGTGTGGGACGGATCAGAACCACCGTCTCACCATGGCGGACGGAGAGGGGAGAAGAAGCGCACGTCCGCCAAGCCAGTGCCACTGCCCATGATGGCCACAAGGCCAGCGCCACGAGGCAAGATGGACGCCAGCTCCACGCCACGAGGCAAGACGGCCGGCAGCCGAGCGCTACTGCCCAAGATGGCCGCTGAGACATTTTTGGATTACTTCTCCATGCTGAACAAGATCCTAGAGATTCCCAGGAGTGTTCACGTCATGGCTGCTGAGCCAGCGCCACAGCACAACGTGGTCATCAGCCCAGCACCACAGCACAAGGTGGTCGCTAGCCCAGCACCACAGCACAAGATGGCTGCCAGCTCAGTATCACGACACAGCACAAGATGGCCGCTAACCAAGCACCAATGCCCAAGATGGCCGCCCGTCCAGAGTCATGGTCCAAGATGGCCGCTTGCCCAGTGCCTCTGCACCGGATGACAGCCACAGCTGACCTTCCAGAGTTAAGTCAGGTTCCCGTGAACCCTCCAGAGTCGAGTCATGTTCCCGTTGATCCTCCAGAGTCGAGTCAGCTTCCTGTTGACCATCCAGAGTCGAGTCAGCTTCCCGTTGACCATCCAGAGTCGAGTCATGTTCCCGTTGACCATCCAGAGTCGAGTCATGTTCCCGTTGACCCTTCAGAGTTGAGTCAGGTTCCAATTGACCATCCAGAGTCGAGTCATGTTCCAGTTGACCCTCCAGAGTTGAGTCAGGTTCCCGTTGACCCTCCAGAGTTGAGTCAGGTTCCTGTTGACCCTCCAGAGTCGAGTCAGGTTCTCGTTGACCCTCCAGAGTCGAGACATGTTCCAGTTGGCACTCCAGAGTCGAGTCAGGTTCCAGTTGACCCTCCAGAGTGGAGTCAGGTTCCAGTTGACCATCCAGAGTGGAGTCAGGTTCCAGTTGACCCTCCAGAGTCGAGTCAGGCTCCTGTTGACCTTCCAGAGTTGAGTCAGGTTCCGGTTGACCCTCCAGAGTTGAGTCAGGTGCTCATGGACCCTCCAGAGTCAGGGTTAGTCACCGTTGACCTTCCAGAGTCAGGGTTAGTCACCGTCAACCTTCCAGAGTCAAGTCAAGTCACTGGTGATCTTCAAGGACAGATTCAAGTCACCAGTGATCTTCATGAACAAAGGCAAATCACCATTGATCTTCATGAACAAATACAAGTCAACAATGGTCTTCATGAACAAATGCAAGTCACCAATAATCTTCATTAGCAGAGTCAAGTCATCATTGATCTTCTGGAATCCAGTAGAAACACCATGGGAGTACCAGAGTCTCGTCATTTCTCTGTGGAACTACCAGAGCCTCTCCAAGTCTCTGATGAACTACCAGAGCCTCTCCACGTCTCTGCTGAACTACCAGAGCCGTTCCACGTCTCTGCTGAACTACTAGAGTCTCCCCTTGGCTCGGCTGATCTACCAGAGTCTCTCCTCGCGAGTCTCGTCACGTCTCAGTCGAACTCTCTGAGCACCCGACTGATCCTGTTGTGGCCATGGAGGCTTAACTTGTTCATGTTTTTTGTTTCAGAATTGCCGAACCAGACTTGTCCTCCTGTCAATTTGACCACATGGATGTGGTGGTCTTCTGCTCTGCCCTGGGGGGCGTCTGTTTCGGCCGCATGGATGTGGTGGTCTTCTGCTCCACCCTGGGGGCCGTCTGTTTTGACCGCACGGATGTGGTGGTCTTCTGCTCCGCCCTGGGGGTCGTCGGTTTCGGCCACACGGATGTGGTGGTCTTCTGCTCCACCTTGGGGTCCTGCCGGGTCGGCGCTATCCTGGGTTCATGAATGCCCTGATCCACCCTGATCTCCTGTTGTGTTGTTGTTGTTGTTGTTTGTTTATTATGTGTTCACTTCCTGTCCCTGTTCCCCTCTGTGAGCCTGGCCCTCCATCCCTCCCCCTGATCCTCCTCCGGTCCACCTCCCTCCTGGTCTCCCTGTTTTGTGTTTGCACTTCTGGTCTCTGGTTTCCCCATTTTTCCTGGCCCTCCGTCCCTCCCCCTGAGCCTCCACCTGTCCACCTCCCTCCTGGTCTCTGGTTTTGTCAGTCTCGTCTTGGAGTGTCTGGTAGTGTGTCCCTGAGTAACCACTAGATGTCCTCTTTTCCCTGAAAGAAAACAGAACAACAAAAGAGAGAATCATACCACTGTCTGAGGTTGTGCTTCAAGTCGCTTCACAGCTGAGCATTGTGAGAGGCGGATCTGCGCCAGAGCGCACATGTGAATGAGCTGCACGAAGTCATTTTCAGATGCAATTAAAAAACAATATATATATATATATATATATATATATATATATATATATATATATATATATATATATATATATATATATATATATATATATATATATAAATGGAAAACAAAAACAATGAAATAAAAAAAACAGCTGGCTGATCTTTTACGTCTGTTAACTAACCCGGTACCCGAACCCGTGCAGGACTCTAGTCTTTACCTATTTTCAAGAAACATCTAAAGACTCATCTTTTCCGCCAGCACTTAACCATCTAATACTAGCATTTTTTATTTTCTTGTCTTTTCATTAAAAAAAAATCCTGGCTATGTGTTCTGTTCTAGACTAACTGAGACTTGACCCTTTTCATTTGGGAGTCACACTTACCTTCTTCGCGGTCAAAAGTGACTGAAGCCTTGAAATGTTACTTTTTTTTTCTTCAGGCAAACCAATGTAATACATTTTTAATAATATTTTTTGATTATTATATATGACTTTTAGGGAATTTTATGATACTATGCAATTTTTATAAATTTTTGATGAGCTATTTTCTCCATTAGAATTAATATTTTTTTATCGCTTTATTTATTTACTATTTTTTAATAAATGCAATATATCACATTAAAATAGAGTGAAAGCATTTAAAATCCAATTTTCGATGTAAGAATTTGGCAATCTGGTGGCATTAAAAAAGTAAAAACTTGTGGAATGTTGCGTAACCTCGTGTATAAGCCCTTTATAGATAACAGAGGCTTTTGGATTCCCATAGTTTTTTAAGACTAGTTTTTAGACATTTTTTTAGCTTTTGCATTTAGATCTATATCTAGACATTATAAAAGATTACTTTTTGTCAAAGTTTAGATATTTTTGGTTAGATAAGTATCAACTTTTACATTATTTTTACAGTCAAACATTAAAATCTTGTTAGAAAGGGAAAACATAGAAAGCATTTTTGTTACTCAGTATTTGATGATTGAAAAATATAACAAAATAAGGGGACCCACTTTATATTAAGTGGCCTTAACTACTATGTACTTACCTTTTTATTAATAATTTAGTACAATGTACTAATTGTGTACATACATGTTTTTACATTGTACTTATATTTAAAAAAAAACAACATGTAATTACATCTGTATTTAATTTCTGTAACTACATTTATACTCCTATCCCACCTCAACAGCAGCAAAAGTGTTCATATTTTATTCAATTTAAGTACAAATTCAATGTACTTAAATGTTAGAGAGAGAGAGAGAGAGAATGAGAATCTCTTTTGGATTTTTTTATTTATGATTTATTGATTTTATTTCAATAACTTGAAAAAAAAGATTTTATTCTAATGCAGTCTTATCAGTTTGTGTGTGTGTGTGTGAGAGAGAGATTGTGTGTGTGTGTGTGTGTGTGTGAGAGAGAGAGAGAGAGAGAGAGAGAGAGCAAGCCTTTTTTTTTTTTTTTTTTTTTTATTGATTTCACATTCTCAGAATGTGTAATCTTGCAGTCTTACCGGTTTATTTCTGTGTGTTTGTGTGTGTGTGTGAGACAGAGAGCCCTTTTTGTATTTTTTCCATTTATTGATTGGTGTCTATTTTGCACTCCTGATATTCTGGAAAGTCACCCCTTGATTGCTGCACACTTTTTTCCTGACCAGTGGCTGATTTGTAGTTTTTTACCACCTTATGTTTCACTGAGTTTTAAAACTTTTTCGTATTTCCCATTCATTTCCTATGTATGTCATTTTTGACCGCGAAGAAGGTAAGTGTGACTATTCTTTTTTGGACCCTTTAACATATCCAAATCATGTCCATGATTTTTGTGTGTTCATTATTGCTAATGTGACAAAAGTCACCAAGAGTAATCTCATTCTGTTGAAGCTGATTTTTTAAATTTCAAAATGTAAAACATTATTAACTAATGTTCTTTTAATGTTTCCAACAGGTAGTTTTATTTTTATCCCCAGAATGTTCCCTTAAACGATGGGATAACATTTTCTAAAAACATCTGAAAAATGTTTATATAAGTGAATATATCTTTATCTTTATTGCACAAATCATACATAACTTAATTCATTCATTCATTTATTACGTATATGAACGAACAGGACAGGAAGAAGAAAATCTTATGGTACCTGTCGCTTATTTGTGCACATCAAAAAACAAAAAACAGCTACTTTATAAATGGATCAACCCCAATCCTCACCCCAAACACCAAGTATTTTCAGTAATACCTATCTTTACACTTAATTATCATCATTTTAAGCGTGTTAGTCATCATTTTTCTTATAACATTCCTGTATTTTTTTCTTATACAAATTCTTAAATTTACAAACACTTTTGCAGCACTTCAGTTCATAGTCCAAGGTGTTCCATAGTTTAACTCCGTAAATAGACAAACACATCTGTTTTTGTGGAGTACGTGCAAAAAGAGTTTTAAAATAATGCCTTCTATGGCCATCTTCCTCTGATACAAGAGTAAATACATTTTGTAAAAACATAGGCAAAACTCTCTGCTTAGCATTCCACATAAAAATCTAAATCTTCCAAGTCAACCAAATCTTTGAATTTTAGAAGTCCAGAATTTACAAATAAACTATTTGTGTGTTCTCTGTAGCCTGTCTTGTTGATAATCCTTAATGCTTTTTTCTGTTATAAAAACAGAGATCTTGTGTTACTAGAGTATGTATTACCCCAGACTTCTGTGCCGTATCCAAACTATGGGAGTATTAGGGAATTGTACAACATATGGAATGAAAAACAGTCTAAAACATCTTTAACCTGATACAAGACCCCAATACATTTACAAACTTTACTCTTACTATAAACTATGTGATCTTTCAAATTCAATTTATCATTCAAATGAACACCTAAGAATTTTATCTCATTAACTCTTTCAATTTAATTTCCTTCAATTGCTATTCTTACATTTTCATTCTTTTTACAATTACCAAAAATCATGTATTTTGTTTTCTCCCAATTTAAACATAATTTGTTTTTGTCAAACCACTTCTTAACTTTTCCCATTTCTGAATTTATATTTTCTGTAATTTCTGACAAATTATTTCCAGAATAAAAAAAGTTGGTATCATCGGCAAACATCAAAAAATGTAATACAAAAGAAATAGTAATGGGCCTAAAACTGATCCTTGTGGAACTCCACATATTATATCTTTTAAATCAGATCTTTGACCATTAATTTGAAAAAAACTGCTGTCGATTGTTAAGATAACTTTTGAGCCATTGATGAGCTGGACCCCTAATGCCATAGTTGTATGATTTTGACAATAGCAAACTGTGATTTATAGTGTCGAATGCTTTGCTTAAGTCGATGAAGACCCCCACTGTGTGCTGCTTATTCTCAGTTGCAAATGTTATTAAGTTGGCTTGAGAAAGCCAACTTACTGAAATCCTATTTAAACTTATTATTAAGTTGGCTTGAGAAAGGGGCAGAGAGCAGTCAGAAAGACGAGAGAACAATCAGCTGCTGGTCATGCAGGCAGTGTCTCCACGGAGCTCACAACGAGCGAATTCACTCTTATTTAAGACCTTTTAAAACGGTGATTGCACGCAATCTACCCGTTAGAACACACCAAGAGCTAAATTCAGATGTTTCTGAACTGTTTAAAGTAATAACATGATATATTCGCGGCAGCCAAATGTCTGCGAGCTAGTGATGTATTTCTCTGAACACTTTGAAGTCCACATGACAGCCGCGTTTCGGGGCGAGATCAGACAAATAAATAGGCTACACATTTCATTCACATTGACAAGCTAAACCAACATATGTTATTATTACTGGGTCAGATCTCATTTATAAATTATGTCTCTGGCCAAAGCACAGAGAGAAAGACGAGAGAGAAATGAGCGCTTCATCAGCATTTTTTAAGAGCTTCCAAAAATAATATCACAGCGAATTGCACTAATCCACCCATTAGAACACAACAAGAGCAGAATTCATGTGTTTTTGAGCTGTTTATGTGTGCAAAATGAAAAATAATTTGACAGCGTGATACAGCTTATGAATACTGGAAGGAAAAAAAGTCACTACAACCTTTTAACTCTGGAGTTGATTCGCTTATATTCGTTTTGAGTCATTTTCTCCTGATAACCCCGAAAATTACTTAAATTACACTTTCAGTTTTAATCGTACAGATAAGAGCAATACATCAATCGAATCTGTAAAGGGTCTACTTTTTCTTTTGGATACAAACATAATAACAACAAAACTTTGGGCACTTATAAAATAAAGATAACAAACAAGGTGTGCTGTCTGCAGCCTTGGTCTGCGCTGATCTTCATTTACAAACACGTCATTAAAATGAACTGTAACTCCGTGAATACTCAACGAAGAGACATGAGAGAGATATTTATAGAAAGCCTGACATGTCAACTTTTAAACCAAACAAGTGCTGCCGAACAAATATTCTGTGATAAATTAATCCATATCAAAACAACGCGATGTCCTTTTTTCACGTCTAATGTGTATGGAAGGCCAAGAGGGTCAAATACACGTGAATTTTAACGTGTCTCTGTAAAGGGTCTACTTTTTTTGGATACAAACATAATAACAACAAAAGATAACAAATAAGGTGTGCTGTCTGCAGCCTTGGTCTGCACTGATCTTCATTTACAAACACGTAATTAAAAATGAACTGTAACTCCATGAATACTCAACGAAGAGACATGAGAGATATATCTATAGAAAGCTTGACATGTCTACTTTTAAACTAAACAAGTGCTCCCGAACAAATATTCTGTGATAAAGTAATCCATATCAAAACAACGCAATGTCCTTTTTTAACGTCTCCCTTCATTATATCTAATGTGTATGGAAGGCCAAATATAGGGTCAAATACACGTTAAATACGTGTATTTCATGCGTAGACAACACGTATTTAATATTATTTATTTATCGGCGCTGCACAACATGGTAAAGTCATTTATATATTTTTTTAAGAGCTTCTTAAAATACTATATTACTCCGATATTATATCCAATATTATTTAACGCATTAAATACCTGTTGTTTACACGTGAAAAATCCGCGGTATTTAACGTGTATTTCACGTGTTAAATACACGTGAAATACACATGAAATACACGTGAAGTACACGTTAAAAATCAGTTTGAAGATGTCAATGTCATTGGCTGCTGAGGACTTGGGTCAAACCACTTCTGTGAGCTTAGAGGGGTGTACCATTCATAGACAAGCAAACACCATTTAACATGCTATAGATCAGCTTATTCAGCCTTATTATTTAGTCTTTTTTCTTTTCTGTTTTGTACAGCCTATATAAATAATATATTTAAGTTTCAGTTTTATGAAATATTTATTTTATAATAAATATTAATTAAGATTTTGTGGTGATAGTATAAAGTTTATAAAAGTTACAGTATTTTGTAATGAAACAGGAGTTTTTGTTTAGCTCTTGAGTCGCCGAAGTATACTATATATAATGTCCCTTCTTTAATTTTTCAGTAATGTGTAATAACTTAAAATATGTTGTCAGTACTATTAAAATAAGATTAAATTGAATGGTATTTAGGAGATTATGGTTTTTGCATGATTTATTTCGCATTCAGCTAGACAACCCTGTCGTAGCTGTTATCATAGCCTACGCTTTTTATTAAAAAAGAAAACAGCAAGGGACCATGGAAAAACACTGTTGCAGGTGTATTTTTTTATGGATTTATTTATTTATTTATTATTTATTTGGGCACACAAGTACTGTGGCTCTTTTGCCCCATGGCCAAGATGGCCAAGCCAACATCAAAGTTAGTTCACTAACTTTTAATTCTAGTTATTCTTCTTATTATTATTTTTCTGGCCGGAAAAATTTTGGACAACTACTCCTCCTAGACCGTTCAAGCTACATACTCCAAACTCGGGTCAGACCTTCATACTGTTCTGACTCGGTGTGCTATATCTTTTCAGACTGGTTTGAGTTACGGTTTTCTTAAAAATTAATATTAAAAATCATAAAAATGCCCATAGACTTTCATTGAAATGATGTTCAGATGACCCAAGCTCCAAATCCCATTAGACTCAATCAAGCTTTGATGCTAATCATTTTAAAATCATCTAATCTAATCTATCTATATATCTATCTATCCAACTGACTATTTCTATCTATCTATCTATCTATCTATCTATCTATCTATCTATCTGTCTGTCTGTCTGTCTGTCTGTCTGTCTGTCTGTCTGTCTGTCTGTCAGACTATTTGGTCCCACTTTATATTAGGTGGCCTTAACTACTATGTACTTACATAAAAAAAATAAGTACAATGTACTTATTGTGTTCATATTGTATTGTAAAACACTTGCTGCTATTGAGGTGGGATAGGGGTAAGGTTAGGGAGAGGGTTGGAGGTAGGGGTAAGTTTAAGGGAGGGTTAAGGTGTAAAGTATGGGTCAACAGTGTAATTATAAATGTAATTACAGAAATTAAATACAGATGTAATTACATTTAGTTTTTTTTAAAATATAAGTACAATGTAAAAACATGTATGTACACAATAAGTACATTGTACTAAATTATTAATTAAAATGTAAGTACATAGTAGTTAAGGCCACTTAATATAAAGTGGGTCCGACTATTTCTATCTATCTATCTGACTTTTTCTATCTATCTATCTATCTATCTATCTATCTATCTATCTATCCTAATAATATGTTAATCATGCTTAAATCATGCTAGCAACATGCTAGTTGCATGCTAGTCATGCTAGAAACAAGCTAACAAAATGCTAATCATGCAAGAAACATGTTAGCAACATGCTAATCATACTAAAATCATGCTATCAACATGCTAGTCGCATGCTAATCATGCTAAAATCATACTAGCAAACATGCTAATCATGCTAGAAACATGCTAACAACATGCTAGTCGAATACTAGTCATGCTAGAAACATGCTAACAACATGCGAATCATGCTAGAAACATGTTAGCAACATGCTAATCAAACTAAAATAATGCTAGCAACATATTAGTTGCATGCTAATCATGCTAGAAACATGTTAGCAACATGTTAATCATACTAAAATCATGCTAGCAACATGCTAGTCGCATGCTAGTCATGCTAGAAACACTCTAGCAACATGGTAATAATGCTAGCATCATGTTAATCATGCTAAAATCATACTAGCAACATGTTAGTCGAATGCTAATCATGGTAGAAACATGCTAATCATGCTAGAGACATGCTAGCAACATGCTAGTCACAGGCTAGTCATGCTAGAAACATGGTAGCAACATGGTAATCATGCTAAAAACATGCTAGTCGCATGCTAATCATGCTAGAAACATGTTAGTGACATGCCAATCATGTTAGAGAAATGCTAGCGAAATGCTAGCAACATGTTAATCATACAAGAATCATGCTAGCAACATGCTAATTGTATGTTAGTCATGCTAGAAACATACTAGCAACATGTTAATCATGCTAAAATAATGCTAGCAACATACTAGTCGCATGCTAGTCATGCTAGAAACATGCTAATCATGCTAGAAACATGCTAGTGACATGCTAGTCACATGCTAGCAAAAATGTTAATCATGCTAGAAACATGCTAACATAGCAACATGTTAGTCGCATGCTAATCATGCTAGAAACATGCTAATCATGCTAGAAACATGCTAATCATGCTATCAACATGCTAGTCACAATGCTAATCATGCTAGACACATGCTAGCAACATGTTAGTAGCATGCTAATCATGGTAGAAACATGCTAGCAACATGCTAATCATGTTAGAGAAATGCTAGCGACATGCATGCGACATGCTAATCATGCTAAATGATGCAACATGCTAGTCGCATGCTAATAATGCTAGCAACATGGTAGTCGAATGCTATTCTTGCTCGAAACACGCTAGCAACATGCTAGTCGCATGATAGTAATGCTAGAAACATCATAGCAACATGCTAATCATGTTAACAACATGATAGTTGCATGCTAGTCATGCTAGAAACATGCTAATCATGCTAGAAACATGCTAGCAACGTGCTAGTCGCATGCTAATAATGCTAGCAACATGGAAGTCGCATGCTAATCATGCTAGACACATGCTAGCAACATGTTAGTCATGCTAAAAAAATACTAATAACATGTTGGCAACATACTAATCATGCTAGAAACATGCTAGCAACATGCTAATCATGCTAAAAACATACTAGTCGCATGCTAATCATGCTAGAAACATTCTAACAGCATGCTAGTCATGCTAGAAACATGTTAGCAATGTGCTAGTCGCATGCTAATCATGCTAGAAATATACTAGCAACATGTTAGTCATGATAACAATATGCTAGCAACATGCTATTAAAATGCTAGAAACATGCTAGCAACATGCTAGTCGCATGCTAGAAATATACTAGCAACATGTTAGTCATGATAACAATATGCTAGCAACATGCTATTAAAATGCTAGAAACATGCTAGCAACATGCTAGACGCATGCTAGAAACATGCTAGCAACATGCTAGTCACGCTAACAACATGCTAGTAACTTGCTAATCATGCTAGAAACATGCTAACAACATGCTAATCATTCAATTCAATTCAATTCAAGTTTATTTGTATAGCGCTTTTTACAAAACAAATCGTTACAAAGCAACTTTACAGAAAATTATGTTTCTACAATATTTAGTAGTAGTTTGTGCATATTTGACAGGATTTTAGAAAAAATAAAAATAATAATAATAATAATACAAGACGTAGTCAGCTAGACGATGAACTATCAATATTATTAATTAAGTTATTATATGATTCAGTCATACATTTAGCAATAATTGTTAGTTCTGTTTGTTGATTCAGGGTTAGCATCATCTGAGGTCCTCTGAGGGTCAGCATCATCTCTTCTCAGGTGTTCTGGAACCAGACTGGAGCTTGTGTAAATCCTAGTTACCACGGGATGTAAATCCCGTGGCGAAACATAGAAACAAAATACAGACATCATTAGCATAGCTGCTGATCCAACAAAGTAAAATTAGTTTAACCCAAGCTAATGAATAAAAATGCACCTTTGATCAGATGCAACTACACTCACAATTAAAAAGATACATTATTCGAATGCTTGGCGAAAGAGATGTGTTTTAAATCTAGATTTAAACAGAGAGAGTGTGTCTGAACCCCCGAACATTATCAGGAAGGCTATTCCAGAGTTTGGGAGCCAAATGTGAGAAAGCTCTACCTCCTTTAGTGGACTTTGCTATCCTAGGAACGACCAAAAGTCCAGCATTTTGTGACCTTAGGGTGCGTGATGGGTTGTAACATGGTAGAAGGCTAGTTAGGTACGCTGGAGCTAAACCATTTAGGGCCTTATAGGTAAGTAATGATAATTTGTAACTGATACGGAACTTAATAGGTAGCCAGTGCAGAGACTGTAAAATTGGGGTAATATGATCATATTTTCTTGACCTCGTAAGGACTCCAGCTGCTGCATTTTGGACTACCTGTAGCTTTTTTATTGACGAAGCAGGACAACCACCTAGAAGTGCATTACAATAGTCCAGTCTAGAGGTCATGAATGCATGAACTAGCTTTTCTGCATCAGAAACAGATAACATGTTTCGTAGCTTGGCAATGTTTCTAAGATGGAAGAATGCAGTTTTTGTAACATTGGAAATATGATTTTCAAAAGACAAATTGCTGTCTAATATAACACCCAGATTTCTGACTGTAGAGGAAGTAACAGTACATCCGTCTAGTTGCAGATTGTAATCTACAAGATTCTGTGAAGTGTTTTTTGGTCCAATAATTAATATCTCTGTCTTATCCGAATTTAATTGGAGAAAATTATTTGTCATCCAATCTTTTACATTTTTAACACACTCTGTTAGCTTAGATAATTGGGAAGTTTCATCTGGTCTTGTTGAGATATATAGCTGAGTATCATCAGCATAACAGTGGAAGCTAATTCCGTATTTTCTAATAATATTACCAAGGGGCAACATGTATATTGAAAATAGAAGGGGACCTAGGACGGATCCTTGTGGCACTCCATATTTTATTGATGATAAATGAGATGACTCCCCATTTAAGTAAACAAAATGGTAGCGATCGGACAGGTAGGATCTAAACCATCTTAGAGCCTGCCCTTGAATACCTGTATAGTTTTGTAATCGATCTATGAGTATGTCATGATCTATGGTGTCGAACGCAGCACTAAGATCAAGTAAGACTAGAAATGAGATGCAGCCTTGGTCTGACGCAAGGAGCAGGTCATTTGTAATTTTAACAAGTGCGGTTTCTGTGCTATGGTGGGGCCTGAAACCTGACTGAAATTCTTCATACAGATCATTTTTATGCAGGAAGTTGCTCAATTGAGCAGACACAACTTATTCTAAAATTTTAGACATAAATGGAAGATTTGAAATAGGCCTATAATTTGCCAGTACACTAGGATCTAGTTTTGGTTTCTTAATAAGAGGCTTGGTAACCACCAGCTTGAATGGTTTTGGGACGTGTCCTAAAGATAACGACGAGTTTATGAAATTGAGAATCGGTTCTTCGGCTACAGGTAACAGCTCTTTCAGTAATTTAGTGGGTACAGCATCTAATAAACATGTTGTTGGTTTAGATACAGTGATAAGTTTATTTAGCTCTTCCTGTCCTATGGTTGTAAAGCACTGCAGTTTATCTTTGGGTGCGATGGATGAAACTGAAGTGTTAGATGCTGTAGAATCTACATTCGCTATTGTATTTCTAATGTTATCTATTTTATCAGTGAAGAAATTCATAAAGTCATTACTATTTAACGTTGGTGGAATATTTGAATCAGGTGGCGTCTGGTAATTTGTTAACTTAGCCACTGTGTTAGTTGAATTTGCGAATCTTTCTTTGGTGGCTGGAACAATAGTTCTGCCCAGACGGTATCGCTGCAACATATAGTTAATATCAGTTATACGCAGCATGCACGATACAAGGAAATGGTCTGTAATATCATCACTTTGAGGTACAATATCTATAGCAGTAAGATCGATTCCATGCGATATAATTAAATCTAGTGTATGATTAAAACAATGAGTGGGCCAGGTGACATTTTGCTTGACTCCAAAGGAGTTTATTAGGTCCGTAAACGCAAGTCCTCATTTGCATTATCAACGTGAATATTAAAATCTCCCATGATTAGCGCCTTATCAACTGTAACTAAAAGGTCTGAGAGGAAATCTGCAAATTCTTTTAGGAATTCTGTATACGGCCCTGGTGGTCTATACACAGTAGCCAGAGCAAGAGATACATTAGATTTCTTTTGCATGTCTGACAGAGTAACATTTATCAGAAGTATTTCAAAAGAGTTAAACCTGTATCCTGTTTTCTGGGTGACATTGAGAATATCACTATATATTGTTGCAACACCCCTGCCACGACCAGTCTGACAGGGCTCATGCTTATAACAGTAGTTTGGTGGAGTAGACTCATATAGACCAATATAATCATTTGATTTTAGCCAGGTTTCAGTCAAGCAGAGTAAATCAAAACTATTATCTGTGATCATTTCATTTACAATAACTGCTTTTGGTGTGAGTGATCTAATATTTATGAGCCCAAACTTTAAAAATTTTTTTTGTTCATTTACTTTACATTTTTCTGGATTAATTACGATAAGATTTTTTCTAGATCCTACATTATATTTATATTTATATTTTGACCTCACTATTCGGGGAACAGACACAGTCTTAATAGGTTTTACAGCGCAAGTACTTTTATCATTTAAGCGGGTGGAACAAAACTCATCATAATGGTTATTTGAGAATTGTCTTACTAGTCACATGGAGCGAAGTGTCCTGGAGATGTTGTCAGAGAGAAGCTCCGCTCCAATTCTAATGGGGTGTAATCCATCAGCGCGAAACAGTCTAGGACGCTCCCAGAAAAGATTCCAGTTATTAACAAATAGCAGTTTCTGTTCTTTACACCATGACAACAACCATTCATTTAAAGCAAAAAGTCTACTGAACCTTTCGTGTCCTCGTCGTTACGTGGGCAGTGGTCCTGACACGACGATCGTCGCCGCGGGCGTCGTGCTGCGAACCGTCTCGATCAGGCTCCTGAAGTCCCTCTTCAGCATCTCCGTCTGCCGCAGCGTGGTGTCGTTAACCCCGGCGTGAAGCACGACCGCTCTGGGGCTCTCGTCGTCCTTCAGAATCGCGGGTATCTGCGCAGAAACATCGAGAACACGAGCACCAGGCAAACAATGAGTGTGCACTTTACCTTCTGCTAACGTAGCACTTACGTGTCGGACAATGGAGTCTCCGATGATCACAGCGTCGCGTCCTGTCTCGCGGAGGGGAGCGAAGCGGTTCTGGATGGAGATCTCGGGACCCAGCTCGCGTCCTCCGCTGTGGATGCACCCAGGGTCTGTGTTGTCCCGGCGTCGCAGTGAAGGACATCTGGGAAGATCGCGTCCTGGGTGCACCGGGCCTGCGCAGAGAAACACACGGAGTAGACGTGGTGGGACTGTTAACAGCACGCTGTATACTTACCCCGGACTTGTGAGCGTCAGCCCGGGATGATTCCGCTCTCTCAGCTGGGCCTGCCTCTGTTCCAGGTCGCGAATCTGCTTCCCCACGGCCTCGAGCTCGAGCTGCACAGAGTGGAGACATTCATCCGCCATTAAAGCAAGTAACAGTGAGTACAGCAGTGGTAATGTGTGTGAATAGAGTATTAGCAATGTAAGCGCAGTTAGCAGAAACCATGCTAGTCACATGTTAGTCATGCTAGAAATGCTAGCAACATGCTAGTCGCATGCTAGTCATGTTAGAATCACTCTAGCAACATGCTAATCATGCTAGAAACATGCTAGCATCATGCTAGAAACATGCTAGCATCATGCTAATCATGCTAAAATCATACTAGCAACATGTTAGTCGAATGCTAATCATGATAGAAAAATGCTAGCGACATGCTAGTTGCATGCTAATCATGCTAGAAACATGTTAACAACATACTAGTCGCATGTTAATCATGCTAGAAACATGCTAGGAGAATGCTAATCATACTAGAAACATGCAAGCGACTTGCTAGCAACATGTCAATCATGTTAGAGACATGCTAGCGACATGCTAGCAACATGTTAATCATACTAAAATCATGCTAGCAACATGCTAATTGCATGTTAGTCATTCTAGAAACATGCTAGTCGCATGCTAATCATGCTAGAAACATGCTAGCGAAATGCTAGCAACATGTTAATCATACTAGAATCATGCTAGCAACATGCTAATTGCATATTAGTCATGCTAGAAACATACTAGCAACATGCTAATCATGCTAAAATCATGCTAGCAAAACATACTAGTCGCATGCTAGTCATGCTAGAAACATGCTAATCATGCTAGAAACATGTTAGCGACATGCTAGTCGCATGCTAATGATGCTAGCAAAAATGTTAATCATGCTAGAAAAATGCTAGCAACATGCTAATCATGCTAGCAAAATGCTATTCGCATGCTAGAAACATGCTAATCAAGCTAGCAACATGTTAGTCGCATGTTAATCATACTATCAACATGCTAGTCGCAATGCTAATAATGCTAGCGACATGCTAGCAACATGCTAATCATGCTAAAATCATGATAGCAACATGCTAGGCGCATTTTATTCGTGCTCGAAACATGCTAGCAACATTCTAATCATGCTAAAATCATGCTAGCAACATGCTAGTCGCATGCTAGTCATGCTAAAAAACATCCTAGCAACATGCTAATCATGTTAACAACATGATAGTTGCATGCTAGTCATGCTAGAATCATGCTAATCATGCTAGAAACATGCTAGCAACGTGCTAGTCGCATGCTAATAATGCTAGCAACACGGTAGTCGCATGCTAATCATGCTAGACACATGCTAGCAACATGCTAGTCATGCTAGAAAAATGATAACAAAATGCTAGCAACATGCTAATCATGCTAGACACATGCTAGCAACATGCTAGTCATGCTAGAAAAATGATAACAAAATGCTAGCAACATGCTAATCATGCTAGAAACATGCTAGCGACATGCTAGCAACATGCTAATCACGTTAAAAACATGATAGTCACATGCTAATCGTGCTAGAAACATTCTAACAGCATGCTAATCATGTTAGAAACATGTTAACAATGTGCTAGTCGCATGTTAATCATGTTAGAAATATGCTAGCAACCAGTGGTGTCAAAAGTATTGGCATTCATTACTCAAGTAGAAGTATAGATACTAGGGTTTAAAAAGACTTTTGTAGAAGTTGAAGTATCAACTCAAGCTTTTTACTCAAGTAAAAGTGTAAAAGTACTGGTTTAAAAAACTACTTAAAGTATAAAAGTAAAAGTAATGTAAGGAAAAAAAATGCCATTAAGAACAAAAGCTTGGGCCGTGCCACAAGGGCCTATTGTGCACTACCCCACCTCCTCAAAAAAACATTTTTCTAAAGGCCATAATGACTATAATGTTATATTAAAATGTTCATGTTGAAAAATTTGGGAGGCACTAGGCTACCTGTTTCAGCCACATATATGCCCATTGAAAATGAACTCATTTTAGTACAATGCAAATACATTAAAGAGCTAGAGATATGATGACTAGTTGCCAATAAGTATTGTTATGGTGCAAAAAGTCAAACTTCAGAGGCATGTCATCAATAACCTTGAATCGAATGTAAATGTACATCCAAGCTTAGCTGCAGGACTCTGTGAGGGCAATGGACAAGAACATTGGTGCAGGCTAAGAAACAATTACTCTTGTGTGGTTGACTATTTACAGTAAACATTATAGTGCTGTCAAAATGAATGATTAATCTAAGTGATTATTCAAAAACTAAAAATGAAAAATAACTCATAATCCTGATACCTTCTTGATTGATAGCTTCTTGTATTCGGTACATACGTCTGCTATGTCCAGTGTTCGGAGGGTAACGAGTTACAAAGTTGATATAGAGCTTCACAGTCCCACCCACAGCCCGAGAGAGCTCTGGTGCCGGAAGTAAATTTCCCATTCATTTCTCCCATTCACTTTCGGAAAAATCCGTATCTAAAGAGTTTTAGAGCATGTGTGAGGATAACCAGCTACGGCTGAACTCATAAGCATATAACATATCATTTCAAGTGAAAAAATTAAGACAAAATCCAAAAAAAGTCAAAGGTACAAGACTGTGTACATATTTTCATTTCGAGCGCAGGAACTACTCATCCCATAAACCACCGCGCCTCATTGAATTAGACTGAAGCCACAACTGAGAACGAGGCAACGAGCCTTTTGAGCGACATCCAAATCTGAAGACGGCCGCTCGCGCGAACTTTTTCCTCCAGTGAATTTTATTTTATATAGTGAATGTGCAGTAATAGCAGTTCTTTCAGTATTAATCGTGTAAATAAATAGTGTTTTATATATGTATTGTGTATTGATTTTTATTTTATCATCGTGTATTTTATATTGTGTGCGTGTGTGAAAGTGGTTAACGATAACGTCAGCAATGGTGCAGTGCTTTGTATCTGACTGCAATCACTGCTCAGTCGTCAACAGATGTCGTTGCCATTACACAAATGTTCAGTAAATGCACAAAAAGGTATGTCTAGGCTAAATATTGTTTTGACAGTGGCATTATAAAATGCTTGATATGACTCATACCATATGGAGGCTACAGAAGCCTTGCTAAAGTGGACGATAATGCTAACTAAAGTTACCAACCTCCCTGCAAAACTCTCAATGGCAGCCAAGGAGATCATGATTGCACTGATAAGTCTACCGTGCAAAAACGCAATACAGGTTTTTATTTTATTTTATTTTTTTATTAATGATCTTCAGTCTTCGGACCTTCGAGGGATTTAACCAGACGGTTATACGAGTTCCACCAATCAGATGCATCACTGTGGGATTGTGGGATTGTTCAGGATTGTGGGTAATGAAGTACTTAGCCAAGACATAGCGAATAAAAGGCATTTAGATCAAAACAAGGTTAGTGCCCCCTAACAAGGTTAGTGCTTTTTACGTTTATATGAGCATATACTGTTGCTTAGTACAGCCGTAGCTGGTTTTAAGTCTACCATGTATGGTTACGTTTTAATGGCTTATACCCCAAATGTCAATGCAGAAATTGCATTGAATTTTTATTTCCGGCACCAGCTGTGGGTGGGACTGTGATGCTCTATAGCCTAGATATCACAACATTGTCATTTGCGTCATTAATCGCAAATGATAATTTATTAAAACGTCTCACTACCCAACTACCTACAGTAGCTTAATTTGTGGAGGACGAAGAGAAAGCACCCGTTTGGCAAATTAGCCAGTAGTGAGAAATAAATAATAACTTTTAAGTAGGGTCCAGTGCCTTTTCGATACTTTTAAAATGGTACTGGCGCCTCAACGTGCCTGAACCGATACAAAAAACAAAAAAAAAAAGAACTACAAAAAAAAACTATGGATAACATTAAAGAACATTACAAATATTTAAAATAAATCCATAGCTTTCACCTTGGATGCTCTCATTTCCCAAGTTGTGCTTCCCTTAATCTAAGGCTAATAAATGTATTTCACAATCTGGGTCATTATTTAATACAAAAGTACACATAATGTTTCTACTGTATCTCTGTCACTCACTCTGATATTTAGTTAAGATGAGTGCTGTCTGTCACTGTCTTAAATCAGTTCTGTGAATGACTGTATGCTCATTCTTTATAAAGTAGCAACAATCTCGTTTTTAAAATACAGTACTGTGAAAAAGTCTTATGGAAAAGAAAGAATAGTGTTTTCACCCCAAAAAAAGGGTTTTAAGCCAGTTATTTATATCTTTTGCTGCAATGTGTCAGTAGGACAGTAGTTTGCCATTAATTTTAATAATAATCTAGTGCGATTTTGAATGCACAAGCAGTTTGACGATGGCAAAATGAATGTTTGGAATTGTAAACTGATATTTTATACTGACAGTGACACTCTACAGCAAAATATATAAATAACTGGCCGAACACCATTCTTTTAAGTGAAAATACTGCCTAAGACTTTTGCACAGTAGTGTATGTACGTATGATTAAATGAAGTATATTTAAATAAGTGTAAGGAAACAGCTGTTTCGTGATTAGCGGTGACAAGCGAAAACTTTACACTAGATGAGAAACCGACTGATCGTGACCTTTTGTAAACTGTATTTATGACAAAGAACTTCACAGATACAGATATTCTAACAATCTATCGGTAAACACACACCTTGTGTCCTCTGTCTCTGTTTGAGCTCGCGCTGCTCCACCGTGGTCTGCGGATTGAAGAGCGCGCTGAAAGACGGGAGGAGACCGGACTGACGCCGGTTTCATTTGAAATTTAAGCGGACTGACTCTGAGGCGATCGGATACTACTGGTTCCAACCTACTTTTAAGAAATATATTTTTTGATAAACGAACCCAAAACTGTCTGTGCAGTGTGATGTGATTTGTGTCATGTGCAGGTGTGATGGATCGCGTGCAGACCAATAGGGTGTCGGAATGGTATATGTGTATCTCATCCAACCACAATCAAATTCACTCCATCCTGATGGCGCGATTTATCTGGATAGGGTTTTTTCCTTTCTCTCTCTCTGAACGATAACAATCCGGAATGAAATAGCAGTAACGAAGCTATTTTTTTAAATGTAAGGAGTAGAAAGTACAGATACTTGCGTGAAAATGTAAGGAGTAGAAGTAAAAAGTCGGCTGAAAAATAATTACTCAAGTAAAGTATAGATACCCCAAATTTCTACTTAAGTACAGTAACGAAGTATTTGTACTTCGTTACTTGACACCTCTGCTAGCAACATGTTAGTCATGATAACAATATGCTAGCAACATGCTATTAACATGCTAGAAACATGCTAACAACATGCTAGTCACGCTAACAACATGCTAGTAACTTGCTAATCATGCTAGAAACATGCTAACAAAATGCTAACAGCATGTTAATAATTGTATAAACATGCTAGAAACATGGTATCGACATGCTAGTCATGCTAACAACATGCTATCCTCATGCTAATCAGGCTAGAAACATGCTAGCAACATGCTAGTCATGCTAGTAACTTGCTAATCATGCTAGAAACATGTTAGTCGCATGCATTCTTTCTGTCAAACTAATCTATCTATCATTCTTTCTTTTGAACTAATCTATATCATTATTTCTAACTAATCTATCTGTCATTCTTCCTAACTAATATATCTTTTGTTTCTTTCAACTAATCTATCAATCTAACTTCTAACTTCTTTAAACTTTCTGGTCAGGCTTTCTCAAGCCTTGTTTTTTATACTTAAGATCTTAAGACTCACCTCAGAGAAGTCAAAATCCACCCCAAGTGCAATGTACAGGGAATACTGAAAGCCAAAGACTAATGGTTTAAACCTTTCAATTGGTTAATGAACCTGATGTAAATGCCTTTGTGATTAGTCATTTAAACTCACCATGAGCACAAAGACTCCACAATTATTAGAAGAACCCTGCACTGGAATCCCCTGGTTAATGTGTTCAAGCAAGCAAAGAACAACGCAAGGAAAAGGCAAGTAAGAAAGCAATCAAGAAAGTAATTTAATTATATGGTAGAAAATAAGTGAGGATTCAAAAACTTACTGGACGATCCTTACAGGTTATCTCAGTCCAGTGACCAGGAACAATGACCTGAGCAACTCTCCTATTTAAGATAACCAAATATGCATAAGTCAGCAACATTAAATATGAAAAATAATAAATATGCTTAACACATTTTACATAGCTATTTACATACTGTAATTGCACATGTAAATGTGCAGTAAGCAAATTCTGAGAAACACACAATCTTGATAGCTTTGCTCTCAAATTTACTATGTGACCCAGCCACCTCCTCCCTCATGAGTGTATATGCTCCTTACTGATTGGCTACAAGTGTTTTAGTGCATGGTACAAACCACTTTCAACACCACTTCTCAAAAATTGCTTGCTACACCTTTAATCAACTTAAGAAATGACTGCATATCCTTTAAAACACTTCATATATCACTCCCATAAAAAGCTATACGAAAAAAAAGCTTAATGGTTTAAAACAGAACCACCATAAAGCATAAAACATTTGATAAACAATGGTTCAGTTGGAACTTCTGAACATGAACTTCTGAACCATGTATAAGACCTGTACACTTGAATGTATCTGCCATCACTCAGACCACACTTGCAGAGCGAATCAAGAAAAAAAAACTGCCTCAGCTTTGGACACAAAATCTGAAAAAGTTGTTAAAAACAAAATACTGACATCCATTTGACAAATCATATCAAAATGTCTTAATGATGACTTACACAAAGCATTCAGTGTGACCTGCTGAATGAAGGAAACAGAATGCAGTCTTTTACAGAAGCATCAACCGGTCACAAATAATTAGTATACAAACTACAGTAAAATGGTGTACAAGGTATATTTTGCTCTATGAAATCTTCTTAGCAACATTGAAAGAATGCTTCGTACGGCTATGTAACAAATTTTATATAACATAATACTAAATCAAATCAGTCAATGAATGAAGCATGCATGATAAATCAGACTAACTAATAACTTAAATATTACAACATTAAAACTAATTAGAAATACTTACAGGGATATGCAAGGTGGGATCTGCACAAAGTGGGGGAATAAAAGTCTTATTCACATAGCTATTAGATGTCCACACTTGGATACCCTAATAACAGAAACGTACAGAAGTTTTAACATAAAAACAGAGAAGACATTTTTGCTTGTTAGCCACGGGGGCACACACACACCCTCCTTCCCTCACACTCAGAATCAGAATGAGCTTTATTGCCAGGTATGTTTACACATACGAGGAATTTGTTTTCGTGACAGAAGCTCCACAGTACAACAGAATGACAGCAACAGAACATAAAACACATAATAAAAGAATAAAAAATACAAATAAGTAGATAGTGAATGACAATATACAAATTGACAATTGTAGGCAGGTATATTACAAAATGCAGTTATGTATGTACATGTGTATTATGTGCAAAATTTAAGTGTATACTAAGTATGTGTGTTAGATAAATAAAGTGTATGTGTATATAAATATAAAGTGTAGTGTGTTCGCCGTTATTATCAGCTGTTCATAAGATGGATTGCCTGAGGGAAGAAACCGGTCCTGTGTCTGGTCGTTCTAGTGCTCAGTGCTCTGTAGCGTCTACCAGATGGCAACAGTTCAAAGAGGGAGTGTGCTGGATGTGAGGGGTCCAGAGTGATTTTGACAGCCCTTTTTCTTACTCTGGATAAGTACAGTTCTTGAATAGATGGGAGAGTTGAACCGATGATTCACTCGGCAGTCCGGACTACCCTCTGTAGTCTTCTGAGGTCAGATTTAGAAGCTGAGCTGAACCAGACAGTTACTGAAGTGCAGAGGATGGATTCAATGATGGTGGAGTAGAACTGTTTCAGCAGTTCCTGTGGCAGGTTAAACTTCCTCAGCTGGCGAAGGAAGTACAACCTCTGCTGGGCCTTTTTAACAATGGAGTCAATGTGATTGTCCCACTTCAGGTCCTGAGAGATAGTTGTGCCCAGGAACCTGAATGACTCCACTGCAGTCACAGTGCTGTTCATGATGGTGAGTGGGGGGAGTGCAGGGGGGTTTCTCCTGAAGTCCACCATCATCTCCACTGTTTTGAGCGTGTTAAGCTCCAGGTTGTTGAGAGTGCACCGCCAGCTCTTTTACCTCCTGTCTGTAAGCAGACTCATCACCGTCCTGAATGAGGTCGATGAGTGTGGTGTCGTCTGCAAACTTCAGGAGCTTGACAGAGGGGTCCTTAGATGTCCAATCATTAGTGTACAGGGAGAAGAGCAGTGGGGAGAGAACGCAGCCCTGGGGAGCTCCGGTGCTGATTGTACGGGTGCTGGATGTGTATTTTCCCAACCTCACTAGCTGCTGCCTGTCTGTCAGGAAGCTGTTGATCCACTGACAAATGGAGGTGGGCACGGAGAGCTGATTTAGTTTAGGCAGGAGGAGGTTTGGGATGATCGTGTTGAAGGCCGATCTGAAGTCCACAAACAGGATCCTCACATAAGTCCCCGGTCTGTCTAGGTGTTGCAGAACATAATGCAGTCCGATCTTTACTGCACCGTCCACAGACCTGTTTGCTCTGTAGGCAAACTGAAGAGGATCCAGCAAGGGCCCAGTGATGTCCTTCAGGTGGCCCAGCACCAGTTTCTCAAATGACTTCATGACTACAGACGTTAGAGCCACAGGCCTGTAGTCATTTAGTCCTGTAATTTTGGTCTTCTTAGGGATGGGGATGATGGTGGAGCGTTTGAAGCATGAAGGGACTTCGCACAGCTCCAGCGATCTGTTGAAAATCCGTGTGAAGATGGGGGCCAGCTGGTCAGCACAGGATTTTAGACAGGCTGGTGTAACACAATCTAGGCCCGGTGCTTTTTTCCTTTTCTGCTTCCAGAAGACCTGGCGCACCGCATCCTCGCTGATCTGAATTGCAGGTGTGGGGGAGAGGGGGGATGCAGGAGGTGAGAATGGTGAGAGTGCTTGATTGGAGAGGTGTTCAGGATGGGTTGCAGGAGCTGTTAGTGGTGTGAACGTTTGTTTGGAGAGGCATTCAGGGCTGGATGCAGGAGTTGTGAATGGTGTGAATGGTTGTGTGGGGAGGCATTCAGGGCAGGTGATGGGTGTTCTTTCAAACCTGCAGTAAAACTCGTTCAGATCATCTGCCAGTCGTTGATTCTCCACAGTGCTGGGGGGTGGTGTCTTGTAATTGGTGATCTTCTTTAGACTTTTCCACACTGATGCGGAGTCGTTGGAAGTGAACTGAGTCCTTATTTTTTCAGAATAGTTCCTCTTTGCCACTTTGATCTCTTTTTCCAGTGTGTATTTAGCCTGTTTATACAAGACATTGTCCCCCTTCACGTAAGCAACTTCTTTGGCCTGACGGAGCTGTCTGAGTTTTGCAGTGAACCACGGTTTGTCATTATTGTAAATTAGTTGAGTCTTTGTAGGAATACATATATCCTCACAGAAACTGATATATGATGTTACGGTCTCTGTGAGTTCATCCAGATCGGTGGCAGCAGCTTCAAAAACACTCCAATCATTGAGGTCAAAACAAGATTGTAAATCCTGCTCTGCTTCATTAGTCCATCTTTTTACAGTCCTTGATACAGGTTTAGCTGATTTTAGTTTCTGCCTGTAGGACGGTATAAGATGAACCAGAAGGTGATCAGAACGTCCCAAAGCTGCTCGTGGAACAGAGTGAAATGCATCCTTTATTGTGGTGTAACAGTGATCCAATATATTACCGTCTCTTGTGGGACATGTAACATGCTGTCTGTATTTTGGCAGTTCACGGGAGAGATTGGCTTTATTAAAGTCCCCGAGAATTATTAAAACAGAGTCCGGGTGTTGTTGTTCTGTGTCTGTGATCTGATCAGCGAGTTTCTGTAAAGCTGAGCTCACATGCGCTTGCGGAGGGATGTAAACACTGACCAGAATGAAGAAGTGAAACTCCCGCGGCGAATAGAACGGCTTGCAGTTAATGAAGAGTGTTTCGAGATTTGAGCAGCACGTCTTCTTTAACACCGTTACATCTCTACACCACCGTTCATAGATGTAAAAGCATGTCCCGCCGCCACGCGATTTCTCCGTTGATTCTGCGTCGCGATCCGCCCTAAACAGCTGAAACCCCGGCAGATGGAGCGCGCTGTCCGGTATGGTGTCATTCAGCCAGGTTTCCGTGAAACACAGAGCAGCAGAGTGTGAGAAATCCTTATTTGTCCGAGAAAGCAGAAGGAGTTCGTCCGTTTTGTTGGGTAAAGAGCGGAGATTTGCCAGATGGATGTTAGGCAACGGCGTTCGAAATCCTGAGTCTGACGAGCGCTCCCGCTCGCTTCCCCCGTCTGCGCGTCCTGAAGCGTTTGATCAGCGCCGCTGCTCCTCCGATAACAATGTTCACTAAAACGTCTGAATAATTGAAATCCAGAAAAACATCTTGTGGTGCGTTCTGCCGAATGTTCAGCAGTTCATCCCTGGTGAAACTGATGGCAGGAATATAACTAAAGACAGGACAAACTAACAAAAACACAAAAACATATGCGGAGCACGTCACGGAGGCAGCCATACTGTATCGGCGCCACACACAGTATCCTTTAACCATTCACTCAAATGCTCACTCAACCTGCAATTTGCTGAGGTCTTCGATTTTCTTGAAACAGCAATTCAGAATCTGTTTAACAGGAATATAAATTGAATTAATTTTGACCAAAGAAGTCAAGATGATCCTCACTGTTGCCTCAACACTGCGTTGCAATCCCAATGTTTGAAAATCTTCTCGCATCAGGGTGTTTGAATAAACACGTGCCACATGTTCTCGCTCATCTTTCTTTGTGTCTAACACATGGGTCAGCTGTAATAAAACAAACAATAAAAAAACATCAATATTCATTAAAAATTGAGCTATTCATTTTTCACAGCTTATAACACTAACTACAAAGAGTAATCACCTTTGCTTCCATGGCTTCACTGAATGGTTGTTGCCAGCAGGTCTTGTTTGGCATTACATCTTTCAGACTTTTCACAGCCTTCTTGTGTGTACTTGGCTCATCATGCACTTTAACAGTGCTTTTACACGAAATCCCTAGAAATAAAGCATGTCAGCATCCCATACCACCATCAAATAAAAGGTTTGGAGAGTCCATAAACATGTTAAATGACATTCAATTGTGCAAAACAATGCAAACATTATGTCAAAACACATTTACCTGAAAGTGCTTGGCCATGCTTGTCCAGGACAACCTGAGTGCAAGCAACATGCTTAGCAAGTTGTTCAGCAAACCTATTGTTTTTTGCAACATTGTAGTGATGCAACAGGTTTCACATGAGGAACACATGGTTCGTTGGCATCATAACATTTAGAAAGTAGTTGTTTTTTCTCATTTGAGAAAACAAGTGCTCAGCACATTGAGAATTAACTCTTCCAGCCAACTCTGACATCAGCTGTATTTTGCGCAGTTTATCACAGGGATCTTTTGTGTTATTTTCATGAAATCTATCGTAAAGTACACAGTGTTCAGATGAGCCAGTTAATGGATGCCCATTCACATCAGCAGGCATTTTTTTTCTCTTTAAGCCATTCCAAGGAAACTGCAAGTCTTCCCTCTACTGCTGCTGCAATATTGTCTTCATTTGGCTCTAAAAGCCGACCCTCATGTGGGCTGAAGGGAATTACTTCTGGAAAACTGAGATTGGCATGAGACGCCAGTCCTCTCGCAAAGTCGTAAACTGTTATATTTGGGAGGTGTTTCCAGGACAGCAATAGGTCTGTGAAGTCTCTTGGACTTTCCGCTCTCACCAGGACTTTTATGCTATAGACAACACCGCAGGGACACATAACAACTGCCCAGCCACCTAGTAAGCCAAATAACAAAATGTTTAACATGAATGATTTCAGTTTTATTATATTAAATGGGAAATCTACTGCACATGTTGTAAATCATAAATTACATATATCAGTCCACACAAACCTGATGCACCCCAAACCTTCTGAAAATTTTTGTCATATGATGACCTGTTTATCATCTCACTCCTCAGTCTCATTATGAGGTCCATCTTTGATCCCTTGGTATTTAATCCGCAAGATCCACATAACTGAAGGACAGCAGACACCTACATTAAAAAAAGGAAAAAGAAATCACTTAGAATACATTAGAAAAAAAGAGACAATAAAAAATACTTTGAGAAGTAAACAAGACAACACTACACCTTCAGTGTCATCAGTTCATCAATAAGCCTTTCCTCGGTTACTGGAATTTCAGATGCAGAATTTTTATTTGATGAATGTACTTTTTCCCATTCTGTGTTTAGGACAGAGCCATATTTCTTAGTATTTTGTCCAATCCAGGGTGCCCAAAGATGGTAACTTGGTTTGACAGCAAAAGGATTGTGGTTTCCAGCTACAAAAAAAACAAAAAAACAACAAAAACCCAACAGCAATAATAACGACAGAGAACTCAATTTAATTAAAAGCAATAATAGACAATGTCGTAAGGTGAGAAGAAAAGAGACCGTCACGGCAGGTGTTCCTGGGGATATGTATTTTTTTATTTTCTTTTGTCTGTGTAATCACTCTTGGACAAATTAGCATGAAGCGGGTAAAGAAGGTGAATGAATGAATGAGTGAGGTGAGTGAATGAATACAAACTTACTCTGTACAAGACCTCTAGCAATGATTTCCAATCTCAGGGAATTCCAAAAAGCCTCTACATCCACCTGTCCATCAAAGTTTTCTGGGGGTTCTTCAATTTCACTTACTAAACAATAAAGTTACAAATACATACACTTAACAGATTAATTTAGGACTAATTTGCTGCGGCACCTCAGTTTGAAATACATTCAAAACTTCAATTGATCCTGAATTCTAATATATGCAGGTCAAGGATTTTCAAAGTAATTAGATCTGTATCCTACCTTGCATATTAAAAACTCCCTTTCGATGAGCATCCAAGACAGCAACAGATGGATGGAATCCACACTTTAAGCAGGAAAACTGATAATCGTGATCAGTTAATGCTTCAAAGTGCAGATAAGCAGAAAGCACTGTTTTACTGCTTGGGTAAACCATTCCAGTGGATACTGAAAGAGCTTTACAGACTCTTTCAACAGCACTATGTGACTAAAGAGACAAAATTAGGTATTAGACATTGAGACAATGTCGCTAAACATGATAAAGTAAGGCTGTTCAATCCCACTCCTGGAAGGCCGTTGTCCTGCAGAGCTTAGTTACAAACAGAATTAAACACATCTGAACCAAATAATCAATGTCTTACTGGGCATACTAGTAGAAACTTCTAGATAATGGTGTTGAGGCAGATTGAAGCAAAAGTCTACAGGACAGTGGCCCTCCCAGACCACGTTTGGATGTCAATAAAATGAAGAAAGCAATCCACAGTACCTGCAGGAAACTCCGAAGCAGAAGACAAAATTTCAAACTGAGTATAACATCATCATCATAGTTATGAACACCAGTGCTCCATTCTTGATAGCGGTATGCAAGTCCACACACTGGACATGTCTTGCAATAGGTTTCAACACCTTAAAACAAACAACAATATAGGCAGTTAATCCTCCAAGTAAATACTAAATTAAATAATTTGGTCACACTATTAGGTGGCCTTTATTATGTACTTACATAAAACAAAGTACAATGTACTTAATGTGGTCATATTGTATTGCCAACTCGGTAGCACTTTATTTTACAGTCCTGTTCCTCATGTACATACTATGTACTTATTATAGTAATTACAATAACTATGTAATAACTAGGTACTAACCCTAAACCTACACCTAAACCTAACCCTACCCCATGCAGTTACCTTGTATTGCCAGAACTTTCTTAGATAAATACACTGTAAGTACACTATAAGTACATGTTAGTACACGTACTGTAAAAAAGTGCAACCGCCAACTCTTTTGCTTCTATTTGAAGGTGGGAGATTGGTAAGGTTAGGGACAGGTTTGGCAGTAGGTGTAAGGGTGGGTTAGGGTGTAAAGGATGGGTCAATAGTGGTAATTACAGAAATTAATAAAAAAAAAGTAAATACATATAGATTTTAAAAATATATACAAGTACAATGTAAAAACGTAAAAAAGTATAAACAAAAAGTATATTGTACCAAATGATTAATTTAAATGCAAGTACATAGGCCACCTAATGTAAAGCGGAACCAAATATTTCAAAAGTACTCTAATCTGCACTCTAAAGTAAATACTCTAAAATAAGAATTTAGTACTAACAAACAAATACAAACCTTCAATTATTCCAACTGTTGTGACAATTTTAGCTTTATTAGAGATGAGGAGAGGATCACTAAGGGGTGCATGTTCCAAGCATGACGAGCAATGCATCTCATTTGGAACAAGAACTTTTGGGAGTTCACTTTCATTTAA
The DNA here is from genome assembly GCF_023724105.1 of Carassius gibelio. NCBI lineage: Eukaryota > Metazoa > Chordata > Actinopteri > Cypriniformes > Cyprinidae > Carassius > Carassius gibelio. The sequence continues at coordinate 24,372,718 of NC_068420.1, forward strand.
ATCAGTTGTTGAGAGCGGTAGGGAAGATGGTAACGTTTTATTCATAAATATATATTTCACCATTTTCTTCAGATCCTCATTTATTGGAGGGTATTGGAGAAAGACCAATGTCCACTGGCAATGAATTCTTGCAGGTCAAATCCTCCTCATTGCTCTTCACTCTTTGGAATAGATTTCTGTTTGTTTGAAATAGGTACCATTTGCATACTGCCTTATGTATGCAGGATGTTTTTTTGATAACATGAGAATGGGAATACAAGGGCCTTTAGAAGACTTTGCAACAGCAAAAACTCCATTCTTTGGGTCAATGCATTGACTTTGAAGGTGGGACTGTGCAGTGATGTCATGCTCAATATCTGTATGTGCTCTTTGTATATGTTTTTTCAGATTTTTTTTTAAAACACACTGATGACAGTGAGGACAATTTATACTTTGTTCTTGATTTCTACGAACACTTTTCAAGCTGTTTTTAGTCATCTGAACACCCGGAGCAGCAGAAGGCACTGTATGGCTGGCCCGTGGAGCTGAATTTCTACACACATTTATGTGCTTCATAAAATCAGCCTCATTTATTATTGTTTTTGGGCAGTGGCAGCAGTGATAATGCTTATATTTTCTGCACTCAAAGTGACAGTCGAAGATTAGAAAATCTGAAAGAAACAGACAAAATTCAAACAGTAATATATGTTTTTTTCTAGTTAAAGAAATACATAAATGAAGAAAGCCAAAATATTACAATGCATATTTACTGAGTAATACTTTGTTTTATAGATTTTCAACAGAGATTGAGCCAATTTACAAGGGGGTGGGGTTATTTTAGAAAGATGACAGCATCATTCTTTTTATTTTAACACAGATTTGTAGGTCTATTAGTTAAATCAATTTACTTGCAAACTTTGTTGCATTTTATGCCATGGTGGCAGTTAAAAAAGGGGGAGAAATCTTAGTCTTTTGCCCCCAAAAAACAAAATTAATCTGTCATCTGTCTGAAGTCATTTACCCTCTTGCATCTCAGAGGAAGATGCAAATTTTTACCCCATCTACAAATACTGAATTTCATCATAAGTATTCAACAATTATATTTAGCCAAAAAAAAAAAAAAAAAGTTATGTTAATGTGACACGAAATTACCGAATTATCCTTCATGTAACATGCATAGGAAAACGAAACTTGTACTTACGTTCATGATGAATTGCTCGAAGTCTGTGGTTTTGCAAATGAGTAAACACTTTGTGTCTCTCCCTTGGTTTAAAGACACTAGCTGGACAAAAAGGACAATGATACAAACTACCAACTCTGAATTCTTCGCCTTCGATACACATACGTTCATCAATTGTCCTCACTGTAACATGTGTCTGTCAACAACAGTAACTTTAAACTGATTACTAAAAGTTGCAAGGTATAACGCAAAGTAACTTGCATTAGAATAAAGTATTGTATTATACATATGTTATATAAATCATAGATAAACATATGATGAATTGCACCATATCTTACCGCCGCCTCTTCTCTTGCCTAAAGGAAATTATTTACCTTTTATGCTGATTAGCTTTCTTCCTCTTAAAGTTTGGCGGTTTGCAAACTGATAAGTGCTTTACCTATGAAGGTAAAATGACGTCATAAAGATTTGCATACGCAGGGTAATATTTGCGGAAGTGTACATAAGACTAAGCGTAAATTAAATTTGCATGCGCAAGAGAAGCTTTGTAAAGGTGTAAATCGCATTTCAAGCGTAATAAAAAATTATTTGCAGCATTTTACTGTTACTTGTAAGTGTAATTCATGTATTGTGAAACTGCAGCTTCATGCTAAAGCAAAATAAATATGATCTGCATGCTTCTGACTTCCATTTTTCCGCGCTTACACTTTTGGCACGTTTCTTTCGCCAAAAGACAGTCAAAAGCACTGCAAGCCTGTGAACGGTGATTTGCAAGCAAAAACAACAGTTTAAAGAACTGCAAAACAGATTGACTGCATAGAACCAATCTGTTAGTGTAAAAAAACTAACTGTTGCAAATGTCTAAATGAGCTGTTGTGCATGTGGGGCAAAAATTTCCCTAAATAATCCGATATGTACAGCTCCGTCTTTCTTTTCTTTGCTCTTACAATTTTGGCACGATTCTCTCACTAACTTTGATTTGCAAGCGTGAGGGGGAGGGCGGGGCCACCTTCCTCTTGTAGCCAATCAAATGAGCCTCTCGCTGACTCTTCATTTACTCTTATCTGATTGGTTCAATAAACACGTCATACGCCTAGACCAAGACATTAACCAAGACATTCATCTTCATTTAGTTCAAAATAGTTCTTGCTGCAGGAATGGTACTTTTAACGTACACATACAGTAAAATAAATAAATAAAAATAACAACTTAATTAAAACATGATATTTTATAAGTTGTGTACCATTAGGCTATGTGTTCTTACTGAATTTGAGGCTGTGTAGTTTCCTTCTCTTCCTCAACAGGCTATATGAAATATTAGTTTATTGTAATATTATATTGTTATTAAGGGTGTAACGATACGCGTATTCGTATTGAACCGTTCGGTACGACGCTTTCGGTTCGGTACGCGGTACGCATTATGTATACCGAACGGTTCGTTGGACTAATTAATTATATTTAAAAAAAAAAAAAAAGAGAAATATAATGATATGCGTTCAACAAGGTAGCCCAATAACCCAAACAACGTAACAGGCAACGCCCCTGACACTCCCGAAGAAGAAAAAAACACCATCTTATATGTTTATGTTAGGCTACTCAGCAGGCGCTAGCTCACTCAGTACGCGCTGAAGGCTCGTTGCAAAATAGCCAATGCGTTTAACAGACTAGAAATGAGAAGATCCTCCAATAACCAACAGGTCTGGTGTTTGGGTGCACTTTGGATTCCCTTTAAGCTATAATGGTGATGGCAAGAGAGTGGTGGATAAAAAAACAACGGTATGTCGCATCTGCAACATGGTACACCAGCGGGAATACAAAAAAAAAAAAAAAACACCAGCGGGAATATCTGGGATATATGCGTCAGTACTATCTGGGAAAAGACGAAAAAAAAGGAGAAACATGCACGCAGCAAACTATCCCTGCATCATTTAGACACTATAGCTTACAGGGAATCCAACCCAAACACCAGACCTGTTGGTTATTTTAGGATCTTATATTTCTGGTCTGTTAAATGCATTAGACATTTTGCAACGAGCCTTCAGCGCGTGCTGAGTGAGCGAGCGCCTTAGGGGCCATTCACATATCGTGCCTAAAAACGCATGGAAAACGCTAAGCGCGTCTTTCTCCTGAGGCGTCTGTCTTTGCTAAGCAACAATGACGTGCTCTCTCCATGAGACGCGGAAATTTCAGCGAAGGATAAATGGATTTGCAGCTCTAAAAATCGCTTGCAGTAGCTCTGCTACTAAATTTATTTCAAAATTGCAATCCATATACAACTATGATCAGCTGATCCTTCATCTTGGCTGAGCTCTCAACGTTGTTACGGGAAAGGATGAAGCTGATTGGTTGGTTCTTGTCACATGACCCGCGGTGCGCTTGCGGCATTCTGAAAAGTTGAGATGTTTTTACATTTTGCTGTATCTAAAACGTATCGAACCGAACCGAACCGAACCGTGACATCAGTGTATCGTATCGAACCGAACCGTGAATTTTGTGAACCGTTACACCCCTAATTGTTATGGATTATACTTGAAAGTCTAGTATCTGCACTAGCCTAATACATGTATAATTGTACTTATCTACTGATCCATTTTTTTAACACAAATTTGGTTCAATAATAATTGTACCAACAGAAATAATGTTTTATTTAACATGTTGTAATAAAAGGGGATTGTGAGCTACTTGAATTATTTTTATTTATTTATTTTACTGTATGTGTACGTTAAAAGTACCATTCCTGCAGCAAGAACTATTTTGAACTAAATGAAGATGAATGTCTTGGTTAATGTCTTGGTCTAGGCATATGACGTGTTTATTGAACCAATCAGATAAGAGTAAATGAAGAGTCAGCGAGAGGCTCATTTGATTGGCTACAAGAGGAAGGTGGCCCCGCCCTCCCCCTCACGCTTGCAAATCAAAGTTAGTGAGAGAATCGTGCCAAAATTGTAAGAGCAAAGAAAAGAAAGACGGAGCTGTACATATCGGATTATTTAGGGAAATTTTTGCCCCACATGCACAACAGCTCATTTAGACATTTGCAACAGTTAGTTTTTTTACACTAACAGATTGGTTCTATGCAGTCAATCTGTTTTGCAGTTCTTTAAACTGTTGTTTTCGCTTGCAAATCACCGTTCACAGGCTTGCAGTGCTTTTGACTGTCTTTTGGAGAAAGAAACGTGCCAAAAGTGTAAGCGCGGAAAAATGGAAGTCAGAAGCATGCAGATCATATTTATTTTGCTTTAGCATGAAGCTGCAGTTTCACAATACATGAATTACACTTACAAGTAACAGTAAAATGCTGCAAATAATTTTTTATTACGCTTGAAATGCGATTTACACCTTTACAAAGCTTCTCTTGCGCATGCAAATTTAATTTACGCTTACAGTCTTATGTACACTTCCGCAAATATTACCCTGCGTATGCAAATCTTTATGACGTCATTTTACCTTCATATTTACCGCCACCTGCTAGACTGGAGTGTGGAACAAAAGTTTAACGCTGATTGGCCAATACAGTAAAACTCCTTTCACCAATCAGAAACCTTTTGACACGCCTCTACCTTTTGACACGCCCCAACCTTTCGCCGTGCCCATTTCTCCAGGCTGCAGCTACCCCTGTCTTACATTATCTGAGAAAAATTGCGCCCCTAGTTGCAATTCCCGAGATTAAGGGAGGAGTCGGGTTTTTTTTCAGAGCCAAGTTTACAATACCCCCTTTGCGAAGATATGCCCACACAGTTTCGAGCCTGCGACTCATGTGATTTGTGGCAGCGTTGTCACGCAGCTCTGCTCTTAAAGTCTGAAACTCAGAATGAGTGAAAATGAAGCTTTGCAACCTCGCAACTTAAAAAAAAAAAGCCTGGAGGAAGGGCCTTCTGCTCTTGGCCAATGCTTTGCTGTCTGCTGACGTACAGTCCAATCACAAGTTTTATTTACTGGAAAGGTGGGATTGACCGACTGCTCCGCCAATGACGAAAGCACACAGGACACGCAAACAGAGGATGCACGCACGGATCTCTGGCCTCAAGGTGGTCCTGTCTAGAGCTGTAATAACCGCTTCCATGGCTGAGAGAGAGGAGAAAAACTTTGTTAACTGTACCATGTTGTTACCATTAACTTTAGCTAACTAAAAAGCTAGCTAATACCTGTAAACTTATTAGCATGCTTGTGATCATCTCTGTAGTCACTAACTAACTGAAGCTGTGTTTGAAACTTTACAGTAAAGTTATGGTGAATTTTCCCAGGCAGATTCAACACTCCTCCTGACCAAGCCTAACGTTAACCCTCAACATGCCATAGTGAAATGTTCATTTCACTTCATTTCGGGGTTTCGTGGGGTGAAATAATAGCCTACATTTGCTGCCTATGTATGCACATACATTTAAAATGATGATGTTGAAAGACACTATTATATTTTACTGCTCACAGCTGTCTGTTTTGGATTGTTTTGGTAAAAATGACAACTTTAGGTAGAATATTGATGGTTTGAGCTGTTTGGAAACTGCATACAAAAGTATAGACTATGCTATGCATTTTTAATGTATAGATCTTTTAGCATTGTTCTGTATTTGGAAGTTTAGTGTTGTTTCTGTGACTTTCTTGGAGTGCTAATTTCTAATTAATTTGCCTTTTATTGCCAGGATGTCCTTCGGGAGGAGTTACTTGAGCAGCTGCGGCAATGCAGCAAGCACTTTCAAGACAACCTGTTGAATTGGGCTTCCTCGAGTTTGTCTGCAACAATGAATTAATTTTAATTCAGTCTTGCTGATCAGATACACATTGGCACTGACATTTTGCAGCAGTTAAACCATTTGTTGGAGCTGGTCCAAGCTGCAGTTGAAAACAATCACATTTAGACGCAGCTGTGGGGTTAAGAGGAGGACCCAGGCTGATTATACAGAGAGATCAGTTGCATTACTTACTAGAAGCACAATTCTCAGCACCCTGCATAGCTCAGTTGTTAAGGGTAGGATGGAGGAATATGGACTAAGTGTGACAGGATGCTATAGCACCATGACTGACTGAGAACTTGATAACATGGTGAGAGCTATGAAAACCCAGATGCCCAATGCAGGGTACAGAAATGTAAAGGGACACCTCGTGGCAATGTGGCAATTCAGCCACAACTTGGCTGCATTGTGCGAAGATCATACTCCGTTCTAGGTCCCCTTGCACTGGTACATGTTGACTCCAACCATAAACTTATCAGGTATGTTTTTATGTATATTAAGCTAACTTTATCCTTGCTAAGGTGTTATGCAAATCAGTGGTTGGGGGCCCTCTGACCTCCAGGACCGAAGTTGAGGCTAATTCCCTGGGTCTGATTTGAGTCCAAAATAATGTATTTGTATCTCTCTGTTTATCTCCACAGTATCCAACCCAATTTTACACCAAAGTTACAACTTTATTTAAAGCATGCAAGGCAGTGATCGGTGCGACATGGTAATTATCAGTCAATAATGTTCTTTTTTTTTTTTTTTTTGTATTACTTTTTGATCATAGGTTCAACCTGATTATATTTGGTGGAGTTGATGGATTTTCCAGAACGGTAGTACAATTCATATATACAATATCCACACAAATAAGTGATATGATCTTTTAAGCCCCCCAAATATTGTAGAATATATGAAATAAATAGTTTTTGCAATTCTATAACATTCAATAAGGAAAATCTTTCTATGAAGACCGGAACCCTACAGACCTTATTTATATTATATTATGGTTTCTGTTGTTGATAATGTAGTAGACTTAAACATACATAAATATTACAAGCTTGCTGAATATGTTAATCCTCAGCAAGATGCATTACTTAAGCTTCTGCCATGGTTTACTTGCCTGATATTCATATATGATATGAATCCATATTCAGGTAGAAATAAACTAATTGACAATGTGAACAAGATGCCTTCACCTAACGATTATTTTAATTGTGTTTTCGGTTACTGAAAACATTTTTGAATGTAAATTAGGAAAATGCATTTCACAAGTTGCAGAGTACAAAGTCACATGGATAGAGATCAGCAAACAAATGTTAGCATTTGTGAGGTTGTAACCAGCAAATGTTGATAATTTTATTTGATAAATGACTAATACGATCATGCCATTTTTTCAAAATAATATATTTTTTTACAGAATGACTAATTGGTTAGTTTAATTATTTCTGCAATACTGAACATCATTCAGTACATACATGATTGCTGTTTCCTTTTTAAACAGTTCTAAACTTTGTTGTTGATTGTAATTGCTGTGTCACTAAATCTTTTTAGTTAATAATCAGTAATTATTTACACAGTTCCTGTATTTGGATGCAGCAACTAACAACCGTGCCTGTACAGCATTCTCCTTTTTCTTTGAGGCCACCCAGCTCCATGGTGTTCCATCAAGGTAATTATTAATATTAGATTAATATTATTGCGGGCAGCTGTGGCTCTGAAGATAGAGAGGGTTGCCCGTTAATCGGAAGAATGGAGGTTCAATCCACGGCTCCTCCAGGCTACATGACAAAGCCTCTTTGGGCAAGATACTGCTGTTCCACCATTGTGACTTGATCAGCATTATTCTATCTCTTCAGAAAGGGAAAGAACGTTACAAATAAAACTTAAGGAGCTTGAAGAACAGCTACCCAAGCCAGACACTCTTAAGAGAAAGAGTAAACCTTCAATGAAACTCCTAGAGGCCGCAGATGTGAGAGAGGAACTAGCAGCTAAGAAAAAGGTTAGTGTTTCCCATATGTGCAGGCACGTGCACACATAGACATCAAAGGGGGCTTGAGCACCTGCCCTTTTTATTCCTGGAGAGAAATTGCCCATTTTTCTGGGGTGCTTCTTTTTTTTTTTTTTTTTAATAATATATATTCCTGTTTGCGCACGGCTTCCCTGTCAAACAAATATATTTATTGAAGAATAGTATATCTAAATATCAGGTCAGGAGTTCTGAAGCGCTCAGTGGAGCTGGTGATGAACAAAAGATTAAAATACCAGTGCCTCGAATAATGCTCGAATTTACTGCTGATTAGCCAAAGGCAAATATAACTTAGTTAACCTGTGTTTTGCTAGCATGCATGCCTCATGAGCTACTAGACTAGAGCTGTGTAAGGGATAATCGCTATACATTATCCTCCTGCTTATTACATGGCTACCTACCAAAGAAATAAATAATTTGACACAAAATATTAAAAGGGAGTTTATTGTTTAAACCCGATTGTATTGCTTCCGCTAAAGAAAATAGTACGCTCCGTCTCTACGGTTAGAATCCTGTGAGTCCATAGCAACGCTCTGTTTTTCATGGCAACGGTCTGTTATACTCCGCACAGCGGTCTGTTATCAAGAAATAACAGACCGCATTCTACATTGGAGATCAACCAAGCCATGTAATAAAATAAGTTAATAAAATAAGAACGTCCCCAGTTAGTTAATGACTTGCATCAAGAGTCTTTCCCCCGAAATATAGAAATCTAAATTGGTGAATCTAGAAGAAATCTACAGATGCAAACAGATGGAGGATAGGCTACACTCTAAAAAATGTAGTAAATCTGAGTAACTGCATCTGTACATTAATAAATAAAACTGAGTAGAAATAAGTTAACATTAAACATTAAAAATAACAATATTTATAAATTAACTTTTTATTTATGAACTTTTTTTTTATTTCCTGTAAACCTTTATAAAATAGTATTCCATACAACCACAAATACATACATGACATTGGCTTTTATTTAATTTTATTGAATTTTTACTCAATTATTTTGGTAAGTTTAATTCAAACAATCAAGTAAGATTTTCTGAGATTTTATTAAGTTAAATATTTACTAAGCCACAGAATATTTTTTGAGTGTAGTAGGTTTAAAACAAACTCCATCTAAATGTGGATTTTGAAGGTTTTATTTGATGATGGTGATGATACAGTCCTCCCTCAAATGTGAAACTAAGTCCTTGTCAGTCACCATCAGTTATTGTCTATGTGTACATGCATAGCAATAATAATATTAATGTATTTGATTAAAACATTAAGGCAATTCAGTATTCTGATGCTTAGTTGTGTGAAGCTAAAAAGTTATTTTGCTTGTGAAACAAAAAGTATTTAAACAATTAATTTTAATTATGCTTGCAGTGCAGGGCCAGGCAGGCAGCAACAACCCTCTTCAGTTTAGAGTGAATATTTGTGTTGATTTAACAGTGTTATGTGTTCTGATAACACCAAAATAATTAAAATGTAGTGCCTTGTGCAAAAAAATAAACAAATTATTAGTAAAACACACCCCTCTGCTTGATGCAGTTATTTTGGTTATTCTAAATATATACTTGAATCTAGTAGCATAGAAAATGTTTTCTAAACATGCACATTGTGGGATGGTTTCCTTTGCTGCTCTATAAACCTAGTGAATACTAAGGAGACCAGGGTTTCTGTGTGAACTAATTATTTTGTAGACATCTTTTGAAAATTAGAGTTTGAGGAAGATAAAATTAATTAACTTTTTAAATTATTTTTTTTTAAAGGAAGTCAGTGTTGCGTTAATATATATACTTTTTTGTTTTAAAAAAAGAAAAAAAATACGTAATTATGAGAAGTGCCTTTTATTTCACTTGAGCCTCTGCTCCTCAAAATGTCTGTGCACGTCCCTGCATATGTGAATATATTTCTATATGTTATATATAACATATTTATGAATACATATAAATGTAGTTGTTTACAGTCAATGATGTGTGTTTAAGGGACAGCTCACAGACCTACCAAATGATCTAAAGTTGTGGAATGAAAGAAAAATTGAACATCCACAGCGTGTGATAAATGCTGAGAGAAGAGAACATGAATCTAAATAAAGAAAATGAGAGGCTGAAAAATGAAATAATTAAAAGTAAGTACTGTAATATTACTATATATATTTAAAATGAAATACTTGATAGTACTCTGTACTATATATATACATATATATGTATATGTGTGTGTTTAATTTTACGTTCACAGAAATCCCACCTCTCCTTCTGGCTACAGAGCACTTACTCCAGGAGGTTAGAATAATTGTTTACATGATGTAACAACCCATTCTCACTCCAAAGGCGTCAAAAACCGAAGCATGGTCAAGCGCCCCTAGCGTCACTTTTATGACGCCAAATGTGCCTCTCGGCGTCGAATATCGAAGCACTACGACCTTCATTGCTTTCAATGGGAAACTTTTGGCGTCAGAATTCGACACGAGGACATGAGATGTTTATCGCTATGAAATCACGTTCAAGAAGTCTCATTCAGCACACATCGCGATACTTGCTATCAGTTCCACAGTTTGGGTGAGTAGTCCTAAATACGCTCTTTTAATGCCTTTTATAAATGTATTCTGTCTTATTTATTAATCAGATTAGTGCCATATGTTTAATCGCTGTATTATATCGGTCATCCGCGGCTGTCTTTGAGTTTCATTGCGTTTAAATAAATGAACACAGCTGCTAATTAGTCTGATTAAACTCTATCTGTCACCTGACGTGCCATAGACCTTCGATCCGTTTTATATTATTATTAATTTCAGGATCAATGATGTAAGTTGTATTTGTAGTAAAATCATGGTAATCACGACACTTACAATAGTAATAAATGAAATGTGAAGTTAAAACACAGTAAACGGGACATTAGTAACTGTAACTGTAGTTTTACTATGGTATATTAATAATCAATACAACAATACAATAATCACCAAACCAGCTATGTTTGTATCACTGTAATGCTAGTGTTTTTATGTGCTTTTATATGACAGATATCACAGTAATCATATGTTCTGTAGCATGCTTTTAATACCTTTTAATGTAAATCCCCCCCCCCAAAAAAAAAATCAAATTAAAAATAAATAATAAAACATGCATTTTTCCATTTTGCAGTTCATTCATATCAGTTTATATTTAAATATATATTTATATATATTTATTATATCTAAATATTTTGCTCACAGATCATTATTAACATTCTGTATATAATTCAATTTTATTTTCTCTCCCCTTTTTTTATTTTTTTGTATATTTTTAGCTGAAAAGACGTAAAGGCAGTCAGCCCAGTGGTGTTTCTGGAGAGGGATTCCTTCAGTAATGGAGAAGACAGAAAGCTGCGGAGGCAGATATTTGCAGCAGTAAGTCTGTGATAGTTTGTCCCTTTTATCAAACATTCCTGCTGTTATAATTTGTACAGCATTTGTTGTTTCTTAAACTGTTGCACTGTCCAAATACCCACACTTGCCATCTTTGCACTTGACCACTTGATTACTTATTTGAAGTCTTTCCTGTATTTGGCCTAGTGTTCAAGTGAGCATGATGACCACAAGTGTGTGTCGAACTTTTCATGACCTGATGACTGTGTTTCCAGACATGGGGACTTGTGACTTGGTGACTTGGACTCGAGTCGACTCGAGTCGCTATTTTTAGGACTTGAGACTTGACTCGGACTTGGAAGTTAAAGACTCGGGACTTGACTTGACTTGAGACACGATGACTTGAATGACTTGAGTGTTAATCACATCATGTTTTCAGTTTGAATATAAAATATATAAATTCTTTTTTTAAATAAAGTTGATTACTCAGCTGGAGCGCAGGCTGAGAATAGCGTCGAGACTGGATCAGGACACTATCATCAGTCATGCCCTCTTTACCTTACACACACCACGCCCACTTAAATCAGATATCACATCACATCGACATGTCAGCCTGTGAGGTACCGAGGGTCATCGCTTTTGTCTTCAATAGTTCGCGCCTAAAAACGCGTGGAAAACGCTAGTCGCGCCGCTTTCTCCTTCTTTCCAAAGCGCTCGGGCAGAAGTGCTCCTGGGGCGTCTGTCGTTGCTAGGCATCCATGACACGCTCTCTCTCAATGAAGATGCGGAAATTTCAGCAAAGGATAAATGTATTTGCAGCACTAAAAATCGCTCGCAGTAGCTCTGCTACTAAATTCATTTCAAAATGGCAATCCATATACATCCATGAACAGCTGTTCCTTCATCTTAGCTGAGCTTTCAACGTTGATACGAGAAAGGATGAAGCTGATTGGTTAGTTATTGACACATGACCTGCGGTGCGCTTGCGGCATTCTGAAAAGTTTAGATGTTGAGCGCGTTGCTTCCATTATGAGCGCGCATACCGCGCGCCTACATTGGAAATAACGAACTTGCGCGCACAAAAGACGTGATGTGAACGGCCCCTAATGATCCGCTAGCAGGCCGTCAAAAAAACGTATTCCAGGGGCGGCGCTAGGGCTGGGCTAAGGGGGCATAAGCCCCGAATATTTTGTTACCTTGTCTTTCTCATAGAGCAAAACAATTAATCAGAAAAACAAATATATATATACAGAAAAACAAAATATATATATACAGTACAGAATATAAATATGACGTATTTTCAGTTGTTTCATACTTTTTTGTTATGTACAGTACAGACCAAAAGTTTGGACACCTTCTCATTCAAAGAGTTTTCTTTATTTTCATGACTATTGACTATTGTAGTGTCACACTGAAGGCATCAAGGGCTATTTGAGCAAGAAGGAGAGTGATGGGGTGCTGCGCCAGATGACCTGGCCTCCACAGTCACCGGACCTGAACCCAATCCAGATGGTTTAGAGGTGAGCTGGACCACAGACAGAAGGCAAAAGGGCCAACAAGAGCTAAGCATCTCTCGGGAAACTCCTTCAAGACTGTTGGAAGACCATTTCAGGTGACTACCTCTTGAAGCTCATCAAGAGAATGCCAAGATTGTGCAACGCAGTAATCAAAACAAAAAGTGGCTACTTTCAAGAACCAAGAATATTACATATTTGTTTCACACTTTTTTGTTATGTATATAATTCCATATATAATTCCACATGTGTTAATTCATAGTTTTGATGCCTTCAGTGTGAATCTACAATTTTCATAGTCATGAAAATAAAGAAAACTCTTTGAATGAGAAGACTTTTGGTCTGTACTGTACATAACAAAAAAGTATGAAACAACTGAAAATACGTCATATTTATATTCTATACTCTGAGAGAGAGAGAGACCGTGTGTGTGTGTGTGTGTGTGTGAGAGAGAGAGAGAGAGAGAGAGGAGAAATGTAACAGTTTAATGTTGTATGTAAACTGTGTTTGAGAGAGAGAGAGGTGTTCAGAGAGGAGTCTGTTGGATGTTTAGTTTTATGGACTCAATGTTGAAAATGTAAAACATTTCAAACACTGTTGGCAGAAGTGAAAAATAAATAATTTTAGGAAGTTACAATTTTGTTTGATTCCATGATGTATTTTACTGAACATGAGTATTTACAATGCAAATCCAAATTATTTTAATTTACTGACAGTTACTTATATCTTGTCTTTTAACTTTATTAAGATCAGATTCTGCAGGTAAAATAACAATAATAAGGTGACTTGACTTGGACTTGACTTGACATAGCTTGTGACTTGACTTGACTTGACTTGCCCAAGAAAAAAATACTTGGGACTTACTTGAGACTTGAAGGTTAAGACTTGAGACTTACTTGAGACTTGCACATGTGTGACTTGGTCCCATCTCTGTGTGTTTCCCAATCCTGGTCCTGGAGAACTCCAGCACTGCATGGTTTTGGTGTCTCTCTTATCTGCCTTGGAGTCTTCACTGATGAGCTGATGAGTTGAATCAGGTGTGTTTGATCAGGGAGACATCTCAAATGTGCAGTGTTGGGCTTCTCCAGGACCAGGATTGGGAGCCACTGCCTTATGGGACAGGTTTAGTGTGTGTTAAGGACGCTGTGCTTTGGCATTATTAAGACCGGGCAAAGTCTCGTTCACACACTGTCACGTACACACACACTCAAGTGGCCAAGACTGCAAGTGTGGGTATCTGGACAGGGTCAAAGTCTTAAAAATGATCCCTAAACACATCACAGTCTTAATAATCCAGTTTAACACTTGTATGATATTGTACAAGCCCCAGGACGGTCTCATCTGACACTATCAAAAGAATTCATATGACTATAGCTTGCTATTAATTACTTGCTTTCAATAATGGATGCATTTAACATTTAATTATACAGCATCTTTACAGAGGCTGCTTTTATGGTCTAAACAAAACACAGTGTAATGTATAAGTTGAATGTAATTTAATATATATTTTTCCTTTCTGTCTTACAGGATTGTTTGAGGATAACGCTGTAGCTCCATCATGCACAAAGACTCACCTCGTTAACTCTTTATCCCCCGCACACACAGAAATGGTCCCTGGATCAGTGATTAGACTTTGCAGTGGTTTGATTTTTGCAGAAGATGTAACTTTGTTTTAATTATAAGCTCATAATGAATACATTACAGAACCAGTGATGAAAACAATAGTTAAAAATAGCGCTCCATATTAAAAATATATTGCACACTTGACATGCATGTCTTCATGGTGTTTTTTTGTGAGTTTGAAACATTTACATTGTGTTGTATAACATTTTGGTCACAACACTTTTTCCAGTGTTCTCTGAAAGACATACTGTATTTACTGTTTTGTTTTTTAATAAAAGCATTTTCATTTGCATACTGAAAATAGTTAATGTTTACAACATAACTGCCTTTTTATTCTTTATGGTGGCAAAAACGAGCTTGGTGACAGAGGATGCAGTGTAGTAATTTGGGCATGTTGTCTTTAAATGAGTTTGACATATAAATAAATAATGGAAGATCCTTACAAAAATATGCATGTTTATTATGCTTTATGTATTTATTTGTTCATTCATTCATTCATTTATAATTTCAGTTTTTATTCCTAGAGTTTAAATGGTAGAGAATGGTAAATCACAGAAACACAAATGTGAACAATTTTAACTTTAAAACACAATGTAATATACAGTGTAAATTTTAGAAGCACGTCATTTGATTAGTAAATATATTTGTCTTTGGTCAAAAAAAAAAATACAAATCTTAAAAATGTGTCTTATATTTATTATAGAGGAATCTGTCTGTTGGATACAACTGCGACTGCTGGGCATGTGCACATCAATATTGCCCCATGTTTGTCAAGCTGAACAACGGAGGAAGGTGTAGACGTTAATAAAACAGAATCTAATAAGTAGCAAGCTTAATCTATTGTTAACCGAATCTATCCCTTCAGCCGAAAAACGAAAGACGTCGGTCATACATGGATAAGGAAGTGTGACGCTGCTGCTCAGCTTTGATGTCATTGGCTATGAATTTTCAGGACAGTCTGTGGTTGGACTATCTTTTAACCCATATTAAACAGCGCATCATGTTAAAAAGTATGTTTTGCTGCTATCATCACATTAGTAATATATTAAGTCAACAATGAAGTGTTGCTATCTTGACAAAAATGACATCTTTAGCGAGATCCTAATCCTAACCCTAAGCATAACTTCAATGAACTACAAAAAACAGCCCCCTAGTGTTGCCTTTGCATAGATAGAACGACGGAGGCTTGTGGGTAATGTAGTTTAAAACTTTTTATTAACGAAACGAAATAAATTATTTATTTTAAGGAAAACTGGATATCTAAATATGTTTATTGTGCAAACCTCTATGATATATTTGAGAGGCAGGCTGAAATGTGGTATTTTACAGTGAGCAATATTTAAAATGCCTTTATGTCAGCTTTCCATTTATTTCTGAAAACTGAGCTCAACATTATTTTATCAGGATAGCATAAGTAATAATCCTGCCCATTTTCTCTTTGATATGTTAATTGGACTCTGATTTACAGCCATTTGAAATGTACAGTTTTGGGCTCTTCCGGGGGGTGCTACTGGGCCCCTGGGGGTAGAAGGGCAGTAAAACCTACATATATGTATTCTCCTCATCATGGACAACAAACTGAGCTGAGTCACATTTATATCTGACAGTTTTCACAGTCCTCTGTTTTCTAATTCTTACATCATTGCTATTATACCTTTTGACAGGACATTGTGAGGCCATCTGATGAAACATGGAAAAATTAGAAAGAAATGATTTAATAATGAAAATAATAGATTATTTCTTTGATTTTTTAAGTAAATGGCAAGAAATATAATGGATGAACCTGCAACAACTTGCCTTTATCTATTCCCCACTGTAAAGCAGTAATCAAGGACAATGTATACACATTGTGATACTTCACTATTACACAAGGACAAATTCATGCAGTGCTAAGAATATTAATATATATATATATATATATATATATATATATAACTAATTAGCAAAAATCAGTGTAAAAATGTCCTCCTCACCCTCACTGTATCTTGCCCCTCAGGTACTGGACATCAGTAATGTGTATGCTCTTGGTTTTAATGCATTACTAGATCCACGTTGATCATTCCTGCTACATTCTCAGTTATCCCTCAAGTGTTTGTAACAATAAAGCCCATGGCACCATCTTGTAATGCAGAATTATTAATCTCGTAACTCCCTTTATTTCACAAAAAATTTGCATATTTGTTACTAAAATATAAAAAAATTACTTTCTGGTGTACTGATGTCCCAGATGTTATTAATCCGATCAAAAATGTTTATGTCTTAAATAAAAAATAATCCCAATAATTAATATGTTGTTTTTCCAAGTCTAAAATAAACACATATGAGCCTACCTAGTAAAATGATGTATTTACCAAGAATCTTCAGAACACAATATTCATCATATTCATTTTATTGAAGCATAGACTATAAAGATGATAAAGTAGCATCAAGACAAATAAGATTCAATGAAAATAATTATCATCAAAAATACATTAACCTCATATATAAATCAGTTCTCACAGATGAGTGATGAAATGTCCTTAAAAGTCACACAGTCCCATCCAGTCAACTGTGATACAGATCATGTGATACATATAAGACATGAGATACTGTTCCAGAAAATAATGATTCCCATCATCACATCTAAACTGGTTTCATCTCCCCATTGTGTTCTTCTTCTCTCGTGTCTGGAAACAGTTTGTGGTTGATATCCAGCACTGATGTGGTGTAGCTTGTCCTCAGCCAGAGGATCTCTCAGTCCTAAGATCCCAGACCTGGTCAAAGTGAAACAAGCAATCCAGATGAAGTTGTTTAATGGACAGAGAGCTCATCTTATGTTCTGTGTGATTTTAGCAGGGTGAGCAACTATGGCCCTTGTAGTACTGTACACTTACCATTCTTCAAGCTGTTTTAAGACCTTTTGAGAAGCTTTTTCTCTGAAGAGAATTTAGGACATCCTCTTCTTTCACTCCTTTCAAGAGCATCACTTGGTCAAAACCCCTCATTTGGCTGATGAGATCATCTGTACAAATTACAATACTGCAATAAAAATTAAAGAATTAAGAAAAAGTTACAGAGGCAAAGGTCTTGCTCATGAGACTCCATTAGCATGTGTAGTTCTCAGAGACTCTAGAATTGATCTATTGTTGCAGTAAATGTGTTTTTTTCCTCTAGAATCTTTCTCCTAAGTTCCTGACTTCTCTCACAAATGTGTTTTAGTCTGTGCAGTGTAAGGCCTGGCTTCAAACCAATCAACTATCAATTCACAATTTATAACATAACATTTAGAAAACAATGAAATAATGTCAATTGGTGTTTATATCAACTAAACCAATTTCATGATACTTGTCTGCTTTTAAAACAGGTGGTGTGTTTTTAAAAACATAATATTAAAAATGTCCAGTCACACTTTGCTAACATGCTGTAATTGTAATAGTAAAAAAAGAAATCAAGGCTGACATGACCAGTTCTGTGAGAGATCATCATAAAATGTTGTATAACACAGCATTGCTTCAACACACACATACCAGAGGACTTCTGTTTGTTTGAGCACAAGATGGCCATCTTCATTTCTCATCCTGAGCAAATCATTTCCTTGGTCTTCCTTCTCTTCTGTGAAACAAGATAATCTCTACTTACTCCTTGTGCAATTAATATTGCTCATTAAACATAATTAAGTTAATTTAAAGTAAGATTCAGACCAGAGCATTTGAGGAGTAAATGTTGATTAAAAAAAAAATATTCTAAACAAATGTACCTGGGAAGAGCTGATTGTGGCAAGAGTCGCTGAGACTCAGTAATAGCTCTTTTAGTTTTTAGGAAGGTTTGTGAGGGTTGGCTCTTGAGTGAGCTGTTGAGCTTGATATTTTAGACCTGAAAAAGAAGAACAGCATTAGGATTATCTGCAAAAAATCCTGTAAGACAGAAAGAAGGAAATATTATTAATTACGTGCAACTTGTACATTACACCTCTGTAAAGATGCTGTATAATTAAATGTTAAATGCATCCATTATTGAAAGCAAGTAATTAATAGCAAGCTATAGTCATATGAATTCTTTTGATAGTGTCAGATGAGACCATCCTGGGGCTTGTACAATATCATACAAGTGTTAAACTGGATTATTAAGACTATGATGTGTTTAGGGATCATTTTTAAGACTTTGACCCTGTCCAGATACCCACACTTGCAGTCTTGGCCACTTGAGTGTGTGTGTACGTGACAGTGTGTGAACGAGACTGTCCCCGGTCTTAATAATGCCAAAGCACAGCGTCCTTAACACACACTAAACCTCTCCAATAATGCTCCGGAGCACTATACAAAGCTTAGTGTATCCCATCATGCATCATGTTTTGGAATAAATCGTCAGACTTTTTGCCGAGATCTCACAAGAGGTCTTGGGAAGCTGTCCAATGTACAGTATGTGAAATATTGATAATTAGTTATTAAAAATCTCTGTAAACACATAAGTGTCCCATAAGGCAGTGGCTCCCAATCCTGGTCCTGGAGAAGCCCAACACTGCACATTTGAGATGTCTCCCTGATCAAACACACCTGATTCAACTCATCAGCTCATCAGTGAAGACTCCAAGGCAGATAAGAGAGACACCAAAACCATGCAGTGCTGGAGTTCTCCAGGACCAGGATTGGGAAACACAGTCATCAGGTCATGAAAAGTTCGACACACACTTGTGGTCATCATGCTCACTTGAACACTAGGCCAAATACAGGAAAGACTTCAAATAAGTAATCAAGTGGTCAAGTGCAAAGATGGCAAGTGTGGGTATTTGGACAGTGCAGCAGTTTAAGAAACAACAAATGCTGTACAAATTATAACAGCAGGAATGTTTGATAAAAGGGACAAACTATCACAGACTTACTGCTGCAAATATCTGCCTCCGCAGCTTTCTGTCTTCTCCATTACTGAAGGAATCCCTCTCCAGAAACACCACTGGGCTGACTGCCTTTACGTCTTTTCAGCTAAAAATATACAAAAAAATAAAAAAAGGGGAGAGAAAATAAAATTGAATTATATACAGAATGTTAATAATGATCTGTGAGCAAAATATTTAGATATAATAAATATATATAAATATATATTTAAATATAAACTGATATGAATGAACTGCAAAATGGAAAAATGCATGTTTTATTATTTATTTTTAATTTGATTTTTTTTTTGGGGGGGGGATTTACATTAAAAGGTATTAAAAGCATGCTACAGAACATATGATTACTGTGATATCTGTCATATAAAAGCACATAAAAACACTAACATTACAGTGATACAAACATAGCTGGTTTGGTGATTATTGTATTGTTGTATTGATTATTAATATACCATAGTAAAACTACAGTTACAGTTACTAATGTCCCGTTTACTGTGTTTTAACTTCACATTTCATTTATTACTATTGTAAGTGTCGTGATTACCATGATTTTACTACAAATACAACTTACATCATTGATCCTGAAATTAATAATAATATAAAACGGATCGAAGGTCTATGGCACGTCAGGTGACAGATAGAGTTTAATCAGACTAATTAGCAGCTGTGTTCATTTATTTAAACGCAATGAAACTCAAAGACAGCCGCGGATGACCGATATAATACAGCGATTAAACATATGGCACTAATCTGATTAATAAATAAGACAGAATACATTTATAAAAGGCATTAAAAGAGCGTATTTAGGACTACTCACCCAAACTGTGGAACTGATAGCAAGTATCGCGATGTGTGCTGAATGAGACTTCTTGAACGTGATTTCATAGCGATAAACATCTCATGTCCTCGTCGTGTCGAATTCTGACGCCAAAAGTTTCCCATTGAAAGCAATGAAGGTCGTAGTGCTTCGATATTCGACGCCGAGAGGCACATTTGGCGTCATAAAAGTGACGCTAGGGGCGCTTGACCATGCTTCGGTTTTTGACGCCTTTGGAGTGAGAATGGGTTGGATGTAACAGTTATGACAATGCTCCACATTTCCTTGCCTTTTAAAACTTTTTAAGACCTTTGGAGTTCTTTGCTTGCTCTGTAGTAATATTTCTGCCTACTTATTTCAGCCCATGAAGTCAAATGCAGATGCCCCTGACGTAAGATTTAAATCTAATTAAATAATTTGTTTGTCATTATCGTTATTGTTGTTGTTGGTGCAGTTTACAATAGCTTGTGGAATCTGTTGCAGATGTTCATGATGTCAAAGACTCCATCTCATGTTCCCCTCTCACATGCTCCTAAAGTAAGTATTAGCTGCTTTTTATGTAATGTCTATGCCACATGCTATTATGTCACATACTAAGCACAACTATTGAAATAATGACTTTTCTAATAGATTTTTTTTACATTTATAATAAACCAAGAAATTAATTAAAAGAATTGTAAAGAAATTACAACAGAACAAGTTGTACTTCATACCACAGCTACATGAAAATTACTATACTGTATATTAAATCTCTGCAGTTTGTGATATAATTATCCTGCTACAAGAGCCACAGTTACATCTTTAGATCAGTAGATAAACTTATATTGTAAACAATTGTCCAGTACTATTGCTAACATATCCATTTACCATATTCATTTTTAGCCTGTGGAATCAAATGCAGATGTCCTTGATGTAAGTTATGCATTTTAACTATTGTCTTTATTTTATTTTTTACATTCATATATACTTGTCAAGTCAGAAACATTATTCATAGCATCCTAGTGATTTGAACATGACTGTGCTAGATAAACAATAGTTCACCTAAAATTGATATATCTCATAATTTACTCACCTTTGTGTTTACTCATGTTTGTGTGACTTTTTTCCTCAGCATATGTTCTGATGGAGATATGGTGACTATATGCATATATAGTCAATAACATAGTGTTTAAAGGGATAGTTCACCAAAAAATTAAATTTCTGTCATTAATTTCTCACCCTCATGTTGTTCCAAACCCGTAAGACCTAAGTTCTTCTTCGGAACACAAATTAAGATATTTTAGATGAAATCTTAGAGATTTCTGACCCCACATAGATAGAAAAATCATTACCACTTTTCAAGGCCCAGACAAGTAGTAAAGACATTGTTAAAATATTCCATGTGACTCCAGTGGTTTGAGCATAAATTTTGTAAAAAAAAAAAAAAAAAGAGTCTTTATTCAGTTCTTACAATTGATTTTCTTCCGTATCAGTCTCTGAAGCTGTTATTTTTTTATGCACAAAAAGTATTCTCGTCGCTTCATAACATTAAGGTTAAACCAGTGGAGTCACATGGAGTATTTTAACAATGTATTTGGCCTTGAAAGTAGTTATGATGATGTATGATGTCTATGGAGGGGTCAGAAAGCTCTCGAATTTCATCAAAAATATCTTAATTTGTGTTCAGAAGATGATCGAAGCACGAAGTCTTACGGCTTTGGAATGACATGAGGGTGAGTAATTACTGACAGAAATTTCATGTTTGGGCGAACTACCCCTTTAACACATGCACAGAGCACTGGATGGAGTAATTGAATTAATCATGATCATGAAGTTGATTGCTTGTGTCAAGATTTATAGTAGAGGTGTATTTTGGAGGAATGCTTTGGTCTGTTCTCACCCAAAATCCACTAGATTGCTTCAGAAGACATTTATTAACTACTGGAAACTTACAATTAAGTTTTTTCTGTCTTTTTCAGAACATGTAAACTTTGTACCTATTCACTTGCGTACACCAAATATATATATATATATATATATATATATATATATATATCCATACATATCTATATACCCGTCCGTATATACTGTACCTCCATCAAAATATGAGTCACAAGTCTTACAAGGAGTAATGTTTTGATAGTTGTGCAACATTGTGATATTTGATACTTGTAAAAAAGATTTTATGAGGCTCAGTGTTGTCTATTGTTTTTAATGAGTATTCTGCTTTACAGGTGCCGAAGGCTGCATCCAATGCTTCGCTGTCTGCTAAAGTAAGTATTTTGTTTTTGCCTTGCCAAAATACATGGTGTAGTTACGAGTCATTGCTTTGTTAATTCTTACACATTTTCTGGGACACCGTTGGACTCGCATCTCACACAAGAGAGCCGCATGTTTAGAAAGACATGTAAAATTAATGTATTTCATTTAATTTTCTAAAAATATCTTGAGACTTTATGTTGGGTTTTTGTTCCCCATTCCACTGCATCTCATGTTTTTAAATGAAAAAATGTATTCTGTGTGACTGGTTTTCCGCCCTTTTTATTTATTTAACAATGCATGCATACATGACGCTGTTTTGTTTATAGTTCTTAAAGCAACTTAATAATAATTGGTTCATAAACATTATTTTAAATATTATGTTGTTTTTTCACAGTCATGTATTCTAATGCTTTGAATAAACGTGCAGTAATATTTTGCTCCATGCGCATCTTGAGGCCTCAGAAGAGAAGCAAAAAGCTTTTCTTCACCCTAACTGAAATTATGCATTTTAAATTCTAATACAATTCTAATTTTGATCATATTTAAGTAAAAAAATACAATTTAAGTTTTTCAGCTATTCTGACAGCCCAAATCTGTATGAAACTGTCTGTTGTAAAAACAGAAACATTGTGCAGAAGTATTATTTGCTGTTATGCGTGTGTGTCCGAAGCTGCAGTTGCTTTGTGACGCGTGTTCCAAAAAAAAAAAAAAAAAAACTGGACGCGCTCCAAAAAAAAAAAAAAAAAAAAAAAAAAAAACCTGGATGCGCTCAATTTCATATTTTCGTTTCGAAACTTGTGTTGCTTGATTCCATAGATATATATGGGTTAATTCGTACAATAGTAGTTAATGTTGAGTTATAGTTATAGTTATAGTACTTATAGTACTTATAGTTTGTTGAGAAGTTTGCTGTGTCCCATGATTCCTGGAGAGAAAGCCCATTACAATCCAAAGCCGAGTGAAATCATGCAAAGATATAAATTTAATTCACGCACAAGGAAGAATGGAGAAACTGTTGCTGACTATGTGGCTGAATTAAAGAAATTGGCACAACAGTGAGTATGGGGCCACGCTTTCACAAATGTTGCGTGACAGACTTGCTGTGGAATGAATGATGGCAGGATGCAGAGACGGCTGTTGTCGGAAGCGGACTTAAACTTTGAGAAAGCACTTAATATCTGTCAGGCAATGGAGTCAGCAAACAAAAATGTAAAAGATTTACAAGGGATGTTAACAGAGGAGACAGCACAAGCAACGAGGATGCTGAAAGGACAAACATCGGTACATAGAGTGTACTCGGCAGACAAGAAAGGCCCGTAGAAAGACTTTGTGTGTTACAGATGCAAAGGAAATCATGTGCCTGAGGAATGCAGGTTTGTGAATGAACTCTGTCATAACTGTGGGAAGTGTAGACACATAAAACGAGTATGCAGATTGAAGCAAGCTGGGGCTAGTTCACATATAGCACCGTTCAAAGGACAAAGAGTGGAGAGAAAGGAAAAAGAGAAAGGTAGGAGGTCCCATTTAGTCAAAGAGGAGGAAGTGAGTGATGTAGAGGATACAAGTGACATCAATACAATTTACATGTATCACAAAACCTACCTAAAGTGGCTCCTATCACACAGAAGTTAAAGATAAATGGCATGGACGTGGAATTTTGAAGTTGACACAGGATGTGGGGTCACAATCATCAGCAAGGATCAATACTCCAAGCTTTGGAAAAGAACAGACATGTGGAGATCATGCAATATGAACTTGAAGAGATACAAGTGAGAAGATGGGGTTGCTAGGTCAGGTAACAGGAAGAGTGACATACCAGGAAGTAGAAAAAAAACTGGTGATGGTCGTAGTAGAAGGGGCAGGGCCAAATTTGTTGGGCCGTGGCTGGCTAAAAGACTTAGGACTGCTGCCACAGCTGGTAAATAAAGTAACAACGACTCCAGCTGTAAAATTGTCAGATGTGTTAGACAGGCACACTGAAGTGTTCAAAAAGAGCTAGGACAGTTTAAGGGCACTACAGTGAACAATCATGTTAACCCGGAAGCCCAGACACGTTTACCATTCGCAGTAAAACCCCTGGTGGAGGCAGAGCTTCAAAGACTGGTGGAGGAGAAAATTATAGAACCAGTACAGTTTTCAGAATGGGCAGCACCCATTGTATCTGTGAGGAAGCCAGATGGCTCCATTCAAATTTGTGGGGATTATAAACTCACAGTCATCAGAGCCTCTAGTGTAGAACAATATCCTATTCCTAAATTGGATGATTTATTTGCACAGTTAGCTGGAGGGCAGAAATTCTGAAAGCTGGACATGACTCATGCTTATCAGCAGATCATGATTGACCCAAGTGCAAAGAAATTTGTCACTATCAATTCGCAAAAAGGATTGCACACCTATTGTAGGCTACCATTTGGAGTAGCGTCAAGCCCAGCCATCTTCCAACGGACCATGGAAGGAATCTTGCAAAACATGCCACACGTCACAGTTTATTTGGATGACGTTTTAGTCACAGGGACTAATGATAAAGAACATCTAAGGAACCTGGACGAGGGTATTATCTAGACTAAAATGAAGCGGTCTGAGGTTGAAACGCAGCAAGTGTGAGTTCCTTGGAGAGGAGGTGGTAATACTGGGCCAAAAAATCAGTGCTGCAGGTGTGCAACCAGTCACAGAAAAAGTCACAGCGATCCAGGAAGCCCCCACACCGCAGTCTGTGAGTGAACTACAGGCTTATTTAGGCTTGTTAAACTATTATCATAAATTCCTGCCTAGCCTATCCACCTTATTAGCACCATTACATGCACTGTTGAGGAAGGAGACAAACTGGAAATGGGGCTCCGAACAAAAAGAAGCCTTTGAGAAGTCAAAAGATCTTCTGCAGTAGTCAGCCATACTAGTGCATTATGACATAAAGAAACCACTCATTCTGGCTTGAGATGCTTCCCATACGGGGTTGGAGCCATGTTGTCGCACAGGATGGAGGACGGCACAGAGTGGCCGATCGGGTTTGTGTCCCGAAAACACTGAATGCAGCTGAGAAGAATTACTCTCAATTAGAGAAGGAAGGTCTAGCTGTCATTTTTGGTGTAAAGAAATTCCACACACACTTGTACGGGTGGCAGTTCACCATTGTAATGGATCACAAACCGTTGATTTCATTATTTAATGATCTGAGAGAAGTGCCACAAGTGGCATCACCACGTACAGTATACAGAGATGGGCTGTGACATTGGGTGGATACGAATACACCATTGTTTACAAAGCTGGCAAGGAACATCAAAATGCTGATGGACTTAGCAGACTGCCGTTAACAGAGACAGGAGTAGAGACTCCAGCGGAGGAAGAAAGAGTGCTCCTACTTGAAGAAAATGACGTGCCCCTTGTCAAAGCAGAACAAGTGAAGAAATGGACAGACAAAGATGCAGTTTTAGAGAGTATGTGCTCAAAAGATGGCCAAAGAGAATGGATGAGTCTGTTTTTGGAGTATATACTAAGCAACGTTGAGGAACTCAGTGTACAGGGAGGTTGTGCTCTGTGGGGAGCACAAGTGGTGATTCCCCTGCCGGACCACACTGCTCCATTGAAACAATTACACATCAATCACCCTGGAATAACCTGAATGAAAGGGTTGGCACGGAGTTACATGTGGTGGCCACAGATGGATGCAGAAATAGAAGGCATGGTGAAAACTCGTGCCACATGCCAAGAGAATAGAAATTCACCACCCTGTGCACCTTTATATCCGTGGGAGGTGCCGAAACAGCCATGGAGAAGAATCCACATTGATTATGCTGGTCCTGGGTTAGGAAGAATGTTTTTGATCATAGTGGATGCATACTCGAAATGGTTAGACGTGTACCCATTAAATAAGTCTAACTTTACAGTAACCATTCAATGCCTGAGCGAAAGTTTTAGCCAACATGGGATACCTGAAATGGTGGTGTCGGATAATGGCAGTTGTTTCACAAGTGCAGAGTTCCAAGAGTTCATGGACCGACATGGCATCAAACACATCACCACTGCACCATATCATGCAGCTTCTAATGGACTGGCTGAACGGGCGGTGCAAACGTTCAAAAGTCTAATGAGGAAGAGCACAGGAGATTCCATTGAGACGAAGCTGGCTAGAGCACTGTTTAGTTACAGGATCACACCACAGTCGAGTACTGGGAAATCTCCTGCGGAACTGTTGTGTGGAAGAAAACTAGGGTCTACATTGGATCTCATCCACCCAGACTTTAAAAGTCAAATACAGGAAAAACAGATGAATCAAAAAATTTTACCATGATCAACATGCTAAAAAGAGACATGTGACTGAAGTTGACCAAGTGTACACTAACAACTTTGGTTCAGGGCCTATCTGGATTCCGTGGACAGTTCAGAAACAGACAGGACCGGTCTCTAGTACTGTTGCACTTGGAAATGGTCAGGTAGTGCGCTGGCACATAGATCAAGTGAGGAACAGGCATGTGTGCCTGCAGAGGAAACTTTAGAGTTGGAGGAAACATCTATGAAAGAGGGGGAGGAGTTTACATCGATTATGGATGTTACACTTCCCAAAGACACTAATGTGGAGCAGACAGAGGAAGCGACCAAGGAGGTGTTAAGATCAGAAACTCCTGTGGTGAAAGGCCACTTAGAGTTAAGGAAGTCGACAAGACAGAAGAAGACTCTGAGTTATTTACAGGACTACGAATAGTTAGAAGTAAGTTCCCCAGCCACAGAGCAAGAATGCGTCCTGGGACTCACTGGGACGGAGGTAATCCACGCGAAGTCCCTAGTTTATATTGTAAATGCACAAATGTTATGGTTGTGTTGTTACCTTATATATATTTGTAAACTGGGTAAAATGTAGAATAGTTGTAAAACGTGATATATTGTAAAGAGTAATGTAGATAACTATTTGAAGCTATTGTTATCTGGGGAAAGGGGATGTAGTAAATGGGATGCATTTGACAAAGTTGTCCAGTAGAGGGGGCATGGGTTTACTTTTGTTACCTTTTCTCCTGATGAGTGTTGTTCTGGGGTTAGTAGGTCATCTGCTGTGACAGTGTCGAAATACGTTGTCTGCTCTGCATCTGTTAATAAAGAGTAAGCAAATTATCTCCATGTCTGCACCTTTGTGATGCATCAAAGGATGTTACAAATAGATTTTCAAACATAAAAGCAGTCGACACAGTCACGGTTTTAGACTAGATGGGAGAAGGTATGGGAAAAGATATGTGCAGAGTTTTTCTAGAACTTTGTGCCAAGTTAAAGCGGTGTCAAGCTGTTTTAATGAATGTTTTGGATGTATTATGGTGCCCGAACCCATATGACTTTGAACAGTGACCACAAACATTTTGTTTACTGCAGCCGCAGCCATCATTACCAAGCGCGAACCGTTGACTCTGACAGTGAATGAGAGGAGCCGAAGCGAACGCACAGGGCATAGTGTGACATCCGTGTAAACATAGATGACGTCACAGGGTTTTTTTAAAAGAAAGAACGTGGTCTTCATTTGTATGTAGGCCTAGGCAATTTATATATTTACAATACTTACTTAAATATAATTAATATTATTTTATTGCTTTTGTATTAGTTGTTTGAAGAGTAAAAAAAAAAATTGGTCGGTCTTAACGTAAATTTACAATCGGCAAGTCAGTCGGATTAAAGCAAAAATTGAGTCTGTCCTAAATTGACAGGGTCGGTCGGGTTACGGCAAACAAGAATGTTTTTAAGGATGGCCCGAGTGAGAGTGCGAGCAACAGTGAGTGTGTGTGTGCGCTAGTGAGCGAGTGTGTGCGTGCGCGAGTGAGTGAGCGAGGGACAGTGAGTGTGTGTGTGTGAGCGAGTATGTGCGAGTGAGTGAGCGAGGGACAGTGAGTGTGTGTGTGTGTGAGTGAGTGTGTGCGAGTGCTCTTGTTTTTGTGACATATCAGGACACAACTCTGTATAATGACATGGGTATGACACAGGTATTACAAGGAGAGGGTGACTTATGAGGACATAACCCATGTCCATATTTTTCAAAACGCTTATAAATCATACAGAATTCTGGGTTTTTTTTTTTTTTTGAGAAACTAAATGCACAAAGTTTCCTGTGAGGTTTAGGGTATAGGTGTAGGGTTGGTGTAGGGCCATAGAATATACAGTTTGTACAGTATAAAAACCATTACGCCTATGGCCCCCTTCCTCAAATCTTGCCCTGGAGGTCCAATGCACTGCAGATTTTGGCTCCAACCCTGATCCAAGTCACCAGCCTGTTATTTTCTAATGATCCCAAAGACATTGATTAGCATGCTCAGTCAAGTCACCTTTATTTATATATATTGCTTTAAACAAAATATATTGCGTCAAAGCAACTGAACAACATTCATTAGGAAAACAGTGTGTCAATAATGCAAAATTACAGTTAAAGGCAGTTCATCATTGAATTCAGTGATGTCATCTCTGTTCAGTTTATATAATGTCTGTGTATTTATTTGCAATCAAGTCAACGATATTGCAGTAGATGAAGTGACCCCAACTAAGCAAGCCAGAGGCAACAGCGGCAAGGAACCAAAACTCCATCGGTGACAGAATGGAGAAAAACACCTTGGGAGAAACCAGGCTCAGTTGGGGGGCCAGTTCTGTATCTGGGGCTCTAGTTGTCCTGGTCTCCGCTGTCTTTCAGGGCAGTAGAGGTCCTTTCTAGGTGCTGATCCACCATCTGCTCTGGATACGTACTGGATCTGGTGGCCACGGTGACCTCGGAATAAGAGAGAAACAGACAAATATTAGCGTAGATGCCATTCTTCTAATGATGTAGCAAGTACATTGGGTGTTATGTGAAGTGTTCCCGGTTCCGGTTTACCTAATTAATGCAGCCTAAAAATCCTTTAACGGATATGGATATTAAAAGCATATCAGTATAGTATGTGTATCTCAGGTGTGTTTTATGGGATTATTTTCCCGCCAAATGTATTGCAGTCACAGATCGAAAAATAATAAGCATAAATAAAATATTTAAAAACACATGTAAAATAATAACGCACAAAACCGAAAAACAAATGCAATTTTTTTTAAATAACAAAAAGCACAGTCATGGATCGAAAAATAATAAGCGTAAATCAAAAATGTATACGCATTTAAAATTATATTGCACAAAACTGAAACATGAATTCAACATTTTCCAAATCTCAAACAAAATCAGGTTTCCTGCTCATATGTTATTTTTTTGTGTGCTTGTGGTTTTTTTTCCCCTTTGCTTTTGTTTCCACGTTCTCCACTTGCGTTTCTAAAAGTTGCAGTTTGAGTTTTGCAGTGGTGGACAGTAACGGAGTAGCTTTACTTCGTTACTGTACTTAAGTACATTTTTCAAGTATCTGTACTTTACTGGAGTAGTTTTATTTTGAGCAACTTTTACTTTTACTTCACTACATTCCAAATAATAAAATCGTACTTTTTACTTCACTATATTTCATAAAACATATCGTTACTCCCTATAATATATCACGTGCTCCGACACGCAGAAGCGCGGTCTGATTCATCATGAACGAACTGAGTCTTTTCAAAATAAACTTTTAAATCGGATCGCGAATCGCATCAAACGATTCGTTTACGAATTAGAATGATCCGATGCAGCTGTTCTGGAGTCGACCACTCACTGATTCAAATGAACCGTTTAGTGGGAGTCTCCAGAAGTAAGAACCGGGAGATCTTGTGAGCGCGCGTGCGTCTGATGTTGCTAAAAGTAAGTTATGTCGAAATTTTGGATTAATTATTGTAACTGAAAATCATATTTAGGTCAAAACTGTCAGTCGTTTGGGAACTAAATCCGTTGTAAAGAGTGATCTATTTGAGCCCACTGAAATGCTCGAGTGCAGACGATGCAGACACATCAATTTTAGGTAAAAAAAACAACAACAACAACAAACAAAAAAACCCATAAAATAACACAGATTAAATACAATAACTCATGCACGTTCAAATTCACCGCTGCCGTAATGTTAACAGTTTTATTAAAATGTCCTATGTTACGTCTGTTTTTATATTGTTTATCGACAGTAACGTTATACATATGTATATTGTTTGGATTAACTAGACGAGTAGACAGACATGAATGTTCTTCGTACTGAAAATAAGTAAATATTGTTAGCTGATGCTAACTGTCTAGCTAACAAGTTTGTTAGTGCTAAGTTGATGTAATTTTTATAATGTCCAAATATTTTTATTCAGCCACATATATATATATAGATTACATAGATGTATAGATTCAGGGACGTACTGGGACTGAAATTCAGCCCGGGACTTTAAGACGGAGAGGCCTTTTACGCGAGTGCCCTTGGTGCACGAGCAGGATTTTTTGCAGTTATTTTCATTCTAATAGTGTTTTTATGGTATAAAGACAATCAGATTACGCTGAAGACCTTCAAGAAACTTTAGGATAACACCTGCCTCCTCAGGTTGTATAAGCAAGTCCACTGCACTGAACCCAACCAGGTCAGCAAAACCTAATCTCAAACACATAAGTCACACAGTATACTGCGAACTACCAGCATGTCATGTGTACAGTCAGTCGGAGTGATAAAATAGTTACAAATACTCACACCCACTCATACTCAAAAACTACAATGCAGTCCCATACAATAGAGATTGTGTGTGTGTGTGTGTGTGTGTACTCACTTTCAACTCTCCCTGCCTCAGCTTCCCCTGTGCTGGACCCTGCCTCTGCTGGACCCTGTCTCTGCTTACTGATTGTACAGCTACATAACAACAGAGAAGAACATGAGTAATAAATATGACAAAGAATAATACATTTTCTAATTCAATCTGTGCTTCAGTCAGGTTATTATCTAGTATGTGGAACTATTGGCATTTTATCCTTTATGTAAATATGTAACATTGTGCTGTATTTTTCTATTTTTGTGTGCGTGTTCTTAATAAAGCTTTGATTGATTGATTGATTGATATGCCTAATATGATTGCCTACCCAGCCCTGCACACTGCCCCTCTACCTGTCTGTTTCCTGCTCTTCTCCTCCTGCTGCTCCTTCTCCTCCTCTCTCCTGCTGCTGCTCCTATTCCTCTCTTCTCCTCCTCTTCTCTCTTCCTGCTGCTGCTGCTCCTCCTCCTCCTCGGGGTATAAGTCTTTGGGCTTTATTTAAGTCTTTGGGCTTCATTGTGTCATGCATCCCTGACTATTTATGTATTTATGTATGCATTTATGTATTTTTAATGTATGACACAGAATACTGTATTCATTGAGGCTTATTTTTATTTTTATTTTTTTACCAGATTCTTATCATATTATGTCACCTAGCAGCAGCGCCGCGTCAGACACGTTTCTGGTGTGCAAAGACCAGGCAAAGACATGGACAACGCTACGCAAACACCACGCAGCTTACACTCAACAGAAACGCCACGCTCACGCACAGTCAGCCAGCCAGCGTGTCGCCGCCGCTCGCCGGCCTAATCGTGCACCTGTCCTATCCATGCTGCTGGGTCCTTCCTCATCTGCACCTCCTGCCACAGCACCCTTTTCAGTGCGGAAAAGGTCCGTTAATTTGGCACATTTAGCTGCCTCTTGTGCCAACATTTTTTTCTTTTTCATTCTTATTTTTTCGGCCCCAC
The DNA here is from genome assembly GCF_023724105.1 of Carassius gibelio. Taxonomy (NCBI): domain Eukaryota; kingdom Metazoa; phylum Chordata; class Actinopteri; order Cypriniformes; family Cyprinidae; genus Carassius; species Carassius gibelio. The sequence continues at coordinate 24,404,601 of NC_068420.1, forward strand.
CCATTTCTTTCTGTTCTTTCCTTCGTTTCGCCATTTTTACCGTCTGTCTCTGTTTGATTCACACAAACTCAAACCTAACCAAGTAAACTCCTTTGATCGGCGCCTTTGAGCCAATCGGATGTCAGGAAATACGAGGATCAATCCAAGTTGGGAGGGGCCGCTCGGATCCCCCCTTAAGATTGGAAGTATTGGTTTGGCCCAGTCTGAAACACACACACACAGACAGACACACAGCTGCGTTCTGCTGCAGCTGAGCGGCCGGCCACAGGCCGGTACGGTAGCGTATCATATAAAATAAATAATAATAATAAAAAATAATAATAAAAAATTTGACCACCGGCCGATTCGGCCTGAAATGGACCGGCCGTTCGGGATTGTTCCCGGTATTCCCGATTGCCAATCCGTCCCTGTATAGATTACATCTGGTTAGAAAAGAAAGGATGTGATGTTCAGAACATGGTAACTACAGTAATTATCAGTGGGAAGAGATGCACCCCATTTGGCTAGGGGTGTTTTTAAACCACAGACAAGATTTGAGAAGGAAAAAATCATTATGAAATTTGTTTTATTATTTTTTTCCTTAAAATGTTCTTCCTAACTTCAGGCCTTATTATCATGTCATATATACAGTACAGACCAAAAGTTTGGACACACCTTCTCATTCAAAGAGTTTTCTTTATTTTCATGACTATGAAAATTGTAGATTCACACTGAAGGCATCAAAACTATGAATTAACACATGTGGAATTATATACATGACAAAAAAGTGTGAAGCTGAAAATATGTCATATTGTAGGTTCTTCAAAGTAGCCACCTTTTGCTTTGATTACTGCTTTGCACACTCTCAGCATTCTCTTGATGAGCTTCAAGAGGTAGTCACCTGAAATGCTCTTCCAACAGTCTTGATGGAGTTCCCCGAGAGATGCTTAGCACTTGTTGGCCCTTTTGCCTTCTGTCTGCGGTCCAGCTCACCCCTAAACCATCTGGATTGGGTTCAGGTCCGGTGACTGTGGAGGCCAGGTCATCATCACTCTCCTTCTTGGTCAAATAGCCCTTGATGCCTTCAGTGTGATTCTACAATTTTCATAGTCATGAAAATAAAGAAAACTCTTTGAATGAGAAGGTGTGTCCAAACTTTTGGTCTGTACTGTAACTTTGATGTTCTGTAAAACAACTAACTTTAAAATACTTTTTTCTTACTGGTGAAAATCAGATGGTCAGCTCTGTTTTCTCTCAGGTACATCACAGTGTAAGCTTCACAGTGAACATTAATCAGTGTAGTCCATATCAACAACAAAAATATCTTGACTCCATATAGTGGTTATCCAAGGTATTTTGAGCAGTAGGATTATAAAAAAAAAGTGCTAATAAAATAATTAAATTAAGTAGCCTATATAAAATTGCAAACATCTATGTTTCAGTACTTTTTTACTTAAGTACATAAAAAATTTAGTACTTTTGTACTTTCACTTGAGTAAAATTGAAAAAGGAGTACTTTTACTTTTACTGGAGTAATATTTTACCATATGTATCTGTACTTTTACTCAAGTACTTGATTTGTGTACTTCGTCCACCACTCATGTAAATCAGGGGAGGCTTCAGCGTCACCATTGGCCACAAGTTGTAGATTGACAGCTGCGCCTCTAGCCAATCAGTTCAAGGGGGAGTTGACGTCACTCCAATGCGACTCGTGGCTGCTGTGGCAGGTGTGTGTATGCTTATTATTTTTATTGATCTGTGACTGCAATACATTTGGCGGGATTCACGGGGAGTGAGTGAGGGACAGTGAGTGTGTGTGTGTGTAAGCGAGTGTGTGTGTGAGCGAGGAAAAGTGAGTGTGTGTGTGTGAGCGAGTGTGTTTGAGTGAGTGAGCGAGGGACAGTGAGTGTGTGTGTGAGTGAGGGAAGGACAGTGTGTGTGTGTGTGTATAAGTGAGTGAGCGAGGGAGGGATAGTGAGCGTGTGTGAGCGAGTGTGTGTGAGTGATTGAGCAAGGGACAGTGAGTGTGTGTGTGTGTGAGCTAATGTGTGTGAGTGAGTAAGCGAGGGACAGTGAGTGTGTGTGTGTGTGTGTGTGAGTGAGTGAGCGAGGGACAGAGCGAGGGACAGTGTGTGTGTGTGTGTGTTTGTGAGCGAGTGAGTGAGCGAGGGACATTGAGTGTGTGTGTGTCTGAGCGAGTGTGTGCGAGTGAGCGAGGGATAGTGAGTGAGCGAGCGACAGTGAGTGTGTGTGTGTGAGTGAGTGTGTGCGAGTGCTCTTGTTTTTGTGACATATCAGGACACAACTTTGTATAATGACATGGGTATGACACAGGTATTACAAGGAGAGGGTGACTTATGAGGAAATAAACAGTGAGTGTGTATATGTGATCGAGTGTGTGTGAGTGAGCAAGGGACAGTGATTGTGTGAGCGAGTGTGTGTGAGTGAGTGAGGGACAGTGAGTGTGTGTGAGCGAGTGTGTCGGAGTGAGTGAGCGAGGGACAGTGAGTAAGCGAGGGACAAGTGAGTGTGTGTGTGTGTGTGTGTGAGCGGATAACCCATATCCCCATTTTTCTAAACGATTATAAATCAAACAGAATTAGTTTTTTTTTTTTGAGAAAGTAAAAATGCACAATGTTTCCTGTGAGGGTTAGGGTTAGGTGTAGGGTTGGTGTAGGGCAGGGGTAGGCAAGGTCGGTCCTAGAGAGCCGCAGTCCTGCAGAGTTCAGCTTCAACCCTAATCAAACACACCTGAGCAAGCTCATCAACGTCTTCAGGATTACTAAGGCTACAGGCAGGTGAGGGGTTTTTTAGGGTTGGAACTTAACTCTGCAGGACTGCAGCTCTCCAGTACCGAACTTGCCTACCCCTGGTGTTGGGCCATAAAATATACAGTTTGTACAATATAAAAACCATTACGCCTATGGCCCCCTTCCTCAAATCTTGCCCTGGAGGTCCAATGCACTGCAGATTTTTGCTCCAACCCTGATCAAAGCCACCTTGCCTGTGATTTTCTAATGGTCCCAAAGACATTGATTAGCATGCTCAGGTGTGTTTGATTAAAGTTAGAGCCAAACTCTGCAGGAAAGTGGATCTCGAGGTCCAGATTTGAGGATCCCTGGCCTATGAGATGTACGCACTTTTAACAAAAACAAACGTGTGAGTAAGCGAGGGACAGTGAGTGTGTGTGTGTGAGCGAGTGCGTGCGAGTGAGTGAGCGAGGGACAGTGAGTATGTGAACAAGTGTGTGAGTGAGTGAGCAAAGGACAGTGAGTGTGTGTGTATGAGCGAGTGTGTGCGAGTGAGTGAGCGAGTGTGTGCGAGTGAGTAAGTGAGGGAGAGTGAGTGTGTGTGCAAGCGAGTGTGTGTGTGAGCGAGTGTGAGCGAGGGACAGTGAGTGTGTGTGTGAGCGAGTGTGTGCGAGTGAGTAAGCGAGGGACAGTGAGTGTGTGAGTGTGAGCGAGTGCGTGCGAGTGAGTGAGCAAGGGACAGTGAGTGTGTGAACAAGTGTGTGAGTGAGTGAGCAAAGGACAGTGAGTGTGTGTGTATGAGCGAGTGTGTGCGAGTGAGTGAGCGAGTGTGTGCGAGTGAGTAAGTGAGGGACAGTGAGTGTGTGTGCAAGCGAGTGTGTGTGTGAGCGAGGGACAGTGAGTGTGTGTGTGAGCGAGTGTGTGCGAGTGAGTAAGCGAGGGACAGTGAGTGTGTGAGTGTGAGCGAGAGTGAGTGAGCGAGGGACAGTGAGTGTGTGTGAGCGAGTGTGTGTGAGTGAGCGAGCGAGCGAGGGACAGTGAGTGTGTGTGTAAGTGAGTGAATGTGAGTGAATAAGGGAGGGACAGTGAGTGTGTGTGTGAGCGAGTGTGTGCGAGTGAGTAAGCAAGGGACAGTGAGTGTGTGAGTGTGAGCGAGAGTGAGTGAGCGAGGGACAGTGAGTGTGTGTGAGCGAGTGTGTGAGTGAGTGAACGAGCGAGGGACAGTGAGTGTGTGTGTAAGTGAGTGAATGTGAGTAAGGGAGGGACAGTGAGTGTGTGTGAGAGCGTGTGTGTGCGAGTGAGTAAGCGAGGGACAGTGAGTGTGTGTGAGCGAGTGTGTGTGTGTGTGAGTGAGTGAGGGACAGTGAGTGTGTGTGTGTGTGTGAGCAAGTGTGTGCGAGTGAGTAAGCGAGGGACAGTGAGTGTGTGTGTGAGTGAGTGAGGACAGTGAGTGTGTCTGTGTGTGTAAGGGAGTGTGTGTGTAAGCGAGTGTGAGCGAGGGACAGTGAGTGTGTGTGTGTGCGAGTGAGTGAGCGAGGGACAGTGAGTGTGTGTGAGTGTGAGCGAGAGTGAGTGAGCGAGGGACAGTGAGTGTGTGTGTGACCGAGTGTGTGTGAGTGAGTGAGCGAGCGAGGGACAGTGAGTGTGTGTGTGAGTGAGTGAATGTGAGTGAGTAAGGGAGGGACAGTGAGTGTGTGTGTGAGAGAATGTGTGTGCGAGTGAGTAAGCGAGGGACAGTGAGTGTGTGTGTGTGTGTGTGTGTGTGAGCGAGTGTGTGAGTGAGCGAGGAACAGTGAGTGTGTGTGTGTGAGCAAGTGTGTGCGAGTGAGTAAGCGAGGGACAGTGAGTGTGTGTGTGTGTGTGTGTGTGAGCGAGTGAGTGAGTGAGGGACAGTGAGTGTGTGTGTGTAAGCGAGTGTGTGTGTGAGCGAGTGTGAGCGAGGGACAGTGAGTGTGTGTGCAAGCGAGTGTGTGTGTGAGCGAGTGTGAGCGAGGGACAGTGAGTGTGTGTGTGTGTGTGAGCAAGTGCGTGCGAGTGAGTGAGCAAGGGACAGTGAGTGTGTGAACAAGTGTGTGAGTGAGTGAGCAAAGGACAGTGATTGTGTGTGTATGAGCGAGTGTGTGCGAGTGAGTAAGCGAGGGACAGTGAGTGTGTGTGCAAGCGAGTGTGTGTGTGAGCGAGTGTGAGCAAGGGACAGTGAGTGTGTGTGTGTGTGAGCGAGTGTGTGCGAGTGAGTAAGCGAGGGACAGTGAGTGTGTGAGTGTGAGCGAGAGTGAGTGAGCGAGGGACAGTGAGTGTGTGAGTGTGAGCGAGAGTGAGTGAGCGAGGGACAGTGAGTGTGTGTGAGCGAGTGTGTGTGAGTGAGTGAGCGAGCGAGCGAGGGACAGTGAGTGTGTGTGTGAGCGAGTGTGTGCGAGTGAGTAAGCGAGGGACAGTGAGTGTGTGTGTGTGAGCGAGTGTGTGTGTGTGAGTGAGTGAGGGACAGTGAGTGTGTGTGTGTGTGTGAGCAAGTGTGTGCGAGTGAGTAAGCGAGGGACAGTGGATGTGTGTGTGAGCGAGTGAGTGAGGACAGTGAGTGTGTGTGTGTGTGTGTTATAAGCGAGTGTGAGCGAGGGACAGTGAGTGTGTGTGTGTGCGAGTAAGCGAGGGACAGTGAGTATGTGTGAGTGTGAGCAAGAGTGAGTGAGCGAGGGACAGTGAGCAGGCACGTGCACAGGTAGGGCTCAACCTGTGCAGAGCACATGCCCTTTTTCCCCTTACACTCCGAAGTGCCCTTTTTTTGGTGGTGTTTTTTTTTAATCAATGCTATTGGTCACCCTTTACGCCTGTCTGTCTGTTTTACCAAATTAAAGTTCTTAAAACGAGCTTGTGTAAATCTTATTCGATCCTCAAGCTGTCAGTAAGCTGATAACTCCGCCCCCTCTATATTCATTGAATCAACTGAAGTTCCACAGCAGCCGCACAGTAGACACCACCTGAGCTGAACAAAGTTTTGCGAAGGGTAAATAAACATCTTGTTGTTTGAATAAGTACTACTAAACACTATATCTATAAAGGCTCATATTTTATTTATTTGATGTCTGACTGACGTCGCCTGAGAGAGAGGGCTAGCATTTGCCATCTAGTCATAGCCAATACATAGCCAACACAGCCTGTGCATACAGTTGCATTTCATCTTTTATAAAATGCTAATTTGGCCAAATGCATTTTACCACAGGAAAAACTGAGCGCTCTGTCTATATAGCTAAAAAAAAAACTAGTTTGTAAACTAGATGAAAATGTAATGTGATCCCGGCAGCGGCAGGCGCCGTCGCCGTTTTAATGACGGACAGAAAAAAAAAAATCACATTTGCACACATTCGCTGGTCAAAAACGATATATTAATAAGTAATACAACAACATATAATTTGTTTTTACCATCGGAAATTCATAACAGGTGCGCCCCCGCGCTGTTTCGTACTGGAACTTACACAGCGACGAGTGATCCTCGTCACCTAGATAACATATATTTCTAAGAAATTCTTCTTTGATTTATGATTGCTGATACACTTAATTTATTAACATTTAGGCTAATCATGTTATGGTATACTCTCTGTATACTCTCTGTATAAAATGTTGTAAAACATGGTTTTACTACAGTAATGTAGTAGTAACTAAACAAAAATTACAGAAGATCACTGAAATCTTTATATTTTATCATGCAGAATGTAATTCATGATTCATTCCAAGGCTTCATTTATTTGATCCAAAATACAGCAAAATCAGTAATATTGTGTAATATTTTTACAATTTTAAATAACTGTTTTCTATTTGAATATATTTTAAAATGTAATTTATTTTTGTGATCAAAGCTGAATGTTCATCATCATTACTCCAGTTCAGTACTCTTCAGTGTCACGTGATCCTTCAGAAATGCTTTTCACTGCAACTGTACTTTTCACACTATTTTTATTTATTTTTTCATTGCTGGCTTATTTTAGGGAAAGTGTAGTGAATAAGAGACCTTCAAGAGACCAACATCCCTGGTCCACCACAGTATAAGATTTTTGCCAGATACATGGCTCACAGAAGGTTGCTGTTGAATTAGGTTTAAAGAAGCCCTTAAAACCCTGTTTATCTATATTATCTAATTATCTAATATTATTATTATGGTTGTTATTAATCGTGAACAAATCTAAAGCTTTTGAAACTATTATTTTGTGTTATTGAATCTGTCATGAAGATGTGACCATTTCTTCCTTTTATGCAGGCTTACTAAATAATCTTGATATAAACGAGTGTGTAAGGGAGTGTGTGTGTAAGCGAGTGTGAGCGAGGGACAGTGAGTGTGTGTGTGTGCGAGTGAGTGAGCGAGGGACAGTGAGTGTGTGTGAGTGTGAGCGAGAGTGAGTGAGCGAGGGACAGTGAGTGTGTGTGTGACCGAGTGTGTGTGAGTGAGTGAGTAAGCGAGGGACAGTGAGTGTGTGTGTGAGCGAGTGAGTGAGGACAGTGAGTGTGTCTGTGTGTGTAAGGGAGTGTGTGTGTAAGCGAGTGTGAGCGAGGGACAGTGAGTGTGTGTGTGTGCGAGTGAGTGAGCGAGGGACAGTGAGTGTGTGTGAGTGTGAGCGAGAGTGAGTGAGCGAGGGACAGTGAGTGTGTGTGTGACCGAGTGTGTGTGAGTGAGTGAGCGAGCGAGGGACAGTGAGTGTGTGTGTGAGTGAGTGAATGTGAGTGAGTAAGGGAGGGACAGTGAGTGTGTGTGTGAGAGAATGTGTGTGCGAGTGAGTAAGCGAGGGACAGTGAGTGTGTGCGTGTGTGTGTGTGTGTGTGAGCGAGTGTGTGAGTGAGCGAGGGACAGTGAGTGTGTGTGTGTGAGCAAGTGTGTGCGAGTGAGTAAGCGAGGGACAGTGAGTGTGTGTGTGTGTGTGTGTGTGAGCGAGTGAGTGAGTGAGGGACAGTGAGTGTGTGTGTGTGAGCGAGTGTGAGCGAGGGACAGTGAGTGTGTGTGCAAGCGAGTGTGTGTGTGAGCGAGTGTGAGCGAGGGACAGTGAGTGTGTGTGTGTGTGAGCAAGTGCGTGCGAGTGAGTGAGCAAGGGACAGTGAGTGTGTGAACAAGTGTGTGAGTGAGTGAGCAAAGGACAGTGAGTGTGTGTGTATGAGCGAGTGTGTGCGAGTGAGTAAGCGAGGGACAGTGAGTGTGTGTGCAAGCGAGTGTGTGTGTGAGCGAGTGTGAGCAAGGGACAGTGAGTGTGTGTGTGTGTGAGCGAGTGTGTGCGAGTGTGTGCGAGTGAGTAAGCGAGGGACAGTGAGTGTGTGAGTGTGAGCGAGAGTGAGTGAGCGAGGGACAGTGAGTGTGTGTGAGTGTGAGCGAGAGAGTGAGCGAGGGACAGTGAGTGTGTGTGTGTGTGAGCGAGTGAGTGAGTGAGGGACAGTGAGTGTGTGTGTGTGTAAGCGAGTGTGTGTGTGAGCGAGGGACAGTGAGTGTGTGTGTGTGTGTGTGAGCGAGTGTGTGCGAGTGAGTAAGCAAGGGACAGTAAGTGTGTGTGTGTGTGTGTGTGTGTGAGTGAGTGAGAGAGGGACAGTGAGTGTGTGTGTGTCAATCAATCAATCACCTTTATTTATATAGTGCTTTAAACAAAATACATTGCGTCAAAGCACTGAACAACATTCATTTGGAAAACAGTGTCTCAATAATGCAAAATGATAGTTAAAGGCAGTTCATTATTGAATTCAGCTATGTCATCTCTGTTCAGTTTAAATAGTGTCTGTGCATTTATTTGCAATCAAGTCAACGATATCGCTGTAGATGAAGTGACCCCAACTAAGCAAGCCAGAGGCGACAGCGGCAAGGAACCAAATCTCCATCGGTGACAGAATGGAGAAAAAAACCTTGGGAGAAACCAGGCTCAGTTGGGGGTCAGTTCTCCTCTGACCAGATGAAACCAGTAGATCAATTCCAGGCAGCAGCAAAGTCAGATTGTGCAGAAGAATCATCTGTTTCCTGTGGTCTTGTCCTGGTGCTCCTCTGAGACAAGGTCTTTACGGGGGATCTGTATCTGGGGCTCTAGTTGTCCTGGTCTCCGCTGTCTTTCAGGGCAGTAGAGGTCCTTTCTAGGTGCTGATCCACCATCTGGTCTGGATACGTACTGGATCCGGGCGACTGCAGTGACCCTCTGATCTGGATACGGACTGGATCTGGTGGCTACGGTGACCTCGGAATAAGACAGAAACAGACAAATATTAGCGTAGATGCCATTCTTCTAATGATGTAGAAGGTACGGTGTTATGTGAAGTGTTTCCGGTTCCGGTTTACCTAATTAATGCAGCCTAAAAATCCTTTAACGGATTTGGATATTAAAAGCATATTAGTATGTTATGTGTATGCCAGGTTAAAGAGATGGGTCTTTAATCTAGATTTAAACTGCAAGAGTGTGTCTGCCTCCCGAACAATGTTAGGTAGGTTATTCCAGAGTTTAGGCGCCAAATAGGAAAAGGATCTGCCGCCCGCAGTTGATTTTGATATTCTAGGTATTATCAAATTGCCTGAGTTTTGAGAATGTAGCGGACGTAGAGGAGTATAATGTAGAAGGAGCTCATTCAAATACTGAGGTGCTAAACCATTCAGGGCTTTATAAGTAATAAGCAATATTTTAAAATCTATACGATGTTTGATAGGGAGCCAGTGCAGTGTGGACAGGACCGGGCTAATATGGTCATACTTCCTGGTTTTAGTAAGAACTCTTGCTGCTGCATTTTGGACTAGCTGTAGTTTGTTTACTAAGTGTGCAGAACAACCACCCAATAAAGCATTACAATAATCTAACCTTTGTGGTCATAAATGCATGGATTCCAGCAATTGACATTGAGAGCATAGGCCGTAATGGAAAAATGCAGTTTTACGAATGCTAGAAACGTGGCTTTCTAAGGAAAGATTGCGTTCAAATAGCACACCTATTTTGCTAACTGATGACGAAGAATTGACAGAGCAACCATCAAGTCTTAGACAGTGTTCTAGGTTATTACAAGCAGAGTTTTTAGGTCCTATAATTAACACCTCTGTTTTTTCAGAATTTATCAGTTAGAAATTACTGGTTATCCAGTATTTTATATCGACTATGCATTCCATTAGTTTTTCAAATTGGTGCGTTTCACCGGGCCACGAAGAAATATAGAGCTGAGTATCATCTGTCACGGTTCATGAATGCACCGTCTCCTGCTCGTCTCTTGTTACGTCATGTTGATTGTTTCATGTGGGTGTTACCGCTGATCATCTGATCAGCTGCAGCTCATTCCACCTAGCCTTCTTAATGCCCTGTCTTTCGTCTCTTGTTTGTCAGATCGTTGTTTGAGGTCCTCTGTGCTTAATATCTATTCTTACACCTGTTCTACTTCATCATGTCTTGTTCCAGTTGGGTCAGCCTTGGATTACCAGTCATCATCACGGATTAACCACCATCTCCACCAGCGCACTCAAACACCTCCTCACCTGTCTGTGCTGCCGTTGAGGTCCCTGCGTCTCCCACCATCTCCTTACCATTACTCATCCTAATAAATATCCTGTACTCGCATTTGCCTCCTGTCCTTAATCAAAGCCATGACATCATCAGCATAACAGTGAAAGCTAACACCGTGTTTCCTGATGATATCTTCCAAGGGTAACATATAAAGCGTGAAGAGTAGCGGCCCTAGTACTGAGCCTTGAGGTACTCCATATTGCACTTGTGATCGATATGATACATCTTCATTCACTGCTACGAACTGATGGCGGTCATATAAGTAAGATTTAAACCATGCTAATGCACTTCCATTAATGCCAACAATGTGTTCAAGTCTATGCAAAAGAATGCAACACACAGCGAGTGAGTGAGCGAGGGACAATGAGTGAGCAAGGGACAGTGAGTGTGTGTGTGTGTGTGTGAGCGAGTGTGTGTGAGTGAGTGAGCAAGGGACAGTGAGCGTGTGAGCGAGTGTGTGTGAGCGAGTAAGTGAGGGACAGTGAGTGAGCGAGGGACAGTGAGTGTGTGTGTGTGAGTGAGTGAGCGAGGGACAGTGAGTGAGCAAGGGACAGTGAGTCTGTGCGAGTGAGTGAGCAAGGGACAGAGAGCGTGTGAGCAAGTGTGCGCGAGTGAGTGAGTGAGCGAGGGACAGTTAGGAATGGGTATCGTTAAGTTATTAACAGTATTACTACTCTTACAGATACTGCTTAACTGGTCCGGTACTTTAACGGTAGTCTTATCGGTACTTTGTGTTGTGTTAGGCAGTCGAACACTTTGCATTTCTCTGTCTGCACATAATGCACTTTTGAAAGATGTGTTTTCGCCCTTACATGCAAAATTTTGTTGCACTTATAACAACCAGCGTTGTCTGCATCAACTCTAGTGAATTATAACCACACTTTGGAACGTTTTGCTGTGTCCTCCATCGTCACTCTTTGTATTAAGCAGGAGTTTTCGTAAGGGGCCGTTCACATATCGCGTCTAAAAACGCGTGGAAAACGCTAGGTGTGCCGCTTTCTGATTTTTTTCCCCCAAAGCCTTCGGGCATTTGCGCTCCTGAGGAGTCTGCCGTTGCTAAGCAACCATGACCTGCTCTCTCCACGAAGATGCGGAAATTTCAGCAATGGATAAATGGATTTGCAGCACTAAAAGCTGCTTGCAGTAGCACTGCTACTAAATTAATTAAAAGATCCACATACAGCTATCAGCTGTTCCTCCATCTTGGCTGAGCTTTCAAAGTTGTTACGGAAAAGGTGAGGAAGTTACATGACCTGCGGTGCGCTTGCGGCATTCTGAAAAGTTGAGATGTTTTTAACTCGATGCAGTGCGGACGCGCCTGGAAAAAACAGGCTCACCGCACTGCATGCACGTTGCGATCGCGTCGCTTCCATTATGAGCGCACATAAATAATAACGAACATTAATAAAATAACGAACTTGAGTGCGCAAAAGAAGCTATATGTGAACGGCCCCTTATATGTGTGTGTGTGCCGTGCTCGTTCTTGTTGTGGTATGTGTGTGACTGACAGACAGCCTCCGCGGCGCGCATGAGCGATCTCGCAGATCTCAGACAAACGTCTTAATAATATCACAAATTAGAAATGTTTGGTAGGATAAAATGTGCACAATAACATTACTAAGCAAAAATACATAGTACATAAATTTTTTCCCCTCCAGTACCGAAAGCAGAACCGATACTGTCAGATCTTACTGATACTACGGTCTTTCATAATTTAGCCCCGGGGCCATGCCGTGTTTCGGTACCCATCCCTAGGGACGGTGAGTGTGTGTGTGTGAGTGAGTGTGTGAGTGAGTGAGCGAGGGACATTGAGTGAGCGAGGGACAGTGAGGGTGTGTGTGTGAGCGAGTGTGTGCGTGTGTATGTGCGAGCTATGTTTGCGAGTGAATGTGTGCGTGTAATGGCACGCGATGACTGGCCGGAAAGCAACGTATAGTCTGACATATTTCTTGTCCACACACGACAAGATTCCAGTAGTCAAAATCTTGTAATATGACAGCGTGACTATCTTAACAGACACAAAAATCTTGTAATCTGAACCAGGCATTTATTCATCGTGTCAGGCTGTCTGTTGCTGTGTTCATTGCGATGACGATGAAAATTTGATGTATTGTTCAGCCCTAATTGTGACTGAAAAAACTTTTTACAAGTTATGCCATGTATATTATATTGTTAAAACCTTGGTTAAAAATTTAAAGAAACATTCTTACCTTCCAGCACACAGTGAAGTGGGGAGGCCCATTTAGTTCTCTTGTGGAATGCGATTACTGCCTTTTCTCTCTCTTCAACATCAGAATGTAGGTCCATTGAGAAGCAAAGAGGTATCTCCAGCCGTTGCTCCCTCGAGATAACTATTCTGAACAGTGTTGCTACACTTGAAGCATTCATGATTTGCTTCCATTCAATGAAATATAAAATAAATACACAAACAAAACAAAAATTAAACAATCATTAAAATACATTTCAGTATGATTTTAAAAATGTACAGAGCCTGATTACTATGTATTTGAGTGTATTAATCAGTGTGATTACAAGCAATTAACATTAAACAGATAAGCTTGAGACAGGACAGGCTAACATGACAATGACATTTAAAGAGTAACTAAACCCTAAACCAACTTTTTTTAGGTAATGATCTGTAAGAATGGGTCTTTATTAGTGCTGTTCATTGATTCAAGTAACTTTTTTGACATTTGAGTATAAAGTGTTTTAATTCTACAATATATGGTGTAAAAACATCTGAGTGCTGCCCTCTTCAGGTTGAACGTTAGATACTGCAGTTGATTTTTCCTATTGGATGTTGGATGTTTTGTGCAGCCTATGTAGTTAATTACCATAGTTGTTAGTGTAACATTAGTATTGTAAGAAGCATAGTTAGTAGCATAGTATTGCATCAGTTAGGATAGCTTCAAGTTGGCTAGATTTATCTGTAGTTAGTACAGTGGTCAGGATGGTGCATATGTGTAGTGTTGCTGGTTGCGACAGCACTGCTGGACTGCAGCAGTGTTTTACTGCAGACTTTAAAATTAGGTGCCAGTGGTTGTATGCACTTGGCCTGGAAGACCGTGAGTTCCCGCCTAGAGCTGGAGTGTACAAACTGCATTTTACGCGGGATTGCTTCTCCAACGCAATGGAGGTGGAAATGGGCTTCTCCACACAGCTTGTGCTGAAAAGCAGGAGTTAAGAGCGCAGTTTGAGCCAGCGGCTCGAAATGATATGCTCAGGCCACAGACACCTCGACATCCTCCAGTTCAAGTGGAGGTGGGGGAGAAAAGTCCTCTACTTCAAATGAACGCTCTGACAGCAGCTGTCAATCAATCCGTCACTGTGGGTCTCAGGTTCACGTCCCACGCACTCCCCGCCCTCGGTTCATCCCCTCTATCTCCGCTGTGCTCTGCCCACTTTTCAGCATTTTTCAAATATTGCCAGTGGGTGGAGTCAGGCTCTGACCAGGGGTTTAGTTACCCTTTAACAGCTGACTTATGGCAGCAAAAACAGAAAACTTTGTTTTTCAAAAAAGTTTGTGAGCTCTGTTAAAAGCTTATGCTCTTGACTGGCACCTGGGACAGTAGGATCAGCAAGAATAGTTGATGGTCCGGCCATGTCACTGACTACACCAGTGGGACTGGTGCTTTGTTCTGTAGTCCTTAAACCATGAGGCAAGAGATCAATTGTGCTTGAAGTCCCCTCTCTGGCATCATTTTCAAGTGATGGCATCAGTGTGTCTGCTGGAAAACTGAACATGTTAAGATTTACCATGAGAACCTCAATTGTAATTAGCTGTAAAAACATCACGTTAGTGAAATGTAAGGCATGATGAATGCAAATTGATACCCATCTCCACAAAAGCTGGCACGGTATGCAAAATCCTCTCTGGGAAATTGGTTTTCACATATTAACTTCTTTCTTTACAATACTGACAATTTCAGGCTCATCACTGCTCTGTGAATTGGGAAACAAAATTCATTTTAGGTAGAAGGATTGGGTTTGGAACTGACAAAAAAGATTCTGAAGTGGAATTTGAAAGGGAATGAACCACACTTCATTCTTTAACATACTGAATAATGTGAGTGTTACTTACAATTTCAGCATTACAAGATTTGATGTGCAGAACCAGGAACTGTAAAGGCATAACAACTCCACAGTTTTTGCATGAGGACTTTGGCATTTTGGAAAATTCTGGAGCATTGTGGGGGAGGGGGCTTGCATCTAGTTCCTCTTGTAGTGGGACAATGTACAGAATTAGTTTTCCATTATTTGTGACCGTTTTAAGGAGTCGTCCAGTGTAGCCCTCAGACTCTTAAGCCTGGAACACACCAAGCCGATGGTCGGCCGTCGGGCAGTTTTCTTGCGTCGACCGACTAAATCTTCTCAATGTGTTCCACACTGTCGGCTGAAATTGGTTCTTGTTGGCTTTGTAATGGCCGATTTGACATGTTGAATTGGCTTCGGGGCTTGTCAGCCAGTCAGGCCATCTGGTCATTCTGATTGGCTGTTCAACCAGCGAACCAGCACGCTAGAAAAAAAAAAAAAACGGAAGTGACGAAGCATATAAACATCAAAGTCAACGGGGACATAGCTGCTTTCTCATTTGTTTGCATTTCTCGTGATTATCATTCGTGATTATTTAAAGATATTGCTGTCTGGAACGAAGCAAGTGAAGATGCATTGATCAGCATGGTCCAGGAAAGGCCGGCCTTGTATGACATTACAGAAAAATCTTATTCCAACCGTTTGGTGAAAGCTGAAATGTGGCGTGAGATCGAAAATAAACTTGTCATATCAGGTAAGATTTTCTTTTTGGCAATCAAGGTCTTTAGAAAACGTTATCCGTTATTTTTAAATGGTCTATTGTAAGAATAATGACGTGTGTGTGTGTGTGTGTTTATGTACCAAAATAATTTGGTTAATGGAAAAAGGCAGTTATTATTATTATTATTATGTGTTAGCATCTAGTGCACGTCTAGTAGAGCAAAAAGTAAAAATTTGGCATTACAAATAATCATGAAACTGACAAATAAGGCATAATGCTTACAAAATATGACCTTATCCCTCAGAGAAAGAGCTCCAGAAGCAGTGGCGAACCCAGTACATGTGTTATAAGAAACAAGGACCCTCAGGAAGTTCTGGATCTCAGAAGACTGGCAGGCAGCACTGGATCCTGAACCGCCTGCAGTTTCTACAGCCTCACACAAAAAGGAATGAGAGCACTTCAAATTTAACTATCAGGGTAAATAAACAAATCTATGTTTTTTTTTTCAGAATAAAAAGAAACCTTTTGCTTTTTTAAAGTGGCCACTGATTTTTCAGATGGTTCTATTTACAAGTAACTCAGCATAACACAAGCCGTTAAATTCTTTTGTCACATTATCTTCCACAATGTGCCATAAAGTGCTTCTGAATAGAGCCATTTCACCAATTTGCAGGGTGTTGTTGTAGCTTTGCCCTGTTATTGTTATGGGTGATTGGTGAACAGTTGTAAGAATCTATGGTATCACATCATTTGCATTTAGATTTTTATCTTTGACATTTTTTTAAAGGAATCTTAGGCTGATAAGTGATTCCTGTTCACCCTCAGATGGTACCAACAGTGACACATGGACTGGCACCCATGCAGCTTCATTGAGCCGGAGCTACGGCCCAGTACACCCTTGCCTGAATCCACGATCTGTGGAAATGAGTCTACAGCTGAGTCCACAGCCATTAGAAAGAAACCAAATACTCCAAAGCCTCCGGGGAAGCGCAGGAAGATGCAGGATGAATCCTCCAGTGAGGAGTCCACATACTTAATGCACACCATTGGCAAAACTCTGGAAAAGTCGGCATCATAGGAAAACACCAATGATGCCATCTCAGCTTTCTGCAAAAATCTAGAACACAGAATGCGGAGTTTGCCACCACATGTACTGCCCCATTTCAAGCATGAGGTTGATTGATTGCATTTTAAAATATTCAGTGAGCCACAACCATTCACTGGATGCATCTGTCAATCAGTATACACACCTGTAATGTGTTACATTGCAAAAGTGTAATCATGTTTGCAGTATATTGTAAGTTGTACATGTACATTTGTAATTTATATTATAGTTGTATTATAGTGCTTGTACAATTCTATTTAGAATTTAACCCCTTACTAGTAACCCCCCTTTTTTGGCATGGAGACCGAAATTACATACCCAAAATAAAAAGGTTTCTGCTCATGATTCTTTCTGACTAGATACATAATCAACCTTTGTTCACAAAGCTGACACTTTAAAGTTTACTGTTCAGGAATCAGAATCACTCAGACTGTTATGATAATAGAGATATATAAGCTCAAACATAAAAACAAAAATAAAAATATTAAAAACATATGTTTTAAATGTATTTAAAAAAATGTTGATGTAGGAAATGAGTTTGAAAACACAGTGTAGCTAAGGCCACAAGTCTTCCAAGACTTCATAAAAAATTTCATAATCGAATCTGTAAAACTGTGAATTTTATGAAATATTTTCTAAGGCCATGTCATGTGTGTTTTTAGAGAAGGCTAATCAGATTGATTTATGGCCCTTGTCATCTCTGTAAGATCTCACATGTAAACTTTCCTGTGCTCTTTGTGTATGTTTCACTGTTGAAAACTGCCCGAATCATGATTGTATTGTTCTCACCAAACGGTTCTTTCACACCTCCGCCAAGTATGACACATTATCCGCATTATTCTTTTATCATTATTCTTTTGTTTTTATTCCACCTTTATTAGCCTTGATTGTGGTTTTTCAGGCTTTACAAAGCAACAAAGCAGCGATCTCACTTCAGTCTCTCTTTGCATTTAGCCCTTATTTATCAAAAGTCTTACTATAAAAATACAACAAAACATTTTCTTACGACCTTACGTGAATTATTGAGACAAAAATGCATTATGAAGAAGAAAAGCACCTGCTATTAGTAGCATTGGTGCTAACGTTAGCATCAAGCTACATCTGACAATTTATGAAATTATTAGTACACTTTTACTCAAAACTCACTTTAAACCCCGATCGAGTGTTTATAATAACTTCCTTTAGCGATCAGGGGTGGAATTTGGTCGTTTACTGTTGTAAAAATATGTTATTTGTAGCCTTTTTCATCGCTGCACAAGTTAGCATTTCCGATGTACATTTTCGATTTTTTTTATAAAAACGCCCCAGATCTCAAGAAATTCTCATACCAAGCTTTACTATCGTAATCGCGGCTTTATTATTCGGATATTTTGTGTGTACAGAGGTGTTTCAGTGTTGTTTTGGCCAGATAACTACCAGGAAGTGTGCAGGAAGCATGTGACACGATGGGGCGGTGTCCAGATATGAAACTCTAAGATTGATGTTTGAAAGACCCAATCAGAGTCTGAGTCACACACCGCACGAGCTGTGACTACTGCACGCACACAGAGATCGCTGGGAGAGGCTGTTTATCATCTGATCGCGTAAATCCGTGGAAAATGAATAGAAATGACGATTCTGTCTGAAGAAATATGAAGTAAACATCAGTAAATATATCCATATATCTCCGCAGATATGCATCTTTGGTCTGTAAATCCTTATTGACGCTGTTCAGTGAGTCTATGTGAACACAAATAAACCGCTCTTGACGTGACTTTATATGAGTGAGTTGTGAATTTCTATTCAAAATGTGGCATAATACGGATTTATTATTTTGCACTCCTGACATAAATCACTAAATATCTGTCACTGCAACAATGTTTTATCAAAATATTGGTCAAATATCGAAGCTTGAGTCTTTAAACTTTCCATTGATGCACAGTTTGTCCAGATGAAGTAAGACAGTGATGTTTAATGTGCTGTGAAAGTGAAACAATAATAAACTGGGGCCGTCAGCGATGTTTGCACGCAAAGGGGTTAAAGTCTCTTCTATTTTTGGTATTTTAAAATAATTTACCTTCTAGCTAATTTTTGGGCCATTGTTCTGAACATTGCAAAATAAAACACTGACTTTTGGTAAAAAGGATGCCGAGTCCATCATCAACGCGGTGGTGCTGGAGCAGTTCATCTCCCGCCTTCCAAAGAAGACCGCCCAGTGGGTCCAGTGCCACCGCCCGGCGTCGTTGGATCTGGCCATCCAACTGGCGGAAGACCAGCTGGCGGCGTGTTCCGGGGTCGGCGAGGCCCTTCCTGCTGTCTCTCTCTCTCTCTCTTCCCCTGTCTCCCCCTCCCACCCTACCCCAAAATCTGTCCCTCTCCCTAGGTCCCGCTGGAGGATGGGGATGGAGCCCACAGCCGGGGCACGAGGCACTGGCCGCGCCCCAACGAAGGGTGACGGAGGAGCCCTCTGTTGCTTCCCCACGCCAATTCCCCGACCCACTTCCGGCCACTAGGGGCGGCGGGGAGGCCTGGGCCGGCCTGCTGGCGTTGCGGGGATCCGGGCCACTTTGTGGATAGATGCCCGGTCATGGAGGTGGGGACGCTGGTCCGGATTCCGGACGACCCGCAGGCCGCCCCCGATCAAGCCGGGCTCTACCAAATACCTGTGAGTATTAAGGGGGGTACCTATCAGGCTTTGGTGGATTCAGGTTGTAACCAAACCTCCATCTATCAAAGCCTGATACAATCCGGGGCATTGGATACGGGCCGCATGGTTAAGGTAAGGTGTGTGCACGGGGATATAGTGGAATACCCCATAAAGGCCATAGCCATTAAATTTAGGGGCCATAAGCATAATGTGGAGGTGGCCGTTAGTCCGCGCCTCCGGCATCCGCTAATCTTGGGAACTAATTGGCCAGCGTTTCAACAATTATTGGGGTGCTTAACAGTGGATGTCGTCGCGGGGGAAGAACCGGCCAGGGGGCAGGGCGAGCGCTCAGGGGAATCTGTACCAGGACCTAGCTGGGCGGTCTCAGGGGATCCGAGCGGCGTGGCGAGGCTAAACCTTTCCAGTCGTGATGACTTTCCCCTGGAACAATCCCAAGACGATACTCTCAAACATGCGTTCGAACAGGTCCGTTCTATTGATGGGCAGTTCCTCCATCCTGAGCGCCCGCTAGCCCATCCGTATTTTGCCCATTATCAAGGATCGGTTGTATCGAGTGACCCACGATGCTCAGACAAAAGAAGATACAACCCAATTGTTAGTACCTCGGAGCCGTCGGGAAATGCTTTTCCAGACGGCGCACTGTAATCCTATGCCAGGGAACTTAGGAGTAATGGCGACACTAAATCGTCTAACGACCCGATTCTTTTGGCCGGGCATTCATGAGAACGTGCGCAGGTGGTGCGTGTCTTGTCGGGAATGTCAGCTGGTAAACCCACCGGCCACCCCAAAACCGCCATTGCGCCCTATTCCGCTATGCAGGTCCCCTTCGAACGAATTGGTATGGACCTCATCGGGCCGTTAGAACGATCGGCACGGGGACATCGTTTCGCGTTGGTCATAGTGGATTACGCGACACGATATCCTGAAGCAGTGGCGCTCCGCAACATCTCGGTGAAGAGTGTGGCGGATGCCCTGTTTCGCTTAATCTCCCGCGTGGGAATCCCAAAGGAGATTTCTCACGGACCAGGGCACCACTTATATGTCACGCACGTTAAGCGAATTGTACGGATTGTTGGGAATTAAAGTGGTGCGTACGAGTGTCTATCACTCACAAACGGACGGCCTGGTTGAACGGTTTAATCACACATTAAAAACCATGATCCGGAAGTTTGTACAAGAAGACGCGAAAACTTGGGACCGTTGTCTAGAACCCCTCTTTTTGCTTCAGGCCCAGGACAGACAAAGCCAGCTGTATAACCGGGGGACTAAGCTGCGAGAATTTGCACCGGGAGATAAAGTGCTCGTATTACTGCCAACCTCTAGCTCCAAATTATTAGCCAAGTGGCAAGGACCCTTTGAGGTCACACAGCGGATAGGAGATCTCAATTATGAGGTAGTACGAACAGATCGAGGCGACTCACGGCAAATCTACCACCTCAACCTCCTTAAAAAATGGAGCGGGGAGGAGTCAGTGCTGCTAGTGACGGCAGTGAGTGGGGAGGAGGATCTCGGGCCAGAGGCGGTTACTAAAAAGAAATCCCTCGCACTGGCCCTAGGGGGAGATCACCTCTCGCCCTCGCAGCTCACTGACATTGCGCGTTTGCAGGTAGAATTTGCGGACGTGTTTTCGCCCCTACCTGGTTGTACTGACCTGATTCAGCACCACATTGAGACAGAGCCGGGTGTCATAGTTCGCAGCCGGCCATATGATTACCTGAACACATGAAAAAAGTAGTTCAGACTGAATTAGAGGCCATGCTGGGGATGGGAGTAATCGAGGTGTCACACAGTGATTGGGCGAGCCCGATAGTTTTGGTACCTAAAACGGACGGCTCGGTGCGGTTTTGTGTAGACTATCGCAGGGTGAATGCAGTATCTAAATTTGATGCTTATCCAATGCCGCGAATTGACGAGTTGCTCGATCGGTTAGGCACGGCTCACTTTTACTCTACATTGGAGTTAACAAAGGGATATTGGCAGATCGCCTTATCTCCCATGTCCAAAGAAAAGACAGCCTTCACCACGCCGTTCGGATTACACCAATTTGTTAAGCTTCCTTTCGGCTTGTTCGGGGCCCCAGCTACGTTTCAGCACCTCATGGATCGAGTGCTGCGGCCCCATGCTGCATATGCCGCTGCCTACCTGGATGATATTATCATCTATAGTGGGGACTGGCCGAAGCATATGGAGCATGTGAGGGCGGTCCTCAGGGCGCTGAGACGGGCGGGGCTGACGGCCAACCTGAAGAAGTGTGCAGTTGGGCGGGTGGAGGTAAAGTATCTGGGCTTCCACTTTGGCCACGGGCAGGTGCGTCCCCAAATTGATAAGACGGCGACAATTGCAACCTGCCCCAGGCCCAAGACCAAAAAGGAGGTGAGGCAGTTCTTGGGGCTGACGGGATATTACAGGAGGTTTATTCCTCGTTATTTGGACCTCACCAGCCCGTTGACTGACCTCACTAAAAAGGAGGTACCAGATACGGTCTAGTGGACGGAGCAGTGCCAACAGGCCTTTACCCGAGTTAAGGCTGCCCTGTGTGGTGGGCCGCTCCTGCACTATCCTAATTTCTCTCTCCCCTTTTTCTTGCAGACAAACGCGTCGGACAGGGGGCTGGGCGCGGTCCTGTCCCAGGAGGAGGAGGGAGACGACCACCCGGTGCTGTACATTAGTCGGAAGCTCTCGAAGAGAGAGACTAAGTAAAGCGCCATAGAGAAGGAGTGTTTGGCCACCCGTTGGTATCTAGCTTTACAGCCATTTAAATTCAAGGTGAATCACAGGCCGGGGGCGAAGATGGCTGTGGCCGACTTTCTCTCCAGGAATGGGGGGGGGAGGCTTCAGGCCGGATGGCTCCCCGGCCTGAGTCGGGCGGTGGTGGTATGTGGCGGCGGAGGCGTGGTTTAGCGAAGTCTGCAACGGGAGAGAAAATGAAGAGACGAGCGGTGGTAAGTGGTTCAGGTGAGAAACGATTAACAGCTGGGTCTCATTGCAGTGATTGGCATGGGGAACCGGTATTTAAGCCGCACGACATCCCGAAAAGAGCGAGAGAGCTGAGGACTCGTGGGGAATCCGAGCGGAGGCGAGCTGGAGAAGCCTCAAAGCAGACAGCAGTCACATAGAGTGAAAAGACGTTAAACGTGTGCGCATGTGGCGCGATTTTATTTTCTGTTTCTTTTTTTAATTATTCAATAAACACCCACGAGCCTCAGAACGCCGATCCCGGTCTCCTTCCTCTTTGATCATTGAACCTTGTTACATATTTCTAATGTTATCTATTTTATCAGTGAAGAAACTGAAAGTCATTACTATTTAACGTTGATGGAATATTTGAATCAGGTGGCGTCTGGTAATTTGTTAACTTAGCCACTGTGCTAAATAAAAACCTTGGATTGTTTTGGTTATTTTCAATGAGTTTGTGTATATGCTCTGCCCTAGCAGTTTTTAGAGCCTGTCTATAGCTGGACATACTGTTTTTCCACGCAATTCTAAAAACGTATAAGTTAGTTTTTCTCCTTTTGTGTTCAAGACTATGAGTTACTTTCTTGAGAGAGTGAGTATTACTGTTATACCATGGTACAGTACGTTTTCTCTAAACTTTTTCAATTTGATGGGGGCAACAGCTTCTAATGTATTAGAGAAAATAGTGCCCATGTTGTCAGTAATTTCGTCTAATTCATGTGTATTTTTGGGTACAAATAGCAGTTGAGATAGATCAGGCAGGTTATTTGTGAATCTTTCTTTGGTGGTGTAGCAGAAATGAGTCGAACCAGACAAATCAAAGAGTCTATCAGAGCTATGTGCATTGAAACGAGAGCCGAACTCCTCAGGAAGTCATAAATCAGTTCTAGTGCCACAAGAACCAAGCAAGATAACCAACCAACCAACTTGTTCACACAACAGCTTTCAACATTAACACCAATAGAACAATTATTGACAATTTTAATTCGAAGAAGAGATTGTCAAATTTATGGTTCGTGATTGAAATGCAACGCTGGACATCACATGTAAACCCAGGAGATCAAGTTAAATACTTGCATTGACTTCCCCCCAGCCAGTGAAACCAGACTAAAATTCCTAAGGGGGAAGGGCTTTAAACCTTTGTCTTCACAGAAAAGTCCCTTTGCCAGAGAATGGCAAAGAAACTGCTTTTTATACATTATATATGGACCAGAATGAACTCAAAAAGACTTGTAAATGAATCGTTCCATTGCTTAACTCCATATTCATTTATGTGTAACCCACACATTTGACTATCATATATAATCACTTATTGTGTATGTCTTTTGATAACTATAGGATACATAGTCATGTCTAGTATTGACATAATCAAATTTTCTTGCTTGATATTGTCCTGACAATCATTTATTTGTAAAATATATCATAATCATGTTATAGGAATCATGTCCAAAATTAGACCCTGTGAGGCAAGAACCACATGCTTGGTAAGATAAACAAATGATTTATGATCCCCTGAGCCAAGACCATATCTGATTGGTCAAGGCAACATTTGAGGGGTGGCCCACAAGGAAGTTTAAATACTTTGGATTATCAGTCATGCCTTGCTTTTAGTCTGCTTTTAGTTCCAGCCTTGCTCGTGCTATAAGTCATGCTATTAGTCATGCCTGCTCTTAGCTTTTAGCTTGTAGCTTTGCCACCTAGCTTTAGTTTGTAGCATCTAGCATCTAGCCATGCTAGAGTATTATCATTGTTCTTTGAGCGCGGTTCCAGCGTGCCTGCCTGCTGCTACTATGCCACAATGAGAAGGAACACAACCTAGTCTCGTCAAACTTTATTTCTTTTCTTTTCCGTTTGAGAGTTTCGTGTTCTGAGTTAAGTTTTGTAACGTCGACCTCGTCTGCGCGTTTGAACTCCAACCAGCCACACAAATCCAGCTTCAGCCAACGCCCAAGCACGGGCTCCCCAAGACGTCACTTCAGCCAACTGAACTTCCAGCCAATCAGCGACACCGGGATACCCCTTTCAACTGGAGTCCCTTTCACAGCAAACGAAGGCAACGTATTCCTAGATATTTGTTGTGCTGGTGTATCTAATATAATTTTAACCCCATTGAGGAACTCAATGCGAGCGCTAATTACGTGATTGATGGTTGTTCATGTCTATGCAATTTAACGTATTGCTGTAAACTTGGAATTCCATATTTCCATTCTCTTAAACTCATCTTTCCCTATCTTTCGACCTTCCTGCAACTTGTGTGAATGTGTGTATGCGTGCGTTTATGTGTTAGATTAGTTTATGTCTTAGATTTATCTAATAAAGCCTTATTCATATTGAAAAGAGAAGTATCTTGTGTTTTGTGCTTACAAGTTAATGTCTTAAACTGCCGATCTTGTTACTGTGCTAATTGATAGTGTTTTCACTATAGTTTGGATATTAGTATCCAGCGCAGATTTGATGTTGAACGGCTCGTTCACTGAACCGCAGGCGCGTCTCCGTGAACAGCCGTGAAACAGTGATTCTGTTCAAATTCCCTTTAAAATCTTAAATGACTCCCTTTGAGCTAAATTGACCTGTTTCCCTTACAGTGGCTGGAACAATAGTTCTGCCCAGACGGTATCGCTGAGACATATAGTTAATATCAGTTATATGCAGCATGCACGATACAAGGAAATGGTCTGTAATATCATCACTTTGAGGTACAATATCTATAGCAGTAACATCGATTCCATGCGATATAATTAAATCTAGTGTATGATTAAAACTATGAGTGGGCTCATCTAGTTCTCCCATGATTAGCGCCTTCTCAACTGTAATTAGAAGGTCTGAGAGGAAATCTGCTAATTCTTTTAGGAATTCTGTATACGGCCCTGGTGGTCTATACACAGTAGCCAGAGCAAGAGATACATTAGATTTATTTTGCATGTCTGACAGTGTAACATTTAGCAGAAGTATTTCAAAAGAGTTAAACCTGTATCCTGTTTTCTGGGTGACATTGAGAATATCACTATATATTGTTGCAACACCTCTGCCACGACCAGTCTGACAGGGCTCATGCTTATAACAGTAGTTTGGTGGAGTAGACTCATATAGACCAATATAATAATTTGATTTTAGCCAGGTTTCGGTCAAGCAGAGTACATCAAAACTATTATCTGTGATAATTTCATTTACAATAACTGCTTTTGGTGTGAGTGATCTAATATTTATGAGCCCAAACTTAAAAAATTGTTTTTGTTCATTTACTTTACATTTTTCTGGTTTAATTGTGATAAGATTTTTTCTAGATCCTACATTATATTTATATTTTGACCTCACTATTAGGGAAACAGACACAGTCTTAATAGTTTTTAAAGTGCAAGTACTTTTATCATTTAAGCGGGTGGAACAAAACTCATCATAATGGTTATTTGAGAATTGTCTTACTAGTCACATGGAGCGAAGTGTCCTGGAGATGTTGTCAGAAAGCAGCTCCGCTCTGATTCTGCTGGGGTGTAATCCATCAGCGCGAAACAGTCTAGGACGCTCCCAGAAAATATTCCAGCTATTAACAAATAGCAGTTTCTGTCCTTTACACCATGACAATAACCATTCATTTAAAGCAAAAAGTCTACTGAACCTTTCGTGTCCTCGTCGTTACGTGGGCAGTGGACCTGACACGACGATCGTCGCCGCGGGCGTCGTGCTGCGAACCGTCTCGATCAGGCTGCTGAAGCCCCTCTTCAGCATCTCTGTCTGCCGCAGCGTGGTGTCATTAACCCCGGCGTGAAGCACGACCGCTCTGGGGCTCTCGTCGGCCTTCAGGATCGCGGGTATCTGCGCAGAAACATCGAGAACACGAGCACCAGGCAAACAATGAGTGTGCACTTCACCTTCGGCTAATGTAGCATGGACGTGTCGGACGATGGAGTCGCCGATGATCAAAGCGTCGCGTCCTGTCTCACGTAGGGGAGCGAAGCGGTTCCGGATGGAGATCTCGAAGGCAGGGGGGGAGAAGTCGTCACCCGGTACCCGGCTCGCGTCCTCCGCTGTGGATGCACCCAGGGTCCGTGGTGTCCCGGCATCGCAGTGAAGGACATCTGGGAAGATCGCATCCTGGGTGCACCGGCCTGTGCAGAGAAACACACGGAGTAGACGTGGTGGGACTGTTAACAGCACGCTGTATACTTACCCCGGACTTGTGAGCGTCAGCCCGGGATGATTCCAGCGCGGCTCTCCGCTCTCTCAGCTGGTCCTGCCTTACCTCCAGGTCGCGAATCTGCTTCCCCACGGCCTCGAGCTCGAGCTGCACAGAGTGGAGACATTGATCCGCCATTAAAGCAAGTAGCAGTGAGTACAGCAGTGGTAATGTGTGTGAATAGAGTATTAGCAATCTAAGCACAGTTAGCAGCAACCACGCTTGCTGATGCTAATGGGCTAAAAGCTAATAGCGGACCCGGGAGATCAAAATAAAACTAGTGATAGCGAGGTGCTCTGATTGTTTTTGTTGTAGAATACAATAGAGGATATATTCACACATTATATAAACGGAAACAATGATGTATAAAATTTATTTTTCAGTTAAAAATAGTCAATGAAACGATTATAGTGACGGAGTACAGCCGCCAACAACAAACAGCATTTGATAAAATAGGATATCAAATATCAGCTCCAAAAAAATACAAAATGGAAATGCATATAGAAGTGTTAGAGGTGTGTGTGTGTGTGGAAGCTCTTCTGTGCTCAAATCGTGACTAAGCAACTGAAGTTTAAATAAAAAAGAAAGTTGAGAGTCTTGCACACAAACAACATGCATTTAAACCAATGAACAAATATATACAAACTTATGTTTTGAATTAGACAATTATAGATTTTATTTCTTGAAAGTTATATAACACACACAGAGACACACAAACACACACACAGATAGAGTTTTCATTACCACTTTTGGAGCACACTGCAGGGACTCAGTGTCTTATATTTTTTTGCACCAATGTCTGAATTAAAGTACTGGCACATTTTATCCCTGAGCTGTTTGGCATGTGTTGTACTGTTGGTTGTGTGTGGCAGAGAGGCTTGCTCTAGGCCGGGGTCTTGATCTAGTCCTTCCTGGTCAATTGCTGCCATGTATGCTTCACAGCACTCTGTACGCAGAAAGTTGTGCAGAGCACAGCAAGCCAACACAATGTCTTCAACTGTTTTGAATATTAATGAATGTTAGAAAAACTCTAAAGCGATTTGCCAGGATGCCAAATGCATTTTCAACCACCCTCCGAGCTCGCGAAAGCCTGTAGTTGAATATGCATTGCTCAAAAGATAGCTTGCGGTTCGGATATGGCTTCATGAGGTATTCCTTCAAGGGAAATGCCTCTTCTGCCACAATGCAGTAAGGGGCCAGCTGGTCAGATTCAGGAAGTGGTGCAGGTATGTTCGATGTTCTTTTCTCTAAAGCATCCTGTAAAGAGCATCCACTAAACACTCCACCGTCTGAAACACGCCCATTGCAGCCCACATCAACATAAAGGAATCTGTAATTGCTGTCAACCAATGCCATTAGAACAATGGAAAATGTACACTTGTAATTGTAAAATGTCGATTCTGTTCCTGGTGGGGGACGAATGTTGATGTGTTTCCCATCCAGAGCACCCAGGCAGTTTGGGAAGTTCCACTGAGCCTGGAATCCAATGGCAACTCGCTGCCACTCTTCCACTGTGTCTGGACACTGAAAACCAGTTCAGACAGGAACCACTTTGGCAAGTTTACTTGAGTTTATTGAACACAATTTATCTTTGGCGGTATGGTTCCTTATGGGGGTTCTTGCTCCCAGAATAATTTAACATACAAGAGCTTTAACATTTACCCCCAAAACATAATGAGAGTATTACTGCCTGAAGAAGAACCCCCAAAACCAACCATGTTCCAGTCCTGCAAAAAGAAAAGACAGTGTTATTGAGATATCCTTAATGTAACCTACTGGCTAGCGAAGGGGTATCGCCCTTCTAATGAGGCAGAAAATAGCGGTAATAGCAGCGAGGGTATTTTCTCCAGCGGGAGAACCGCAAACGAGCATGTCCCTGAGCTTGGTATGAGGGGTAGGAGAGTAGAGTTTCCTTGTTTCCTTCCTGCAAAAGAGAAAAATAATGTTATAGAGATGTCCTTAAGCAGCTTATGGTAGGAGAGGGGTGTTCTCCCCTCTAAAGCGAGGGAGAGAATAGCAAGTCCCCTCTTATTTTAAGTAGCAGGGGTGTTCATCCTCTGCTGAAGGATGAACAGCCGTCCCCTGCAGCCCTAGCGGCAAAGGGTGTTCTCTCCAGCAGGAGAGAACAGCAGGTCCCTTTCTTCTGAGTGGCAGTTCGTCCCTCGCTTGAGGGATTACAGCGGCCCCCTCGGGTATCGCGGCAAGGGGTGACTTCCTAGCAGGAGAAAACAGCAGCCCCTTTTCCTTTATAATTATTATTTTTTTATCTCCTTATCATTCAACTTTGCCTTCTCCATCTCCATTAACAAAACAGCAGCCCCTTTTTTCTCATCTCCTTCTATCCATCTTTCCCTTCTCCATCTCCATTAACAAACCAGCAGCCCCCTTTTTTTCTTTTTTTTTCTCTTTACATAGCAGCGAGGGTTTTCTCTCAAGATCAGTTCCTTTCTCGTTCTTCTCATTCTCCTTTTTCTTCTCCATTCCTTCTAATTCGCCTCCTAATTCTTTTCATCCTCCATCTCCTTCTTCTCCTCATTATTCTCCTTCCCCATTTCCTTTTTCTCATCCTCCTTGTAACGATATACAAATCTCCATATTCATCTGGAAGAAGGAGGGGCGGGAACCGGCGCACAATCAAAAAGCATTTTAATAATTCATAAATAAATACAAAACGGCGCACCAGCCCCTCACGGACGACTGGTGCGCACAAATAAAAGCCAAAACATAAAATAATGTCCCAGGCCTGGTCCTCTCTCGTCCTTCACGGTCGTCACTCCAGTTTTATATCCTTCCATCTCCTACGTGGGACTCGATACTAGCGGTGGGGCTCAGGTGTAGCTCATCTCCAATCACTACACCTGGCCTCACTCCTCGTTCCCACGCCTCTCGGCCCCGCCCCACTCGCCACATACCCCCATCGCCCCTCGCAGGCCGGGGGGGTACCCTCGAGACTGCGCTCTACTCCCCCCCCCCCCCCCCCCCTTCTCTCCGGGGGGGACCGCTCACGGGGACCTGCAGGAACCTGGGGGTAGGACAGACGAGGCGAGAGAAAAGGAGATGGAAGGAGGAGCGACAAGGACGAGAGAGGGGAGAGAGGAAAAAAAAAAAAAAAATCCGGTTCCCAGACGCACTGCTGCTCGGCCCTCCACCAGCTGGGTGATCTCCTCCGCGGTGCCTGGCGGTGGCACTGGACGGCCCTCGGCGGACGGCGCGACACTCCTCCGCCGCCCGATGGACGGCGACGGCTCCTCCGATTTTGGGCAGCGGCAGGAGTCCCCCGTTCCCTGTCCCTCCGGATTCCGTCACGGAGGCGGCAGGCTCCGGCCCCCTGGCGAACGGCGCCGACTCCTCCGCTCCCTCACGGACGGCAGCCGCCCCTCCTTGTCGTGGGCGGTCGGCAGCGAGCTCGCCCGTCCCCGGCAACTCGCTCCAGCCCACCGCCTCGAGCGTCCCTGGCGGCACATACCTCGCCAGCTCGAGGGCACCGCGGATTCACCACAGCGGCGAGGGATCTTCAGCAGCGCGTCCCTCCTTCTCCCGGGCTTCGGCACCACTGTAATAATATGCAAATCTCCATATTCATCGGGAAGAAGGAGGCGGGAACCGGCGCACAATCAAAACTCATTTTAATATTCATAAATAAATACAAAACGGCGCACCAGCCCCTCACGGACGACTGGTGCGCACAAATAAAAACCAAAACATAAAATAATGTCCCAGGCCTGGTCCTCTCTCGTCCTTCACGGTCGTCACTCCAGTTTTATATCCTTCCATCTCCTACGTGGGACTCGATACTAGCGGTGGGGCTCAGGTGTAGCTCATCTCCAATCACTACACCTGGCCTCACTCCTCGTTCCCACGCCTCTCGGCCCCGCCCCACTCGCCACACTCCTCCTCATTCCTCTTATCCTCCTCCTCATCCTTATTATCCTCATCCTCCTTCCTGATTCTTATTATCGTCCTCATTCTTCATTTCCTACTTCTCATCCTCCTCTTCATTCTTCATCTCCTTCTCTATCTCCTTCTCATCCTCCTCCTCATTCTTTTCATCCTCATCCTCATTCTTCTCATCCTCCTCCTCATTCTCCTTTTTCCCTTGCGGTCAGTGTCGTATTTTATTATTATTAAATGTACGTAGTATGAAATATCCACTGCGTATAACCAACGCTCCTATATTTAGTTGTAGATCAGCTAAAGACCATTACTCTGCTTCAGAAGCCTGTCCAAAGCCTTGGTTCATGAGGAGAAACAGACATGTCTATATCACATACTTATCACTTGAAGTAAATAAAATGCAGAATTGTCAAATACGCAGGCGTTTCAGAAAATTTCGTGAGCACAGATACTCTACACTGCTTAATACGGTGCCATATATTTTAGGGATGCACCGATCATGATTTTTCATGGCCGATTCCGATACCGATTTTATACAAACAAACTGGCCGATTCTGGTACCGATTTCCGATTTTTTTTATTTATTTTTTATCTTTAAGCAACAAACAAGAAAGAAGGAAAGTGTGCATAAACGAGATGTTTATTTGGTATTTAATAGGCCAAACTGGCTTTTAGCTATTGAAAACAATAACTGCAACCATCTGAAATTAACAGCTACATTATACAGACATCAGCATTTAGATTTTGTTTTTGAATTGGGTTGAAACTACAGAGAACTGGCCTTAAATTTAAAGATTAACTGTAACCATGTGAAATTAAAGGCAATAACTGCATAGTTCTTCAATCCAAACAACACACATTCAATAAGATGTTTCTTGATCAGCATTCAGTATTTTAGTTTTTAAATTTGGTTTTAAATAAAAAAAGGTCTTTACAAGTGTCTTTATTTACAGACTAAATAAAAGTATGCTATATAAAAAATTATTCCGAAATGTTAAAATCAAATAATGTTGGTGTGAATAAAACAAAGATGCAAAGTGTTTTCATTCATTTATCTGAACATCTCTTCACGGTCTACTCGTGTTCAGGGCTAGGACCGGTAACTGTAAGCTCGTGCAGAAAAGGGACTCTTATTTGTGCGCCTTATTTTTGTGCCTCAGACATGTAACTTAGCTCTGCATTTCCAGTGCTGAACGGCTACCCATGTCCTGCGTACAGATTTCGAAATACTTCCACACAAATGACATAGCGAACGATTACAATGTAGTCTGTGCACGCGGCCGCACTTCCGGAAAAATCGGCCTAAAGAAGACCAAAAACCGGCCCATTGCCGATCGCGTATTTTAAGCAAAAAACGTCCGGTTCTGATTTATGGCCGGTCAACCGGTGCATCCCTAATATATTTCAAGAATAAGTTTATTATATAAGAATAAGTATTCATTATTCAAAAAAAATATATTTTTATGCTAATACAGATGGGGTATATACTAGGGCTGTCGCACCGGTATTGACGATAACGGTGATATTCAAATACACAATTATCGATATCGTGTTAATGTACTGTATGAGGATATACCGGTATTAGTGATAACCGCAATATTTAAAATGAACAGTTCTCTTATGATGACACCACATGTAAATACTTGGTAACAGTACCTGGTTGAGTGCCCAGGTGGCACCCTTACGAAAAATAACCATGGTTTTATTATAGTAAAACTGTACTAACCTATGGTTTTTTGGCTTATTGACTACCATTTGTATAACCACAGATTTACTACAAATACCATGGTAAAACTATGGTTAATATAGCAAAACCATAGTTAATTTGTGGTTACCATGGTTTAACTACAGTAACCATGGTTTTTTTGTTTTATTTGTAGTAAAACCATGGTTAATTTTCGTAAGGGCAGTATCGTGCCTTAACTCTGACACCTGTCACACAAGAAGAAGACGAAGCACTCGCAGCTGCTATTTTGAGGAAAGCTGTGTTTATCAGAATAGAGGTCAGCTAGCAGGCATGTGCAGTCTCGAGTGCATTTCATGTTTATATGGCAACCAGTGAGGGACACTTTGATTGCCAAACCACGTTTTACATTTTCTCCCATTTTTATAATATTATAAATAAACCGTTTAATCTTAAAATTTTAGTGGTCAGATTCAGACTCGATGCAGAGCAGAGAGTACAGACAGAGATCAGATGATAGCAAATAAATAACGTCAGCGGCCATGGCATTGCACGAGCGATCGTTATTATAGTTCAAAAGGGCAAACAGTCTAAGTTATTATGCGAATTAACTCGAGTCAGAATGCACAGTTGCATTTGTCATTCGTCACCATGTCATCAAGTGGACTTTTGAAGCTGAAATAATGAGTGGATTCAGCTTCGACTTGGAATAATGAGAGGAATAACATGGATAACTTTCTTGTTGGAGGATTGTAATGCATCAGAGGCAGTTAGGTAACGTAGACTAACCATGTTCCGTACACTTTTCGCTATTCACCGCACGCCAGTGACCACTCCTCCGTCGTAGAAAGACATACAAGCATGATTGTGTGCTCATTCTCCGGGGGAATACCTATTATACAGTCTACACTTTGATTGATGTCTTTAGGACCAATAGTTTTTGAGAAAACTGGGGAAAAGTATCACCTCCGCCAGTGTACGGAAGATGATAGGGGTTAACGGTGTTCCGTACAGGCTTATAATGATGTTCCGTACAGCGCTCATAACTTGATTTTATCGGCGAAAATGGACATTTAACTGATCAAAAGTGAGCTGTTTATTTATTTTAACTGCAAGAAAACATAATTCCAATATATATCAAAGATTATTACCTTTTTATTTGATTAAAATACAGGTTAATTGCTGCTTTAATAAAGGGCGCATGCGAGTTAGGCATGATTGTGTCGTGATATTAAATATGACATGTGAGTTAAGCATGAACCATGTGAAAGGTTAGAGAACATCATTTCCATATCTTTCTGAAGATGCAGAAGACGAGAAGGGGCAAATAATTTGCACTGATTAATAATAAAAAAAAAGGTTAACCAATGTGAAAACTTCATAAAGTAAGAGATCTCTGCTGCCAGTCTCAGGTGAGGGTGACGCTAGTGTTATCGCCCGCAATCGATGCTTAAACATTCCCATTTCAAAGCGTTTATTCAACAAAAAGTAATATATTTAACAATTTGTGATAACATAATATTCATTTAATAAAGGCTGTAAGTACTGTGGGAAACATAAATGGAATATAAATGTACATTTTCGCTGCTCTAGTTGTCTTCCTCCCAAGCTGAAGTTTTGAAGTAAATCTTCCCCACTGTCCATTTTTAAGCGCAGTGGGCGCAACGAGCAAACTTACTCAAATATTACTGAAACAAACGGCGGATGGGGCTCTGTTTAGATCGGGAGTGAAAGACAGAAACATAAGGATGACACAGATATATAGTTTATGTACGAACTGTAATTATTTATTCTGCAATCGGCGCTAAAACGCTTATTATTTTACTAGTGATAGACTGGGAAATATTATATAACCTATTAACAGCGGTTTTCTGTGTTCATATACTTAAGTTAAGGGTGATTATTTTAATAAGTACCTTGTTTTCTTTACTCGTCTTATTTTTGTATTTGCAATCAATACGGCCTGTGCGTAGTAACACTTCATTTCTTTCTTTGTTCAAATCTATGAACAGTTACACGAATAAAACAGATCTTGAAAAACTGAGCGACATTGTTACATTAAACTCTGTAAAATGTTAAGTTGGTCACAGTGCCATGCACTTAATGCCTCATCTGTGGTCATTCTTCAATAAGGTTCATTAGTTAATTACATTAGTTAACATATATAAATAAAATAAATAATAATGAATAATATTTTCACAGCATTTATTAATCTTAGTTCATGTTAATTTCAGCATTTACTAATGCTTTGTTACAATCACAAGTTGTGTTTGTAAACATTAATGTACTATGAACATGAACATTGAATAACTAGATTTTTATTAACATTAACAAAGATTGATAAATTGTGTAATAAATGTATTGTTCATTGTTCATTCATGTTCGTTAATACATTAATGTTAGCAAATGGCATCTTATTGTAAAGTGTTACCATTAATATTTATTCATCATACTTTTGAACTTGACAGTATTTTCAAACTCGTTATTTCATAAGAGCTTCAAAGAAGATGGAGAAAGCCAGAGTCTTGTGCCCTGCGTTTATCAGTATCAATATTATGCTCTTTCGGTGAAAAAGAAAAACTCAATAAACAAATTAAAAAATAATTTGACTGATATCTTCCCCACCCCAAGGTTTCTATAGATATCACGATATATCGACATCGTGAATTCTTATGGCCACAATAACAGTGATATGAAAAATCTAATATCATGTCAGCCCTAGTATAGATAATGGCGGCCCGCCTATTTCACTCAGGAAACTCATCTATATACGCTTTGATCAGTGTAGGATGATGACGTGACTCAATACAACAGCTGACTACATTAAAAGCTTTACCGTTCTAAACACAGATTTGTGGCCATTTTTGGAACTGAAATGTTGAATAAACCCTGAAACACACGTGATCGTAGTCATGTGGTGAGTCTGGCCAATCGTGAACAGCTGTGTTGTCATCAGCGCTCCAGCTGTCACTCTGGAGAAAGTGCAGGCTGAATTAGCCGGCTGCTCTCGAATACTCTCGTGATACATGTGCGTCGGCGCAGTCTTAGTCGGACAATATTCTACCTGGTATGCACTGCTTCAGTCAGATTTGCGATTGGTTTGCACGGTGCTGGTAAGTCAATCACGCCTGATGCTCATCGAGTCAGCTGCCCAAGATCGGATGCAGCCAGCATAGACAGTAACAGAAATGGACACAGCGACCCCATTGGATTCAACAGAGAAAAATTAAGTCAATTAGAAGCATGCACTTCCTGGGGGTCGGGCGTACTGCGCAGACTCAAACTGAGCATGATGACATAAATGTCACGTGAGCAACCTGTAAGTCTTCTAATCCCTGTGCCAAGAGAAACCGGAATCACCCACTGAATCTTCCAGAGAAGGCGAGCGTGAACAGGAGCACATTTTGTTAAGTATTTTGATTAATTATCTCCCTTGACTTCATGCCTCCACGTCCCCCCGATAGCCTCATAGACAGTAAAGATTGCCTATGAGCTTCTCCTCCTGTCCATACGGTAATTTCTCTACTTTGCAACAGAGAGTCACTGGTAATGACGCAATCGTTAGCCTTTTTTTTTTTTTACAAAAACTGCTTCTATGGGAACATAACGTAAGATAAAAGGTAATGGAGCCTTTTATAGATTTTCATGTTTCTTTAGAAATAATTAATGGACAAGTCTTTCACGCCTCATATGTAAAGTTATTCACTGTCAAAGTGACGCCAAAGTGAATGGGAGTCAATGGAATGCTAACAGCAGGTGGGGGTCCGCTAGCCAATGGCGGCGCCCAGGGGTGCTTCAAAAAAACATGAAACCCTGCCACCCTGGCAGCCAGTAATTCTCACTAATGATTCCCGATGGTTTCGGAGGATGGTTGGTCTTTGTCGCCCTCTGTTGTTCTGAGAAGGTACACCAGGGTTCTTACGCCCTTGAGTAAATCCAAGCACTTCCAAGACATTTAATTTTCCAGCACTTCTGACTGGGTAAATTGCCCTTTTTTTTTTTTTGCATTAATACTCTTACCCTTAGCTAAGCACATGGACAGATACCCCACGGACACCCTTACTTGTAAAACGTTTGGATTTTAAGGTGCATTAGCAATTTCATTGTTCTAGACAAATCATCAAATTGCCAATAGGAGGCGCATTTGGCCCGGTACAACGGTTTGTATGAATGTCCTTACAATAATGATGTCCTTAGATTTTGCCACAATAACGATTAATGTTTGTGGGAGAATGACACATCATCGATATGTGATTTTTGTAGCATAACAGATGGTTAATCCATTCGGGATTTAATTACAGACGTGCAACATATCCCTGATTGATGACTGATGATTCCACTGTATTTCGTGGACTAGCCACAAATTTATTCTTGTTTACATTGTTCCGCTGTTGTGAGGACGATGTTCGAGAGAGTCCAATCCAGATTTGACACGACTGTAGCATTCAACACCGTGTGTGATTATATAATGCCAAAAATACCTACCCTGATGCTGGGGAACCCTCCATATGATTGCATGCATTGCAGTCTTAGAATGTAGTTTAACTGAGCAGGGAATATATATATATTTTTTTTTTTGCACTCAACAGCCACAGGTGCAGACTCGAGCGGATCTGCTTATAAAATGAACCATTTTTACCCATAAGGACAAATATTAACCCAAATGTGCGCATTTCCAGGCAATTATTAAATCCAAGCGCTTATACAATTAACCCTGAAAACACTGGATTCATTTT
This sequence comes from Carassius gibelio, assembly GCF_023724105.1. Classification (NCBI taxonomy): domain Eukaryota; kingdom Metazoa; phylum Chordata; class Actinopteri; order Cypriniformes; family Cyprinidae; genus Carassius; species Carassius gibelio. The sequence goes on from NC_068420.1 coordinate 24,440,771, forward strand.
CAGCATTTTCGAGGATTCGAACACCCGTACTATGACCCTGTACGATGGAGAATGTGACGCTTATGAGGCAAAGAATTAGCCAAGCGTTTGATCAGGTGCGCGCTCAGTCAGCGGAGGCTCGCAGTGAAGCCGGTGTTGTGCCGAATTTTGACCCCCTGCCAAATTATTACCCCCCTCGTTCTAATCGCTAACTCATTGTCTAATCGTAACCCCACCCCTAATCATAACCCCTCCCCCAAACCTACCAATACTAGGGGGATAATAATTTGGCAGGGGGTCAAAATTCGGCACCACACCGGCAAAAGCATGAATCCCTCCGATGCACGGCAGGACTAGCACATGATGTTGGACAATATATAAACCTCACTAGCAAGCAGTCCCATATCTTGATAGCTTTAAACTTCTTAGTGTGTGGAGTGGGGCGGGATCGCCCATAGTCAGAAATAGGAGTAGTTTAAACAGCTGAAAATCAGCGTGCACCTGTAAAGCTGTACCCCATTTTTTTTCCTTATATATATATATATATATATATATATATATATATATATATATATATATATCTCATATGGTCAGACTTTAACTAATGCAACAGCATAAGCCCTTGTCGGATACGTTTTAGCATTTATACGAGCAAAATTACGAGCTGCACATGTAGTATAAAGTACTTGATCGTGTTTGAGCAACAGCAAATCGCGGATTAAACCCAGTGTGTTGGAGTAGTCAGATAAGTTTGATGAAGCATCCCTGAAGCAGCAGCCGTTAATATCAACAGCCTTGACCACAGATTAACAAGGCTCGTGGGTATTTTTAACTGTGTTACCGGTATGGTAATATGATAGCATGCCTCGCAACGTAACTGAACAATAGCTTTTCAATAAACAATGTCTGAAGCATGTTCGCCAAATAGCACTAGGCTGTAAAATTGAAATACTTTGCTTAGCTTCGTGAAGACGTCCAGAGATGAATTAAAGTTGAAATTGCCAGTTGTTCGTGGATGATTTGATTTTGTTGAATATATAGCTTCTTCCAGCGGGGAGCAGATCTCGTGTAAAGTTGTGAGTCGGTCGTATTAGTACACACTGACGATGAATCGCGTTTGAAGTGTCTATATCAAGAGCTCACTTGTATCAATTCAGAATGGTGCTTGACAAACAACACGGCGAATTAGCTTAAGTTGATGACTGAAATCTGGTGAGATACTCTGTGGGAATCCTGCCAAACCTGATTTAACACTTCCTATGGAGATAGATTCGCCGTCTGATAGTTCCTGAGCGAGCAAAGGCTCTCGTGAGCAGTTTGTCCCGTGTCTAATAGGAGAGAGGTGGTGATTGGAGCGATTTGACAGCTGACCGCATCAGCTGTTCACAGCCTTGCCTCCATGGCCTGACTGAACTTACGCTGCGCTCGATTAAGATGTATATATAAAATATATATATATATTTATTTGTCAGACCCTTTATAAATCGTAGTCATTTTTGGAAGTTACACTGTCCGAATGTGTACAAACCTTCAGGTATTTCTCTTTTAAGACCTGGTAGATTGCTGCACAGTTTTCAGGAACGAATTGCTGAATCGTAGACATTCCCACTCGGAACTGGTAAGAAAGGCTCTTGAAGCTTTCTCTTGAAAAGAATACAATCACATAACTCCATTAACAATTTTCCAAACATTTTCCAGAATTCATCATCAAGAACACAACAATTATATGCATTATCATATTATTGTATTTTATATGCTGTAACTACTCAGGTAGGCTACAATTGCCATGCGAAATAATCTATTTAATTTCACTATTATAAAGCTTTATAATACACCAAAATGTACACAATGGAAAAGGTGTTGTACTGCAATGTTAAAACAAAGAATAACCTTTAGCTTGCTTACCTGTTGCCAGGAACTGTAGTGTTATCATCAAACGTTCCCCAACTGAGATACAATCCCAGTAGTTCGTGTTTTCCCTCTGTATAATTGGAGTGATAAGTTTCTTTAAAGTGTTAAATTGAGTCAGAAAAAGGCGTGCAAAATTTTTTAAATCGGAGGTTTCATCTAGTTCCAGCTCTCTACAGAGGTTTGGGAAAGCCCCATGAGCCTGTTTCTGGAGAATCCATGGTTTCACCGATTTTTTCTTTCCTTTTCCACAAGCAAAATACCAAGGGCTGAAAATGCCAGTGCCATTTGTAACTTGTCAGACATTTCCGAATTATCACAAATCCGTCTGTGGATAGCGAGACTCTGATTTGCTTTATCTATGTATATGTTTTGTATCCCTGTAGCTTCTTCCGGTTTCCCGCTTTGAGTAACTACTGCCAAGACTACTGCCACCTGCTGTTACGGAAAGTTATTTCCTACGCAGGCGCAGAACGGACGTCCTAGTTGGCCGTCAGGTGTCGAGAATCGGCTTGGTGTGTCAGGGCAAATCTGGACACAGACGCTGCCGACGTGAGGCGATCCTGCAGTCTGTTTTCGTTGCCACTAGTTCGTCTGCGTCGGCTTGGTGTGTTCCAGGCTTTAAGCGACAACACTCAATTTTCTCTGTCCTTGACCACCTAAATACAGAAAGCAAATACATAATAACTTACTTTACTGTTTGCCAAATAACATTGCTTTACTAATAAAGTATTTACTATACAAGACAAATACTATTAAAAAACAATATCAAACACAAACCACCATAACTGTTTAAACTTGCAGATAAAACATTGGGGAGACTATGCTTCATGTCCAAAACCGGTTTGTCTAAGGCATGACTTCAAATTCATTCAGTGGGTTAAAAGCTCCAGCAGTTTTCCTTATCCTCTCACTATATATACTCACTATAACTCACTATACCTGACCTGTTGATTTATAACATAGCCAGCCTCCGGACAACTACTTCAACCTGGGGTACTGCTCTTCAAGTTGACAGACAATCTAAACAAAGATTTCACATGAAAAGCAGTTATGCTTAGTGTTAGAGTAATTTGATTAAATATGCAACTGCACTTAAACTATTGTATGAATCACTCAAAATGTTTGTATATATAGTGAAATACAGTGCCCTTACTTTATCAAAGCAATAATTATTTCTATATTATTCTTCCATCTAAATTACAAGTTTTGTCACAAGTCCAATGCAAGCAGTAGTTCTATTTACATATTTGAAAATTCATAGATACAGAATTTCTAAATGAGGAAGAAAGAGTAGATGTGCTTCCAGACCCTTTTCGGAGGTTTTTAGAACACTGTATGTGGGAAAACCATGTTAAACAAATATTAACCACAGCAGAATTTTAACGTGAGTGTAGGGGGTCTTTAATAAAGGTTATAATGAAACAATAACCATTTAACTGGAATAGTGATTAGTAAATTGCAAATTGATGTTAGAATATAAGAGTTAAACACTTGTGACGCAACAAAAACACAACCAATCTAGATTACCTCCTCATGGCAAGAGCTATCAGCCACTGTTATGGTTCTTTTCCCCAAGCCTGCCTCGAGGAGACAGCATCACAAACTGAAGCCTGACATATTTTATGTCTATCGCTGGAGATATTTTGGATAGAGCAGCAGGTCGTTTCTTGGAGCAAATCATTTCACGGCAAAAATAACCTGGAAATGACCAGAAACAAAAAGGTCAAAAAATAATGTAAACACAATTTGTACACTGCATTTAGAAAATCAATGTATCCTTCAAATATATCATTACCCACTGAAGTGAAAGACTTAGTCAAAGTATTTAAATATTTTTCAGTAACTACAGCATTTCATGCAGTGTTTTATCTTATCAGGTTTAGATTCTTCTTTGGAACTGTTTGGCTACTTGGGAACTTTTCATTAGGGAATGTTAACTTGTCCCCCACTGTTTTATTTTTATTTATTTTATTAGTTTATTTGACAGGGACCATGCACAGTTCAAGCCCTGTACCAGAGTTAGCTGTAAAGCTAATTTACATCTGTGGTCCCTGGGCAAGGAAGATAAAAAAAAATAATAATAATAATAAAAGAAAAAGAAAAAAAGAGGAGCAATACAGACAATATAGACAATACTATCAAAACACATAAAAACAAACAAAATGTAACAAACAGTACTGGCATATAAACCAAAAACAGATATAGTTACTTTGTGCATGTCAGTGTAAAAACACAATTAAGTGATTAAAGCTGCAAGCAGCATTTTACCGGGGTTCAAACACATTAAGGCCTCTGAGGTGGTCAGAGCTAACCTGGATGTTTGGATGACATTTAACACATCCAAAATGGAGAATAGGCTAACAGACAGACACACACACTGAAAGCAAATGATTAGACTAATATATTAATTCTATATAAACATGTGCACACACACACACACACACACACACACACACACACACACACACACACACAAAGACAAAGACACACATTAACATGCACACACATTTTGTTGTAGATATAGGTATTTGACATAAGTGATAGGTGACAATAAACTTATTGCAAGTCTTCTCTTTTTTAGAGTTTAGATGTCATTTTCAGGTTAAACTGTAATCATAATGTGGCAAAATTTGAAAAACTGATGCATCTGTATGAACAAAATGGAAAACATCAAATCAATGAGATTTAAAATGTTATAACAGTTAATTTATTCATGTTTTGCCATGAATTCATAAAAACAGTACTAGCTGAATGAGCCCATTAGTGGTCTTCCGCTGCCATCTAGTGGTTATAAATTGCATTTACTCAAACAACACTGTGTTTTTAAACATAACTGTTAAACTGTTGTTTTGCCCTATCTCTCTTAAATTTTGCATGCTTGTTTAGAATGAAATTATGCATTGCTTTACACAGTTTTGATAATTTGTGGAATTTTTGTTTGTATTAATAGGCCTTTGTGCCTCTGGGGTGGTCTCGGCCAACCAGGATGTATGGATGACATCTAAACACATCCAAAAGACAGACACACACACACTGAAATTAAATGATTAAACTAGTTTTTAAGCGTTTAGATGTCATTCAGGTTTCACTGTAATCACAATGTGGTAAAATTGTAAAAAAATGATGTGTCTCTATGAACAAAATGGAAAACATTGATTCAGTAAGATTTAAAATGTTATAACAGTTAATTTATTCATGTTTTGGCAAGAATTCATGAAAACAGTGCTGTTCAACTTAGCTGAATGAGCCCATTAGTGGTCTTCCGCTGCCATCTAGTGGTTATAAATTGCATTTACTCCAACAATACTGTGTTTTTAAACATAACTGTTATAGTGTTGTTATTTTTTTTGTGCCCAATCTCTCTTAAATTTTGCATGCTTGTTTAGAATGAAATTATGCATTATCTTACACAGTTTTGATAATTTGTGGGCTTTCTGTTTGTATTAATATGCCTTTGTGTACACTATGCAAATAACATATTATAAAATCACTGGTTTATAGTTGTCCAAATGCAATTGTTCAACATGTCTTTGATAATTATTGACCTTCAAAGTCTAGAGAATTGTACTTCAGTGGTTTTATTGATGTTCAGCTTAAAGCCTTGGACTACTTTGCCAAAGTAACTTTTTTAAATAATCTTGAATATTTAATTAACAGCTTTATTGACAACATTGGTCCCAAAAGTTGTTCAGAATGAGGAGATCTATCATATGATATGAAGATCTAGTGTTTATGTGAATATATGTGCATTTTCAGACAATTTGAGGCCATTTACCATATAAATCTTATGTTTTGAGACCTTTTCTACTGTTATAGCGCCACCTATGGTCTGATCTCCATGAAAATTTGCATGCTTGTTAAGAGTCACCTGTTACATGTTTTCACCAAGTTTCATAAAGTTTTGAGTTTTCGTTTAGGTTTTATATGCTTTTGGGTATTTTGGTCACGCCCCTTTTCTAATTTAGCCAGTTATAGCTAACTAAAGGACAAAATTCAAAAATTTTTTGATAATTATTGATCTAGAGAGTCCAGAGAAAATTACTGCAGTGGTTTGGTTTCGATCGGGTAAAAAATCTGGGACTAGTTCGCAAAAGTAAGTTTTTAACATATTTGTGAATAACAATTGAACGATTTGATTGACATCTTCGCTCCTTGAGGCAAAGTTGTTCATAAAGAGGAGGTCTATCATATGATATGAAGATCTAGTGTTTGTGTGAATGTATGAACATGTCCTACAAATTGTGATCATTTTCTATTGAAAATGTGTGTTTTTGAGGCGTTTTCAACTGTTATAGCGCCACCTATGATCAGATCTCCATGACACTATGCATGCTTGTTAAGAGTCACCTGATACATGATTTCACGAAGTTTCATAAAGTTTTGAGTTTTCGTTTAGGTTTTATAGGCTTTGGGGTATGTTTGACCACACCCCTTTTACTAAATTACCCCTTTACAGCTAACCAAAGGACAAAATTCAACATTTTTTTGATAATTATTGATCTAGAGAGTACACAAAATATTACTGCAGTGGTTTGGTTCCGATCGGACAAAAAACCTAGGACTAGTTCGCAAAAGTAAGTTTTTAACATGTTTGTGAATAACAATTGAACAATTTAATTGACAGCAATAGTTCTTGAGGCAAAGTTGTGCATTATGAGGAGATCTATCAAATGATATGCATATTGTGTTGATATGTGAAACACCACGTGATTACAGAGCCATAAAACTCGTTAGCGCCAACTAGTGGCCGATTTCTTTCAAAATTCTTACAGCCCTTAAGGTTCATGAGTCGAACGTACCCAGTGAGTTTCGTTCCGATCAACTTCCGTTAACCCTTTCAAATAGGTGCTTAAAATTATTTGGCCAATGGCGGCCATGTTTTTTGAGATATGCAAATGTCCTCATAGGTACTTGTGCCCCTTCAGACCAAGACATTGCATACCAATTTTCAAGTCGATCGAGCCAACGATTGCCTAGTTATAGCCATTTATGTGTTTTTTTCTATGTTATAGCGCCCCCAAGTGGCAGATGCGCAATTTTTTTTTATTTGACCAAAGATTGAGCTCATACATATGTGTACCAAGTTTGGTGAAGATATCTCATTCCGTTCAAGAGTTATAGTCAAAATAACACTTGGCTAACGTTAGCATAGACGCTTTTTGGCATACTGTTTCGCGTAAGAATCGAAATTTCAACTTTTTTTTGATAATTATTGATATTGAGTGTCCAGGGAATATTTCTGCAGTGTTTTGGTTCCGATTGGTTGAAAATCCTAGGACTAGTTCGCAAAAGTAGGTTTCGGATATAGCTCGATTTTGCGAGAAAACGGTGCGTCGTAGAGCTAAAAAAGGTGCTGTACACTTTTGTTCGGGCTAACACAAGAATTGCAACGATGCCATGTTTTTGAGTCTATGGCTAACGGTTTACAACCTGCGGCCAAAAATGTCAAAAATTTTAGTTTTTTGCGCTGTAGCGCCCCCGTTGGGCCGATTGGGCCGGTTTTTTTGGTATCTGAGTAGCGAGCATGACTACTACCATCTGAAGTTTCAGCTCTCTAGGCCTTACGGTTTGGGCTGCACATTCAGTTTTAAGGCGGAAGAATAATAATAATAATTAAAGCTGCAAGCAGCATTTACCGGGGTTCAAGCACATTAAGGCCTCTGAGGTGGTCTGAGCCAACCTGGATGCATGGATGACATTTAAACACATCCAAAATGGTGAACAGGTTAACAGACAGACACACACACTGAAAGTAAATGATTAGACTAATATATGTATACTCTATAAGCATATGCACACACACACACACAGAAAGACACACATATACATGCACAAACATTTTGTTGCAGATATAGGTATTTGAAATAAGTGATAGGTGACAATAAACTTATTGCAAGTCTTCTCTTTTTAAGAGTTTAGATGTCATTTTCAGGTTAAACTGTAATCACAATGTGGCAAAATAGTAAAAACTGATATATCTGTAAGAACAAAATGGAAAACATTGACTCAATGAGATTTAAAATGTTATAACAGTTACATTTTTAATGTTTTGGGATGAATTCATGAATCCTTTCAACAGTACTGTTCAACTTAACTGAATGAGCCCATTAGTGGTCTTCCACTGCCATCTAGTGGTTATAAATTGCATTTACTCAAGCAACACTGTTTTTAAACATAACTGTTATAGTGTTGTTGTTGTTTTTTTTGCCCAATCTCTCTTAAATTTTGCATGCTTGTTTAGAATGAAATTATGCATTGTTTTACACAGTTTTGATAATGTGTGGGCTTTCTGTTTGTATTAATAGGCCTTTGTGTACACTATGAAAAGAACATATTATAAAATTACTGGTTTATAGTTGTCCAAATGCAATTGTTCAACATGTTTTTGATAATTATTGACCTTCAGAGTCTACAGAATTGTACTTCAGTGGTTTTATTGATTTTCAGCTTAAACCGTATCACAAGTATGCCAAAGTAACTTTTTAAAATAATCTTGAATATTTAATTAACAGCTTTATTGACAACATTGGTCCCAGAGGCAAAGTTGTTCAGAATGAGGAGATCTATCATATGATATGAAGATTTAGTGTTTTTGAGTGAATATATGAGCATTTTCAAACAATTTGGGGCCATTTACCATATAAATCTTGTGTTTTGAGACCTTTTCTACTGTTATAGCGCCACCTATGGTCTGATCTCCATGAAACTTTGCATGCTTGTTAAGAGTCACCTGATACATGATTTCACTGAGTTTCATATAGTTTTGAGTTTTCCTTTAGGTTTTATAGGCTTTGGGGTATGTTTGGCCACACCCCTTTTTCTAAATTACCCGGTTACAGCTAACCAAAGGACAAAATTCAACATTTTTTTAATAATTATTGATCTAGAGAGTCCACAGAATATTACTGCAGTGGTTTGGTTCCGATCGGGCAAAAAACTTAGGACTAGTTCGCAAAAGTAGGTTTTTAACATATTTGTGAATAACAATTGAACGATTTGATTGACAGCAATGGTTCTTGAGGCAAAGTTGTGCATTACGAGGAGATCTATCAAATGATATGCATATTGTGTTGATATGTGAAACACCACGTGATTACAGAGCCATAAAACTCGTTAGCGCCAACTAGTGGCCGATTTCTTTCAAAATTCTTACAGACCTTAAGGTTCATGAGTCGAACGTACCCAGCGAGTTTCGTTCCGATCAACATCCGTTAACCCTTTCAAATAGGTGCTTAAATTTGTTTGGCCAATGACGGCCATGTTTTTTGAGATATGCAAATGTCCTCATAAGTACTTGTGCCCCTTCAGACCAAGACACTGCATACCGATTTTCAAGTTGATCGAGCCAACGGTTGCCTAGTTATAGCAATTTATGTGTTTTTTCTATCTTATAGCGCCCCCAAGTGGCAGAGATGCGCAATTTTTTTGATTTGACCAAAGATTGAGCTCATACATATGTGTACCGAGTTTGGTGAAGATATCTCATTCCGTTCAAGAGTTATAGTCAAAATAGTATTTGGCTAACGTTAGCATAGACGCTTTTTGGCGTACTGTTTCGCGTAAGAATTGAAATTTCAACTTTTTTTTAATAATTATTGATATTGAGTGTCCAGGGAATATTTATGAAGTGGTTTGGTTCTGATTGGTTGAAAATCCTAGGACTAGTTCGCAAAAGTAGGTTTCGGATATAGCTCGATTTTGCGAGAAAACGGTGCGTCGTAGACCCCAAAAAGGCGCCGTGCACTTTTGTTCGGGCTAACCCAAGGATTGCAACAATGCCATGTTTTTGAGTCTATGGCTAACGGTATACGATTTACGGCCAAAAATGTCCAAAATTTTTGCTTTTTGCGCTGTAGCGCCCCCGTTAGGCCGATTGGGCTGAGACTTTGATAAGTTCTCCCCAAATTGAGCTCTACGATCTGTCCAAATTTCAGCTCTCTAGGCCTTACGGTTTGGGCTGCACGTTCAGTTCTAGGGCAGAAGAATAATAATAATAATAATTAAAGCTGCAAGCAGCATTTTACCGGGGTTCAAGCACATCAAGGCCTCTGAGGTGGTCAGAGCCAACCTGGATGTTTGGATGACATTTAAACACATCCAAAATGGAGAACAGGTTAACAGACAGACACACACACTGAAAGTAAATGATTAGACTAATATATGTATACTCTATAAGCATATGCACACACACACACACACACACACACACACACAAAGACACACATATACATGGACACACATTTTGTTGCAGATATAGGTATTTGAAATAAGTGATAGGTGACATAAAATTATTGCAAGTCTTCTCTTTTTCAGAGTTTAGATGTCATTTTCAGGTTAAACTGTAATCATAATATGGCAAAATTGTAAAAACTGATACATCTGTATAAACAAAATGGAAAACATCAATTCAATAAGATTTAAAATGTTATAACAGTTAATTTATTAATGTTTTGGCATGAATTCATGAAAACAGTACTGTTTATCTAGCTGAATGAGCCCATTAGTGGTCTTCCGCTGCCATCTAGTGGTTATAAATTGCATTTACTCAAACAACACTGTGTTTTAAAACATAACTGTTATAGTGTTGTAATTTTTTTTTTGCCCAATCTCTCTTAAATTTTGCATGCTTGTTTAGAATGAAATCATGCATTATTTTACACAGTTTTGATCATTTGTGGGATTTCTGTTTGTATTAATAGGCCTTTGTGTACACTATGCAAATAACATAATATAAAATTATTGGTTTATAGTTGCCCAAATGCAATTGTTCAACATGTTTTTGATAATTATTGACCTTCAGAGTCTAGAGAATTGTACTTCAGTGGTTTTATTGATTTTCATCTTAAACCGTATCACAAGTATGCCAAAGTAACTTTTTTAAATAATCTTGAATATTTAATTAACAGCTTTATTGACAACATTGGTCCCAGAGGCAAAGTTGTTCAGAATGAGGAGATTTATCATATGATATGAAGATTTAGTGTTTTTGAGTGAATATATGAACATTTTCAAACAATTTGAGGCCATTTACCACATAAATCTTGTGTTTTGAGACCTTTTCTACTCTTATAGCGCCACCTATGGTCTGATCTCCATGAAACTTTGCATGCTTGTAAAGAGTCACCTGTTATATGATTTCACTGAGTTTCATAAAGTTTTGAGTTTTGCTTTAGGTTTTATAGGCTTTGGGGTATGTTTGGCCACACCCCTTTTTCTAAATTACGCCGTTGCAGCTAACCAAAGGACAAAATTCAACATGTTTTTAATAATTATTGATCTAGAGAGTCCACAGAATATTACTGCAGTGGTTTGGTTCCGATCGGGCAAAAAACCTAGGACTAGTTCGCAAAAGTAGGTTTTTAACATATTTGTGAATAACAATTGAACGATTTGATTGACAGCAATGGTTCTTGAGGCAAAGTTGTGCATTACGAGGAGATCTATCAAATGATATGCATATTGTGTTGATATGTGAAACACCACGTGATTACAGAGCCATAAAACTCGTTAGCGCCAACTAGTGGCCGATTTCTTTAAAAATTCTTACAGACCTTAAGGTTCATGAGTCGAACGTACCCAGCGAGTTTCGTTCCGATCAACATCCGTTAACCCTTTCAAATAGGTGCTTAAAATTGTTTGGCCAATGGCGGCCATGTTTTTTGAGATATGCAAATGTCCTCATAGGTACTTGTGCCCCTTCAGACCAAGACACTGCATACCAATTTTCAAGTCGATCGAGTCAACGGTTGCCTAGTTATAGCCATTTATGTGTTTTTTCTTTTTATAGCGCCCCCAAGTGGCAGAGGTGTGCAATTTTTTTTATTTGACCAAAGATTGAGCTCATAGATATATATACCGAGTTTGGTTAAGATATCTCATTTCATTCATGAGTTATAGCCTGTTGCGTAAAATTGGTCCTCGACTTTCGGACATTTTTGCGTCCCATTACGACAGTGAGTCGAAATTTCTACTTTTTTTTGATAATTATTGATATTCACTGGACAGAGAACATTTCTGCAGTGGTTTGGTTCAGATTGGGCGAAAAACCTAGGACTAGTTCGCAAAAGTAGGTTTTGGACATACGTCAAGTTTGCGAAAAAACGAGGCCTCCTAGACCCAAATTCAGAGTGACCGTTTTTAATTTCGCATGACCCACGGATTCCAGAAATGTTAAATTTTTGGCTCTATCACAAGCGGTTTAGGAGCTATTAGCAAAAACGCATTTTCAATCACTGTAGCGCCCCCTATTGGCCAATTGGGCTGAGACTTTGATAGGTTCTCCCCAAATTGAGCTCTATCATCTGACCAAGTTTCAAGTCTCTAGGCCTTACGGTTTGGGCTGCACGTTCAGTTCTAGGGCAGAAGAATAATAATAATAATAATAAAAATCCTAACAATTACAATAGGGTTTCAGCACTGCGTGCTTGAACCCCTAATAATAATAATAAAAATCCTAACAAATACAATAGGGTTTCAGCACTGCGTGCTTGAACCCCTAATAAAAATCTTAACAATTACAAAAGGGTTTCAGCACTGCGTGCTTGAACCCCTAAAAATTAGACTATTTCAGCACAATCATGATGGATTTTAGAAAACCTAGTCTGTACAGCCATTGATGCTAGTTGGCAATAAACATAACCATATGTGCCAACCGACACACACACAGACAGACAGACAGTCGTTTCTGTAATTTCTAGATAGATAATGTCAATAAAACAAATTTAATTGAAAATGGAATTGAATAGGCCTATTAACGTTGCCTCACAAAAATACTGGGTCTTATTCACTAAATATGCGTAGGCACAGATTTTTGCATGAAATGTGCGTACGGACGTTTTCACGAATAAATCATGATTCATCAAAAACTTTCGTACAAAAATTTTACAATGTTAGAGGTCCAAACAACAATCATCTAAACTCTCCTTATATAAACGGTGATTAATGTGTCTCATCTTGTGTTTAGTGGCATGGCACACTTGGTACTGCTTGAAGACATTGCGGCGCGTGCTCTAAGGAGAGAGCGCGTCTTTAGAGAGCGAACAGATATGTTCGCTGAGAGTGACGAATGGCTGTTCAGTCGCTTTAGGTTGCCCAGAGAAGTCCTCATTAGCCGCATTTCCACTGTCGGGCCAGTGCGAGCCAAGGCTTAAAGCGGGCCGGGCGGGGCTCATAGCCTCGGGCCAGTAGCACCGAGGCCAGAATAGCGCAGGGTTTCCACAGTGGAGCTTGAAGAACCGCTGCCCGTCACTAAAACACGCCCTTTACACGCCTCTCAAAACAATGTCATGCAACCTCAACATTTCACCATCAAAGAGAAGTAATCAAAAAAAAAAAGAGAAATAATCAGAAAACTAAGAAAAAAGTCACTGGAACATGCGCGATCACAAAAAGAACATGATAAAAGCGGCCGTTTGTTTGCATGCTTGTTATATATTCAAATTCAAAAGCATAGATGATTAAATTATCAGGACTCAAAATTAATCACACATAATACACTTATTTCTATTTTATTTATTTATTTTTAACGCTCATGAAAATAGCCTGCTTATTCAGTCGAGTCTGTTTCTGTTTATTTGTAATCAGTGGCCTATACATCACATTTGAATGAATGATAATATCTCTGTTTTTATAAAAGCTCCCAAACAAAAAAACATTATTCGGCTATATTCTTTTATTATAGGCAACGTGAGAAAAACTCTCGAGACGAGGCTTGTGAAAGATAAATTGTAACTTAATAAATACACGATTGTGATAGAGAATAAGGAGCTGATGTCTGATTTCTTCAAGCGGTCATATTTTACCATATTTACTATGGTAACGTTTAGCGTGCATATCTTTTTCATCGCTTATAAATATTTCAGCCTTGTATGGTGATTCCATAATCCACATTGGATCAAGTTATTTCAAACACTCGCTGCTGACTGAGAGAGAGTTTTGAGCTAGACTTATTTAAAAAAGTGTTTAATGCTGGTGTTATAGCAGTTATCTTTCTGAAATGATCCTCAGCGCAGACTCTCTATTTTTATAAAAGCTCCCAAACAAAAATCATTATTATGCAACGTGGAGCTAAACTCACGAAACGAGACGACAGATAAAATGTTACTTAATAAATACACAATTGTCATAGAGAATAAGAAGCTGACGTCTGATTTATCCAAGCGGTCATATTTACCCTGTTTACTATGGTAACGTTAATGTTTAGCGTGCATAGTCTTTTATATATATAAATATTTATAAATATTTCTGCCTTGTTTAGTGATTATAATCCACATCGGATCAAGTTATTTCAAACACTTGCTGCTAACTAAGAGTGAGTTTTGAGCTCAACTTATTTTAAAACGTCTTTAATGCTGCTGTTAAAGCTGTTATCTTTCTGAAATGATCCGCGCTGATGCTCTCCAGCCACGGAGAAACTCCGCCTTTGTTCATAACCCCTCCTCTAGCCCCAGCTGGCCCGCTTTGGCCCAAGGTTTTCGTCGGGCCAAAAAACCCTGGCCGTTGGCCCCCGAGGAAGCCCCGGCGAGGCACGCTCAAGCCCCGGAAGTGACAGTGGAAACACGACTGGCCCTGGCACGCACTAGTCTTAGCTCGGTAGTGGAAACACGGCTATTGATTTATGCAACTCACTGGAACCACACCTAAGCCACATCACTAACCACTCTCACCCTATACCACCTTATCTCCAAGCCTGTGTTATAACCCATGCTTCTTTTTTAGCTGTGCCCGTTATGCCAGTGGATACACTTTTAAATAACAAATTTTTCTTGGCTTCCACCTCCGACAGCAAAACCTCATGTTCATTATCGTTAAAGTTATTTTTTTGTCTTTTGTTTCAGTGCCATAATTGTCTTTCTCTGTACAAGTGCCTCGTTGTGGAAAGCCCTTATATGGAGCTGGTTTGGGCGTGAATTATGCTAATTACTGACCTCGTGCACGTGGGCGCTCATTTAGAAGACTCCAAATTCACTTACAGAAGAACGAGTTTAAGAACAAGCTCACGTGCGTACGCACGCACGTGTTGTGAATTAGGCGGAAAGTTCTCGTGAGAAGTTCAAATGTGCGTATAAATAAGAAAATTGTACAAAAAAATTAGTGAATGAGACCCATTCTCTTTGAACATGCTTGAGTTGGCCATGTGGTAACGTTAACGTTAGTCATGAACAACAGTCACAGCAACTTCAACTGGCCATCATCTGGCTGATGGTGTAATGAAGTCGAACACAGAGCAGGTTTACCAGGCTTTGTGGAGCGGACTCATTTTATGAATACATAAATAAAATTATATTGGTCTCATGTATAACATTAACATTAGGTTTAGTAGGTTTAATGATCTACAGCAAAGTATAGAAAGCTTTGGTGATAATATTAAATATTAATTTCTAGCGAGAAATTAATAAAAAGTGGAAAAGGTTGTTCAGAAACATACATTTAAAAAAGTGGAAAAGGTTGTTCAGAAACATACATTTAAACACAAACTGACCACCGACCGCAACTTTCAGAAGCCATCTTTATTTTTTGGCTTAACTCTCACAGAATGGAACCCACAGGATTGTGGGATATCGAAGGCAGCGAAGGATACATCTATGTTGCTTTCAAAAACCGGCCAGACGAAGGCATCTCAGGAGACAGGAAATTAAGCTGACATTGATTTCGGACGTGCCTTGATGCCTTCCTACCTTGGAATGCGAGCTCCGAAGGCAGCATTTTTCAGTTTTCGGATGCAGCCTGAGTTTCAGAGTTTCAGAGCTGCATGACAACGCTGCCACAAATCACGTGAGTCGCAGGCTCGCAACTGTGTGGGCGTATCTCTGCAAAGTGGGTATTGTAAACTCAGCTCTGAAAAAATAGTCTGCAATAAGAATGCAAATGTAATGTAATAAGTTTCGCCCATTCGAACCTCAGTTTTCAGAGTTTCACTTTTTTTCACCTATTCGCACACCAGTTTTCAGATCACTATTTACAAGGTTTCAAATCTGGAAAACAATGGGAGAACAGTGACAAATTCGAAACTCTGAA
The DNA here is from genome assembly GCF_023724105.1 of Carassius gibelio. NCBI lineage: Eukaryota > Metazoa > Chordata > Actinopteri > Cypriniformes > Cyprinidae > Carassius > Carassius gibelio. The sequence goes on from NC_068420.1 coordinate 24,456,677, forward strand.
AAAATTATTGCACAACACTGTAAATTTCTGCACTGTAAACTGCATTTCTGAGGAAGGAAAACTAAAAAAAAAAAATGTTTGCAGAGATTTTTTTTTTTTAATCACTTTGCAAGCCAGCAAAACTCTGTTTTCAGGGTTTCAAAACTTTTTTTCACACATTTGCACACCAGTTTTCAGATCACCATTGACAAGGTTTCAAACCTGTAAAACCAACTAATACAGTGGGAGAACACTGACAAATTTGAAACTGAAAATCTCAAAAACAACAATGTTTGCAGAGATATTTTTCTTTTTTTTACATTTTGCAAGCTTGCAAATCTTATTTTTCGATCTTACAAATCTTTTTTTTGTAAGATTTTGAGTTTTCGAATACTCAGTTTCAACCTTTCAGAAGTTTTCAATCATGGCAGGTTGTTGGTCTCTGTGCATGACTGTATGTTCATGAGACACTATTAGTTCAGTTCACTATGAATTGTACAAAAGTTGTGAAAAAAGTTTAATCGAGATTAAAAAAAAAAAAAAACCTATCCAGATAAATTGTGCCATCCGGATGGAGTGAACTGGATTGTGGTTGGATGAGAAGTATAAACATATACAGTATTGTTCAAAATAATAGCAGTACAATGTGACTAACCAGAATAATCAAGGTTTTTAGTATATTTTTTATTGCTACGTGGCAAACAAGTTACCAGTAGGTTCAGTAAATTGTCAGAAAACAAACAAGACCCAGCATTCATGATATGCACGCTCTTAAGGCTGTGCAATTGGGCAATTAGTTGAAAAGGGTGTGTTCAAAAAAATAGCAGTGTCTACCTTTGACTGTACAAACTCAAAACTATTTTGTACAAACGTTTTTTTTTTTCTGGGATTTAGCAATCCTGTGAATCACTAAACTAATATTTAGTTGTATGACCACAGTTTTTTAAAACTGCTTGACATCTGTGTGGCATGGAGTCAACCAACTTGTGGCACCTCTCAGCTGTTATTCCACTCCATGATTCTTTAACAACATTCCACAATTCATTCACATTTCTTGGTTTTGCTTCAGAAACAGCATTTTTGATATCACCCCACAAGTTCTCAATTGGATTAAGGTCTGGAGATTGGGCTGGCCACTCCATAACATTAATTTTGTTGGTTTGGAACCAAGACTTTGCCCGTTTACTAGTGTGTTTTGGGTCATTGTCTTGTTGAAACAACCATTTCAAGGGCATGTCCTCTTCAGCATAGGGCAACATGACCTCTTCAAGTATTTTAACATATGCAAACTGATCCATGATCCCTGGTATGCGATAAATAGGCCCAACACCATAGTAGGAGAAACATGCCCATATCATGATGCTTGCACCTCCATGCTTCACTGTCTTCACTGTGTACTGTGGCTTGAATTCAGAGTTTGGGGGTCGTCTCACAAACTGCCTGTGGCCCTTGGACCCAAAAAGAACAATTTTACTCTCATCAGTCCACAAAATGTTCCTCCATTTCTCTTTAGGCCAGTTGATGTGTTCTTTGGCAAATTGTAACCTCTTCTGCACATGCCTTTTTTTTAACAGAGGGACTTTGCGGGGGATTCTTGAAAATAGATTAGCTTCACACAGACGTCTTCTAACTGTCACAGTACTTACAGGTAACTCCAGACTGTCTTTGATCATCCTGGAGGTGATCATTGGCTGAGCCTTTGCCATTCTGGTTATTCTTCTATCCATTTTGATGGTTGTCTTCCGTTTTCTTCCACGTCTCTCTGGTTTTGCTCTCCATTTTAAGGCATTGGAGATCATTTTAGCTGAACAGCCTATCATTTTTTGCACCTCTTTATAGGTTTTCCCCTCTCTAATCAACTTTTTAATCAAAGTACGCTGTTCTTCTGAACAATGTCTTGAACGACCCATTTTCCTCAGCTTTCAAATGCATGTTCAACAAGTGTTGGCTTCATCCTTAAATAGGGGCCACCTGATTCACACCTGTTTCTTCATAAAATTGATGACCTCAGTGATTGAATGCCACACTGCTATTTTTTTGAACACACCCCTTTCAACTAATTCAACTAATTGCCCAATTGCACAGCCTTAAGAGCGTGCATATCATGAATGCTGGGTCTCATTTGTTTTCTGAGAATCTACTGAACCTACTGGTAACTTGTTTGCCACGTAACAATAAAAAAATATACGAAAAACCTTGATTATTCTGGTTAGTCACATTGTACTGCTATTATTTTGAACAATACTGTACCATTCAGATACCCTATTGGTTTTTACGCGATCCATCGCACCTGCACGTGACACAAATCACATCACACTCCTGCAAGGACATAGCCAGTTTTGGGTTTGTTTATCAAAAAATATATTTCTTAAAAGTAGGGTTGGAAATGGAACCGGTATCCGATCGCCTCAGAGTCAGTTCCCTTAAATTTAATATGAAACCGGCGTCAGACCGGTCTCCTCCCCGTCTTTCAGCGCTCTTCAATCCGCAGACTGCGGCGGAGCAGCGTGAGCTCAAACAGACAGAGGACACAAGGTGTTCTTTGTCATAAATACAGTTACAAAAGGTCACGAAGAAGCAGTCGGTTTCTCATCTACTATAAAGTTTTCGCTCTGTTCACAGCTCATCACACCACAGCCGTTTCCTCCAGCGAAAATCTAGCCCTTAACACATATGAAAAAACACATACTTTAATCACACTTATTTAAATATACTTAATTTAATCATACATACTTTATACATACACTACTGTGCAAAAGTATTAGGCACGTTAGTATTTTCACTTAAAAGAATGGTGTTCGGCTATTTATATATTTTGCAGTAGTGTGTCAGTAGAAAATATCATTAAAAAATATTTTTTAAAGACTTTTGCATAGTACTGTATTTTACAAACAACAGTTTTGCTACTTTATAAAGAATGAGCATACAGTAATTCACAGAACTGATTAAAGACAGTGAAGGAGTGGATGCCGAGTTGCCATATCCTTCATACTGATATTATATTATATTATTACATGATTTCTTGTTTGACTATTAATCAACTTATAGCAAGAGTGAAATGTGTTACCTTATGTCTGCTGTATTTCTTTTCCTCAAGATTAATGTCCACATATTATGTGTGTGTATCCAATCGTAATGATAAGACACTTGCCAGTGCTAGAAAGCCTTGAATTTTAGATAAGTTCTCTGTGTATGTGTGTTAGTATCTGTCTGTACAGGGAGAAGCTCAGACAGTCCCAGGACAAACGATCAACTGCCAGTGTCCAGCGTATCAGATCTACGTCTTTGGAGAGTTTTATCTAGGTTTTGGAACCAATCAGAATTTTGTTGACTCATGTATTGACGCAATTAGTATCCTCTGTCAGGGTATAACTGTGGTTGATTTTGTATTGTACTGGGGGCGGCCTGCGAACTCCTTCGAGAGTGTTGAAGCTGACTTCTGCTGATGAAATTGCAAACTATTTTCTTCAAGTAAAATTATTATTATTAATTGAACTCATCTCTGAGTCCTGGTCTTCATTGCGACATATCTGGTCCTTGGGTTTTAACTGTATATTCCCCTACAGTTAATGGTGGAGGATCGGCGGGCAATAGTTCTTTGTTAACATCCCTGATCAATCATCAAACCAAGGTAGGAAAGATTTTAGATTTAATATTATTGGTTAGGAACTTTCTGTAAGTGGAGGGGGTCGAGAGAAGGAGGAACGATAGACTCACTCAGACGTGAGGGGGTAGACACCAGCTCCAGGGTGGAGTAGGTAAATTGGTGTCACAATATACCTGTAAATAAGTAACCTTGTGAGTATAAGGGGTACAAGTACACATCGGTAGGTCTTGATATAAGATATTTAGAGATGTGTACAGTTACAGAGGGAACAGGTGCACACCTATAGGTCTTAGAGAGAGACGTAAAAATTTGTTTCTAGGTGTGCACAGTCCAGGGGGGGACAAAAACGCATTCTTAACAGGCATGTGAACCCGTAAAGGGCAGTGCTGGGTCAAGCACCGAGGGACAAGGGACACATAGGGCCGTAAATAGGCAGTGCTGGGTCAAGCACAGAGAGCCAAAAAGCACGAGAGGCCATAAAGGGCAGTGCATTTACGGCCGGTTAAGCCAAAGTAGGGGTATGGGAAATCCCGAGAAGAATGTAAGACGCTAGACGGGGGTTCTAGTCGTATCTCGCTCTTCCAACTCTCGATCACCCACCATTACAGACGGGGGCGCCCCGAGCTTAGAAATAGGCCAGGTCAGTGGTTAGGGAAAAGAGTATCCAAAATTAGTGTTTAAAAATAAATAGTGATAATTCATATGTGCACCTATAAAAATATAGGGATATATGCAAAGGGAAAGTATTGATTGATCTGGGATGCCTCAGGAACAACCCCAAAAGAGCTAAAATGTAGTTTTCATGACCCTGATTGGATTGGACCAGTATATGGAAATTCTGGAATATACTTTGCAATTTCATCACGCAGAAGTCAAGTGCTGTTGGTAAGATCGCCGCCTCAATATGTTTTTGGTTTATGATAGAAATATGACTGACAAATTAGGTAACCTGGTCAGCCCTGATAGAAATAATGAAACAGAAGAGAGCAAATGCTGTAAACAGTTTGGCTCTGAAGCTCTGACTTTAAAAATATATATATATTCTCTGAATTCATTTAAAGAATGATCAGTCTGAGCTTTAATTCTGATTGTAATGTTAAAACAAAAACTTGATTGGCTTTAAACTTAGAAAGAACCTGAGAAATAAACATTTATAAATGTATGTGCCGATTTGTTAAAAATAATCCCAGAAGTAACTGAGTGATGATTTAATCTGATTCTCTGTGCATAGAAGGTTTAAATGACAAAGAATGATATCATAAGACCTGTTCCAGTTCCTATATAATTGTTGAAAGTCCTGACAAGGAATACTGAACAGAATTCTGGGTTAGTGAAAAAAAAAAAACTGTAGGCACAGAAATTGGCAGTGGCATTTTGGAAAAACTTAGAAGCTTATGTTTTGTTAAAAAAGATAAAATTACTTTGACTACAATGAAGCCGTTGTTTTATCTCATGCTGGCCCCCACCATGACTCTGGCTTAAGCTTTGAAAGTACCAGAGACATGTTCTGAGTAAAAAAAAAAAAAAAAAATGTAATTCCTATATTTACTAATGTTTGGCCAAAAGAGTAATTTTATTGTTGGATTGCAAAATTGTAGTCACGCAGCATCATAAAAAAAAAGAAAAAAGAAGAGAAAAGAAAATTATTTTTTGTTTATGAGATGATAAAGTTATAAACAAGTAACATAAACGGGGGTTTCAAAGTAACTTTGAAGACAGCATGCTAGCAAGACCCAAAGTAATATACCTGGGTCAGATAACCTCTGACAGATTTAAAACCAATGTTGAAATTCAGAAGCCATGGCCAGAATTAAGTGAATGAATAAATACAAGTTGATGTAAAAGTAATGACAATGACTGCAAAGAACTTTGAGAAACATTTGAGTTGCGAAAATAAAGTAAAAATACAAATATAAAGATGTTTATTTTTAAAATGCATATAATTTCTGACAAGTTTTAAACTGGGCTAGAGTAAAATGATAGTACGATGAAATTATGTTAAAAATGAATGAAAATGCATTGTTACGAGTCCTAAATCCCTCAGAGTTCTCTCTCTCTCATTCAAAGTAAGCTAAAATGCCATTATCTGAGCCTGTGTTTAAGTGATAAGATATTTATAGTACAGCACAGTGTTTCAGTCAAATCATAGGCAGAGATGCTAAAGGACATGCTAAAAAGAGTTCAGATTTAATGCATTAAGAGGGCAATTGGTAGTTAAATGTTCAACTGCCCAATGCATGTAAGAAATAAGAGATTATAAAAATAATGAATAACAATTTAGGAGCAATTGTTGAAGAGACATGAGGTCTTTAAAATCATAATACAGACCCTGAGCTATAGATGTAATAATTTTGAATAGTTAAACAGTTGTATTGCTATTTGTCCTATGACCAGTAACTTATCTGTCTTATTTTTAGTCTCCACCATCATACAGGGCCTGATGGCTGCAGCTACAGAAGCAACAGAAAATTACAATGAATGGACGGGTGTGAAAAATAAATTCACTGAGTAATCTCAGCATGATAGTTTGGAGGTATCCAATTGAGTTTAGCGATTAAATATTAGTTTGATTAACCTTTTTCAATGTTTTAACACTAGTAGGTGCATGGTTCTTGAGTGCACCTTTCCTAAGCTGCAGGAAATACTGGATTCTGGAAGAAGACTGTCGAGGATGTTGCAACGGGAAAGAGTGGTTACCAGTGTGCATGAGGTGATTTCTCAATGACAGGTAAGATCCTCTTCTGGCCAATAGGGGACAACCTAAGGCAGGGGGTCACCGCCACTGGGCACCTGCCCTGAAGGGAGGTGTTATATGTGAGATGGTAGTGGAGTTGAGCGGATGCTTGATAGGCCTAGAGCATCATTAAGAGGGGAACTGTATGAAGTACAGCAATCTGCCTCAAAATGTGAGCTCCTCCAGACCTGATCACCAGCAACCGCATTCCTTGACTGATTGTTGTGACAAGCGTCCACAACTTGATGCAACTATGCCAGTGGATCACACCCTGAGGACAAGGAGCTTATTTATAAAAAGTTAATGGCAATGGGCTTTTAAGAACCATCTGAGACCATGTGATGACAGCCATTATTTTGAGACAAAAATTTCTTATGAGGCTAAAATGATATTGAACTAATATGTCTATATCATAGTCTTTACTCATGCAGGTCATTAGGCATGACACAAGATGATAACAAGATATGGTGGTGGCTAAAAATGAAGACTGCTTCTGCTTAATCAAGAGATGGTTTAGATAACAAAGGTTAAGGGAATTAAGCATGTAAGGTAAAAATAATTTTAAAGAAATGTTCCTAGCATTATGTATTTTAAACAGTTTAAACTGAGATTTTAGATCTAGAAACTTTGACATTTTTAACTTATTTGAATAATTTAGGGTTATATGTTGTAATGAATTTTATATTATAGTCTAAGTTAAAGTTTGGCAAAAATTGTCAAAATAAATAAATAAATAATATTTTGCACAGTAAGAGAGAGAGAGAGAGAGTGCTTGAGTGGAGGCAGGGATAGTGCTCTTCTTCTATTATTGGCCTGCTAAGAAAGAGTAACCAAAACAGAGCAATAATTTTAAGACCAAAACAACCCAGCTGATTTTTCTCAAAATAAAAATCATTAATGAACAGGCAAACTTTGAGATTAGATAAGAGATTAGGTACAAACTTGGTAAAATGCACAGACAATGTTTGAGTTTAAATCCTTCCGATTTAATACCAAAAGGAAAACCTTAAATATGAGCTGTTAAAATATAAATGTGTTAAGTATGTGCATGCATGAGGATGGCTATATATATATTATTGGGGGACAATTCTGTTCCTGTTTTGTTTCAACTGAGTCACTAACCTCTGGAATGAGTGTTTTATCATTACAGAAGTGTTAAGTGAAATTACTTTACAGAAGTCGATAATTCTGAGTGAAACTAATGAAAAGACAATGCCGAACATGGGACGAGCTTTAAGTGGATTGGTTATCCAGCTCTGTCTGCTACTGGTAATAATGACTTGTTTTGTCTTTTATAATACTGATTTAAATCACTCTCTGGATTAATATGTTAAAGAGTGTTTATATGATTGGATTTGTGAAATTTAAGTTTGCCGTCCAAAATGGGTTTAAAATCCATGCCTAAATTTAAATGAGGGTCTAAATTTTAACAAGTTAACACTTTGTTGTTTGAATGGTGAAGGTAAATATTTTAGACTTGACGGCAGAAAAACAGTGACAGATTGGCTACGTCACTAACCAAATTATCCAGAGAGCACCCTCACATAAAGAAGCCTGGTGGGAAAACAAAGGAGTGAATCCTGCTTGTGTAATATAGTGCAAAAGCTTTATGTAGTGGTTTATGTAGAACAGAGATAAGTTGAACAAAAATGTGTGGATAGCCCCTTAATGGAGCAAATCCATAACAAGAGGTTTGAATTAATTGAAATAGCACAGCAAAAAAAATTATAATAATAGATTTTGTTTAAACAACACAATTGTAATAGGCTCTATGGAGCTGCTTATGAACACTTGTCAAGTCAAATTAATATTGTGAACACTGACAGGTCTTTTTGATAATGTATACTGTTTCAATACAGATTTACAGAAACTGAGGATGTCTCTTTAATAAATATTTGGCCGTTTAGCACTTAGTAATAGTATTGTTCATTTAGTAATAATATTGGGAAATCTGTCTGCTCTTTTTCAGTTTATAATAATTTTGAGTAAATTAATATCACTGCCAAATGACAAACATGAACGAGGGTTTTTAAGACATTGATCAAGTAGCTGACCTGTAAGCATTTATCACTGACAAAACAGTGAGAACTAAATTGACTTTATACTAAGTATTGAGGATTTGCTTCTGAATGTGTCGCTAATATAGTCTGAGTAAAGTAATATGGTATGATAATTGACAAGATTTGCATTAAAAAAAAAAAAAAAAGGTAATAATAAGGCAATGAGTATGGTTAACAGTAATGTCATGGTATAAAATGAATACATGCATGACAATAAGTGGATTGGTTAGTTGTATTTTAAAAGTTAGACACTTCGATACTTAAAATGTAATTTTAACCAAATGTGTTAACAATGACAAGTTTATGGTTCATGTATGTGTAAACAGCATGTGAACTATGATGACTGCAACTGGATTCGTGGTGAAAGTAAAACTTAATAAAAGGGTTATTAAGTAATAAACTAGGAACTGCTCTAGGTTTGAGGAAATTATGATTATTTTTATTTTTATTTTTAAAGATGGCTCAATATTGATCTTACTTATTTTTGGTTTGTTTATTTTTGTGTTTTTAACACCAAGTTTGGAGTGAAAGGGTATAATGGATATTCAATCCCTCTAATTGCACCATTGATCGGGAAAATGATAGATTTTCATAAAATAAGGGTCTCTTTACTGGGATTTAGTTTATAAGCAATGTCTGTATTTGTTATCTGTGAGGTGACTGAGGGTCTGACATATGTCAGGAATGCAATAACAGTGGATATTCATTTAGCCCGGCTTCCAGAGAATAATATATATATTATTTTAAATATTATAAGTTTATTGTAATGAGTTTATTTTAAGATATGACCAAATTAACTAAAATTCATCATAGTTGTATAAGACATGTTAAAAGAAAACAAATAAGGCAAATATCCTTCTTAATGGTTAAAAAAAAATGAATTGGTTATAGTGTATGCGTTTTTCTTGAATGATTTGTTAAATCTGGTTAATGAATATGCAAATTTAGTCTTAAGGCTGTTGGATAAATGTTTTGTTTTAGAGGGTAAGTGTGAAGTAGCTGTAGTAGGAAGAGAGGTATTTACAAAGATATGTTGATGAAAGTGAGGACACTTTTCCAGGTAGAGGGACACACCGAATGATTCACTGGAAAAGACATTATGTGAAGAAAGACTAGTGCAAGTGCCAATATTGTGGGATTAAGTAAGTAGATGAATGTATATGGGAAATAAGAATGTATATGGGAAGTATTTTATACAAAATAATGTGTTTATTACTAGATATGTCAGACAGTACCAGAGATTTTAAGTATGCACATGTTTAAGTTGACAAAAAGCCTGCATTATTAGCATGCATCACAACTACACCTGACCTCATTTATTAGACCAGATGTGGGGTATTAGACCCCACATTGATCTAAAACGGGGGACTGAAGGAGTGGATGCCGAGTTGCCATATCCTTCATACTGATATTATATTATATTATTACATGATTTCTTGTTTGACTATTAATCAACTTATAGCAAGAGTGAAATGTGTTACCTTATGTCTGCTGTATTTCTTTTCCTCAAGATTAATGTCCACATATTATGTGTGTGTATCCAATCGTAATGATAAGACACTTGCCAGTGCTAGAAAGCCTTGAATTTTAGATAAGTTCTCTGTGTATGTGTGTTAGTATCTGTCTGTACAGGGAGAAGCTCAGACAGTCCCAGGACAAACGATCAACTGCCAGTGTCCAGCGTATCAGATCTACGTCTTTGGAGAGTTTTATCTAGGTTTTGGAACCAATCAGAATTTTGTTGACTCATGTATTGACGCAATTAGTATCCTCTGTCAGGGTATAACTGTGGTTGATTTTGTATTGTACTGGGGGCGGCCTGCGAACTCCTTCGAGAGTGTTGAAGCTGACTTCTGCTGATGAAATTGCAAACTATTTTCTTCAAGTAAAATTATTATTATTAATTGAACTCATCTCTGAGTCCTGGTCTTCATTGTGACATATCTGGTCCTTGGGTTTTAACTGTATATTCCCCTACAACAGTGACAGACAGCACTCATCTTAACTAAATATCAGAGTGAGTGACAGAGATACAGCAGAAGCATTATGTGTGGTTTTGTATTAAATAATGACCCAGATTGTGAAATACATTTATTAGCCTTAGATTAAGGGAAGCACAACTTGGGAAATGAGAGCATCCAAGGTGAAAACTATGGATTTATTTTAAATATTTGTGATGTTCTTTAAAGTTATCCATAGTTTTTTTGAGGTTCTTTTTTTTTTTAAAGTATCGGTTCAGGCATCGTTTAGGCGACGGTACTGTTTTAAAAGTATCGAAAAGCAGAGATGTATAGTAACGAAGTAGAACTACTTCAGTACTGTACTTAAGTACTAAAAGGCGGTATCTGTACTTTACTAAAGTTTTATTTTCTCCTACTTCCACTTTTACTTCAGTACATATTTTCGCTGGGTTTAATACTTTTACTCCGATATTTTTTTTTATGTGCTGCATTTTTACTCGTTACAATGAAGCTGGCGCATCATTGAGCGAATCAAGCGAGACTGCGCGTGCTGAATGAACTGCTGTGAAGAGAGAGATGAACACCGAGCCAGATAATGACTCGTTCACGAGTCAAGAACCGGTTGCATCGGTTTTCGGTATCACCAGTAGTTCTTTCTGAAAGTTTGATTCAATAAACCAGTTGAAGAAAACAGTTCACCGATTATTTTGCGCTCGACGTAATGGCGTTATTGGCGTTGACTGCAAGCCTCCAAGCCTTTGGTTTACCTGGGCTCATAACATTAGCACAGAATTTGGTTCACGAATCGGACGCGTCTGACAGAAACGGTTCTTGACTCGTGAATGAGTCAGTCTGTTGTTCGTTATCTGGCTCGGCTCGGTGTTCATCTTGAGTTCTCTCTTCACATCAGTTCAGTCAGTGTACTGTTTGAGTACATTATGAATTACTCCGGGATATTGGTTTGTTTTAACTCGGAGGGAGTGTCAGCCACATTAAAAAAGTTAACAGCTTAAGTCATTTGTGGATTAATGCATATTGGAGACGCGAACCGTTTAAAACGATTCAGTTCAATTTGGTGAACTGTTTAAAAAAGATCGGGTTACATCGAATGAATCGTTCGCGAACCGGATATCACAAACTGCTTTGTTTTCAACTGTCTTACAACAGAAACGGAAGAGAAGACAATGCTGAATAAAGTCGTAGTTTTTGCTATTTTTGGACCAAAATGTATTTTCGATGCTTCAAAAAATTCTAACTGACCCTCTGATGTCACATGGGCTACTTTGATGATGTTTTTCTCACCTTTCTGGACATGGACAGTATACGGTACACACAGCTTCAATGGAGGGACTGAGAGCTCTCAGACTAAATCTAAAATATCTTAAACTGTGTTCCAAAAATAAACTGAGGTCTTAAGGGTTTGAAACAACATGAGGGTAAGTTATTAATGACATAATTGGGCGAACTAACTCTGTAACCGTTTTTTTGTCTACAAAAAGTTAGTCAAAGGAATTGTTATTGTCCTTTAGGTTAATTATTTGAAATAGTAAAAACAATATGTTATAACTTTTGACTACTTTCTTTAATAACTATATAACACAATACTTGTACTTTTACTTTCAGTACTTGAGTAGTAAATTTTAAAATAGACTACTTGCAATACTTAAGTACAACATTTTTTTAATACTTTAGTACTTCTACTTAAGTGTGGTGCTTAAAGAGCACTTCAACTTCTACTCAAGTCACTTTTTTGATAGAGCACTTGTACTTTTACTCAAATATGGGTCTCTAGTACTTTATACATCTCTGTCGAAAAGGCACTGCACCCTACTTAAAAGTTATTATTTCTCACTGGCTCATTTAACAAATGGGTGCTTTCTCTTCGTTCTCCACAAATTAAGCTGCTGTAGGTAGTTCGGTAGCGAGATGTTTTAATAAATTATCGTTTGCGATTGATGAAGTGATTGACAATGTTGTGATAAGTAGGCTATACCAACTTTGTAACTCGTTACGCCCCGAACACTTGACATAGCAGACGTATGTAGCGAATACAGGAAGCTATCAATCAAGAAGGTATCAGGATTAGGAGTTATTTTTCATTTTTAGTTTTTGATTAATCACTATTATGTTTATTATAAATAGAAAAACCATACAAGTGTAATTGTTACAAAGCCTGCACCAATGTTCTTGTCTATTGCCCTCGCAGATTCCTGCAGCTAAGCTTGGATGTACATTTACATTCCATTAAAGGTTATTGATGACATGCCTCTGAAGTTTGACTTTTTGCACCATAACAATACTTACTGGCAACTAGTCATCATATCTCTAGCTCTTTAATGTATTTGCATTGTACTAAAGTGTGTTTATTTTCAATGGTCATGTATGCGGCTGAAACAGGTAGCCTAGTGCATCCAAAATTTTTCAACATGAACATTTTAATATAACATTATAGTCATTATGGCCTTTAGAAAAATATTTATTTGAGGAGGTGGGGTAGTGCACAATAGGCCCCTGTGGCACGGCCCAAGTTTCTGTTCTTAATGGAATTGTTCCCTTACATTACTTTTACTATTATACTTTAAGTAGTTTTTTAAACCAGTACTTTTACACTTTTACTTAAGTAAAAAGCTTGAGTTGATACTTCAACTTCTACAAAAGTATTTTTAAACTCTAATATCTATACTTCTACTTGAGTAATGAATGCCAATACTTTTGACACCACTGAAAGCATGGCAGGGGTCAGCATAAGAGGGGAGTCAGGGTCTAAGGAGATTGGAACTAAGGGCCTTGCATTAATTATTGCAGAACTTTCTGGCATGAGTACCTCATGTGAGAGACGATGAGAACCATGCTGCATCAACATCGAATCCAGGATCCTCCTTACTGCTTCTATCAAACACTCCCAAGCTCCCCCCATGTGCGAAGCATGAGGTGGATTGAATTCCCATGAGCAAGAGCAGCTTGTGAGGTATTTTTGCATTTCTGGGTCCTTCCCCACTTTGGAGAACCCCAGTTCTTTGCTTGCAGCTACAAAGTTAGTTCCACAGTCTGATCAGAATTGTTTAACGGGCCCTCTAATGGCAAAAAATCTCTGAATTGTGTTTATACAGCAGGAAGTGTCGAGAGATTCAATTAGCTCTATGTGAACAGCTCGTGTTGACATACAAGTGAAGAGAATTCCCCAACGTTTGCTCTCTGCATAACCTCCTCTTGTGCGTCGAGCTGAGACTGAAAAAGGACCAAACACATCCAGACCATCATAAGTGAAAGGTGGGATGTACTGAGACGCTCCTCAGATCAGCCATTTTTTGATTTTCTGTACAGGTCCTTCTAAAAAACTTAGCATATTGTTATAAAAGTTCATTATTTTCCATAATGTAATGATAAAAATTAAACTTTCATATATTTTAGATTCATTGCACACCAACTTAAATATTTCGGGTCTTTTATTGTTTTAATACTGATGATTTTGGCATACAGCTCATGAAAACCCAAAATTCCTATATCAAAAAAATGAGCATATTTCATCCGACCAATAAAAGAAAAGTGTTTTTAATACAAAAAGTCAACCCTCAAATAATTATGTTCAGTTATGCACTCAATACTTAGTCGGGAATCCTTTTGCAGAAATTACTGCTTCAATGTGGCGTGGCATGTAGGCAATCAGCCTGTGGCACTGCTGAGGTGTTACGGAGGCCCAGGATGCTTCAATAGTGGCCTTAAGCTCATCCAGAGTGTTGGGTCTTGCGTCTCTCAACTTTCTCTTCACAATATCCCACAGATTCTCTATGGGGTTCAGGTCAGGAGAGTTGGCAGGCCAATTGAGCACAGTAATACCATGGTCAGTAAACCCTTTACCAGTGGTTTTGGCACTGTGAGCAGGTGCCAGGTCATGCTGAAAAACGAAATCTTCATCTCCATAAAGCTTTTCAGCAGATGGAAGCATGAAGTGCTTCAAAATCTCCTGATAACTAGCTGCATTGACCCTGCCCTTGATAAAACACAGTGGACCAACACCAGCAGCTGACATGGCATCCCAGACCATCACTGACTGTGGGTACTTGACACTGGACTTCTCCCTTCTCCCCAGTCTCCCTCCAGACTCTGGCACCTTGATTTCCGAATGACATGCAAAATTTGCTTTCATCCGAAAAAAGTACTTTGGACCACTGAGCAACAGTCCAGTGCTGCTTCTCTGTAGCCCATTTCCTTCACACACCTGTGCACGGTGGCTCTGGATGATTCTACTCCAGACTCAGTCCACTGCTTCCGCAGGTCCCCCAAGGTCTGGAATCGGTCCTTCTCCACAATCTTCCTCAGGGTCCGGTCACCTCTTCTCGTTGTGCAGCGTTTTTTGCCACACTTTTTCCTTCCCACAGACTTCCCACTGAGGTGCCTTGATACAGCACTCTGGGAACAGCCTATTCATTCAGAAATTTCTTTCTGTGTCTTATCCTCTCGCTTGAGGGTGTCAATGATGGCCTTCTGGACAGCAGTCAGGTGGGCAGTCTTACCCATGATTATGAGTAATGAACCAGGCTGGGAGTTTTTAAAAGCCTCAGGAATCTTTTGCAGGTGTTTAGAGTTAATTAGTTGATTCAGATTATTAGGTTAATAGCTCGTTTAGAGAAACTTTTCATGATATGCAAATTTTTTTAGATAGGAATTTTGGGTTTTCATGAGCTGTATGCCAAAATCATCAGTATTAAAACAATAAAAGACCTGAAAATTTTAGTTGGTGTGCAATGAATCTAAAATATATGAAAGTTTAATTTTTATCATTAAATTATGGAAAATAATGAACTTTTTTATCAAAATATGCTAATTTTTTGAGAAGGACCTGTATTTCCACGCAGCTTCCTACACACTTATGTATGACACTGCTTATGGATCTTTTTCCATTGATTAGCCAGAATCCCCCAGTGTGTAGGGCCCCTTCTGTGAACAGACAGCCCTGATGCTTCAATTGTTCATGGAAGTAATGAATTAGTAAGGTGTAAATATGATGTTGTACAGGTAAAACAATGGGATTCCTCTCATCACTAGTCACGGGTACGTGTGTTAGACGGCCGCCAACTCTGATTAGTCCATCTTCGCTCAGAACACATTTCAACTTCATTAATGGACTGCTCTGAGAGATTTCTACATGTCTCTTGAATGCACTATACTCCTCCGTAAAAACAGACTTTTAGACTGAGAGAAGATTGACCTTTTTGGCTTGGACCAACTCATTCAGGTGGTCGGATTGATTACATCTATGCCAGCCTATATGTTTACATGTCTGCCCTTTAGTCACAGAATGAAAGGAGCGTGCAATATGGATCAAGCATGTCACTGCTCTCAACAGAGATTTCCATGTAGAAAAATGTTCAAACCATTTGGGGTTGAGTGGTTTCTCAGTTACACTTGTGGCAGCATTGCGTGTGGTAAAGGAAGAACCTCAGAATCTGTCTCTGGATTCACCAGCTCAAAGGTCTCTTGCAAAGTGAAAGTACTTGCTGGCTCAAACGCAGTACAGACGCCAACAACAAACAGGAAGTCCCATGTTAGCCATGATTTTGCAAGAAGAGAGGCTGGAACAGACCTTGAGGCACAGTCAGCTGGATTGTGCTCAGTAGGCACGTAATGCCATTGCTCAGCATTTGATGACTGCCTTATTCTCTGGACACGATTGTGAACATAAACATAGAACCTCCTACTTTCATTGTGTATGTAACCCAGTACAACCTTGCTGTCGCAGAAAAACTTTACAGAGTCTGGTTGCCTAGGGATTGTAGGTTAAAATGGTGGAGTTAGTTTAGCTTTACCCAGAATGAAACCGACATTTGTAACAGATCTAGTAAGCTGTTACTTTTACTTTCTCTTGCTTTGATCAGGCACCCTCAGTTAATATATACTGTGCACTGCCAATAGTGCAAGTATCCACAGATATCGTGGATTTTATCAAGGATTTGGTAGATCTCGCTGATGCTTCCCGAACAGAGAAGAGGCGTTTAGAAGGATTGCTGCTAAACTGGCTGACTGTCTGTACAGATGTGTTGGGCCAAACATCTATCATTAAGCACCAGATCATAACTAGCGACTCTATCCCAGTACGTAAAAAAGCCTATCCTGTTCCCATCAATAAGCAAAATTTCATTGATGAAGAAGTCAAAGCCATGCTGAGTAAAGGTATAATACGTCCATCTACTTCCCCATGGGCTGCTCCAGTAGCGACAAGAAGGATGAAGGAATGCGTTTCTGTGTGGATTATCGTGCATTGAATGCTAAAACTCCACTGGATGGCTTTCCAATGCCTCAGATACAGGATATCTTGGAGTCTGTCTACGGAGCTATGGTATTCAGCACTCTGGACCTCAAAAGTGGTTACTGGCAAGTGGCAATGGATGAGAGTAGTATCCAGAAAACTGCCTTTGTCAGTTTGTTCGTCTTCCGTTTGGGTTAAAAAATGCGTTCCAAAGGCTGATGAATAAAGTTCTGCAAGATCTTATAGGCAAGTGCTGTTTTGTGTACATAGATGACATTGTCGTATACTCCAGAGACATTCAGCAGCACTTCCAAGATCTGAAGAAGGTCTTTGCTGCATTGGAATCAACTGGCTTGACACTTAATCTGAAAAAGTGTAAACTGGTTAAAAAATCACTGACTTTTCTAGGACACGTCATTTCGGAAGAAGGGATCAAGACCGAAGATTCCAAAGTGAATGCTGCTACCCCCAAAAATGTTAAAGAAGTTGAGCGATTCTTAGGTCTTGCTGGGTGGTATCATCGCTTTATTCCGTATTTTTCAGAACGTGCTGCACCACTCCATACACTTAAGAAGAAGGATGTAATGAAATGGCGACAGTACCTGGAAGGGAGACCTTTTGTGGTAATTACAGATCATGCCGCTCTCACTCAGACTCCAGGGGTTTGACTTTACTGTGAGTTATCGGAGAGGGAGATGTAATATAGTGCCTGACTCACTGTCCCGTGCAATTCCTGAAGAAGAGCTACTCAGTTGTGTTGCAGTATGCCAAGCAAAAGATGTGAATGGAGGTTTACCAATTAACTGGGAAGAACTTGGTCGAAGCCAGAAAAGTGACCAATCATTGCAGCTTTTGTGGGATGAAGCAAAGCTCAACCCTATCGACCCCCAAAGGATCCACTATGTTGCTCAAAACAACTTTCTGTTTAGATCTATTCCTGATGGTCAAAAGGGACATATTTTGCAGGTAGTCATCCCAAAAGATCTACGGCAGCAATTTCTCCAGTTTGCCCACGATAATCCTTTGAGTGGGAATCTTGGGCGCATGAAAACATTACGTTGATTGCTCAACGTGGTGTATTGGCCAGAAATTCAACATGATGTATAGGATTACTGTAAACGGTGCCAAGTTTGTCAGCAATAAAAACCTTGCATATCCAAACTTTCTGGAAGCCTTCAATCTACTCCTGTGAAAGAACCTGGATACATGGTTGGCGTTGATCTTATGGGTCTTTGATAAGATCAACGCCATAATATTGATTTGATAACTAATATCCTTATCAAGGAGATCTTTACTCGATGGGGAGTACCTACTTATTTGGTGTCAGACCGGGGACTGCAGTTTACATCTCAACTTCTGAATGCTACCTGCAGACAGTGGGGTGCAATTCAAAAACTCACCACAGCATACCACCCGCAGACTAACTTGACAGAAAGGGTGAACAGAACGCTTAAGGTCAATCATATGTTAAGGACAATCATCGGAATTGGGACCAGTGGATCCATGAGTTCAGGTTCGCAAACAATTCATCTTGGCAGGAGAGTACCAAATATACTCCAGCGGAGATTGCTCTAGAATGCAAGTTGAAAGGACCGCTGGAATTATTCCAATTTCTTTCACCTGACCTTGACCAGTGTGCATATAAATGCTGTTTTATAACAAAGTTCGGTAGGAACAGTCGCAGTTCATTAACCTGATTAACACAAGTGGAGACCAATCAGTAATCAACTCATGACAAGGTATAAATAACAGCAGAACCTACCTCTGTTCATTGACAGTTTTCAGCATCCCGGTTCGCGCTGTCTGTCATCTTATCACAGACGCAATTTTCCTTCCAGCAAGGAGATCCATACGGTGATTTTTCAGATCTGCTACTTTTGCTG